>NW_004955487.1:1642079-1816795 GCF_000276665.1 Chinchilla lanigera
GAGGGGAAGGGAAGGGAGGGGAAGGGGAAAGGAAAGGAAAGGAAAGGAAAGGAAAGGAAAGGAAAGGAAAGGAAAGGAAAGGAAAGGAAAGGAAAGAAAGGAAAGAAAGGAAAGAAAGGAAAGGAAACCAACATTAGTGCCCGCACACACATACACACACAGGGAAGGGACAAAGAAGAAAGAAAGAAAGAAAGAAAGAAAGAAAGAAAGAAAGAAAGAAAGAAAGAAAGAAAGAAAGATCCTTAGGAAGAAAGAAAAGCAGGAAAAGAAAGAAGGAAAGAAAGTCTACAAATCCTCAAGAAAACCTTAGCAAATCAAATCCAAGAATACATAAAAAAGAATTAAACTACACAACTAAAGGCTGTTGATTCCCAGCTACACAAGCATGGCTCAATATGCAAAACATTCTTAAAACTCAGTAATAAGAAAATGAATAGCCCAATACAAAATGGGACAATGATAGTAACATTTACTTTACCAAAGAGATAGAAATGGCATGTAACATATAAAGAGGAAAGCATATCATGTCATTAAGGAAATTCAAGTTAAAACAATAATGAGATACCCCAAGATAACTACTAAAATGGCCACAGTGAAGCATGCTAATAGTAGCAAATCCTTGTGAGAATGTGGAAAACAGGAACTTGATTCATTGCTGGGGGGATGGCAAAGTGCCACAGTCCCTTTAGAAGACAGACAGGAACTTACAAAGTTAAACATATTCTTCCCGTGTACAGAAATCACACCCCTTGCCACGGGCCCAGGTCCACCCAAAATGTTGCACACAGTGCATATAGCAGTTTTGTTCATAATTTCCCAAACTTGGAAGCCATCAACATGTCCTTCATACGGTAAAAGATGAAGAAATAGGTACATCCAGACAATGCATATTATTTAGTACTAAAAAGAAGTGAGCTTCTAAACCATTCAGATACATGTAGGCAACTTCAGTGTGCATTGCTAAGTGAAATAAGACAGCCTGCAAAGGACATACACTGTATTATTCTAACTACATGATACTCTAGGAAAGGCACAATTATGGAGCCAGTAAAAAGTGAGTGCTTGTCAGAGGTTAGAGAAAAGACAAGGGTGAATGGGGAGACCACAGATGATTGAGGGGGGCAGTTAAACTCTGCTGTACCATATCATAATGGGTACTTGTCATTATTTATTGTTCAAAGCCGTAGAATATGCAGACTTGAGATGTTAATGATGTGTCAGTGTAGTTCATCAATTGCAACAATTCCACTGCTATAGTGGAAGACATTGATGAAGTGGGTAACACATATATGTGGTCAGGAAGGATATGAGAAATCTCAACTTTCCATCCAATTTTTCTGTGAACCCAAATCTGATCTTTAAAATAACGTTTATTTTTTAAAAAAACTAAACCAGAATAGGAGGAAGCTGGAGGCAGGTATAATTGTGTGTCCATGAGATCATGAGTAGGACCCTAAAACTGAACAACAAAACTGAAGACAGGGCAGAGTATGGACAGAGATAGGAAATAGAGCTGAGACAGAACACAGAGGACTCAGGCATGGAGTATGGAAAGTGAAATATAAAAACTGGGCTTGTTTCTGGAACTCTAGGACTCTTGTTGAAAACCAGAGAATGTTTGACCAACACTAATAGGGGCCAAGATGAATTTAGGGGTGGAATAGTGAGATTAGTTGATGAAGGCCAGATAATCCCAAAGCACTATGATGCTCTTCCTCATGCTGGTGAGTGTGCTGGCATTTTTGAGTGCTTAACATATAATTCCCATGGCATGTTAGTCATAAGCATACTCTGTTATAAAAGAAGAAATACAGCTATAGAGATTATATAACTTTTCCAAAAGCCATCCTGTACTGTTCTACCCCATTCTAGCCACCATACAGTAGGCTTGAAGTTATCCTTTAAAAGTTGATGTCGTCACTTGCTGACTGTTGTATCATTAGGAGAAAGCATTTTTTATCTCTTGTTCCAAAGCCTGGGAAAACATACTGCCAACAGAGGAAAGAAAAGGCCAATCAGAATCCTGAATCATTTCTGTGCTTCATTCCTTGCTGCGAAGGACAGGGAATAAGAGCCTGATTACTAACTGCATCCACCTGAGCAAACCACCCTACAGTAGCTCCAGAATTTCTTAGCTATTCTCTCTGGCAGAATCTTGAAAAAGAGATCAATCTAATAATCTCAGTGAGTGTGACACTAAATATGAAGGAAAATGATTACAAACTTGGGGGCAGATTGGGGAAGAAAGAGAAAGAGAGATTGGGGTGAGAGGCAGCTGAGTGTGCTCACAGACTGAGCTAAGTGAGTCATTTGCTTCTCTGAGTTTCTGCTTTGTGTCGTGTCACCTACAAGAGAGAGGAACCTGTTCCTTCTTGAAGTGTCAGGTGCACATGCAGAATCTTGTGCATAGAACAGCCATAATGCATAGAAGAGCATAGCTCCCACACAGTGACCTTGGGCAAATCTTTTGCTTGTGTCTTTCCCTGAATACCCTTTCTTCAATCCTTGTCTTCATTGGGGCAAAGCATTTCAGGCCTTTTATGGCTCCAGCACTTCAAAACCCTCACTGTCCAAGAGCGAATTACTTCCTCGTGAGATGTATTATTCATTGCTAAATATTGACTGTGTAGAAGGCAAGAAAGTCACCTTATTTAGAATAACAATTACTGTGACAAGCAAATTTCACTATAGCAAGACAGGGCTTTATGGTGGTACTTTCCCCATGAGAGCTGGCCATGTTTTCAGGTGACAGGAGGAGCGCATTCCCTCCCTTGCAGTAGAAATGGGGTGAAAAATAAGAGCAACGTGGAAACTTTGTTCTCATAATGTAAAACAGATCCCCCAACCCTCATGCTGATCGTGAGTTACAAGCAAATGCAGTCAACAGTCAAACAGGAATGCTCGTGATACCTGTTTTGTGGTAATTAAATCCTCTTTGTGGCTATCATTTGAATATAGAGACTGGGCTCTGTATATTCATGACTAAGTTTAGGCTAAGGTAATTGAACATGACCTTGTGGCATGGAAAATACCAACCCATCTCCAGCTCTGTTCTTCTTGAGAACCTTTTTTAGTAGCTGTCTTTCTATTCGGAATTATTTTGTATTCCACTGCTCAGGAAACTAGAAGATGAAAGTTGTCTTTTTAGCTAACTGTCCAAAGGTTTCCCGCCTAGGTAGTTACTCTAATGAGAGTGAAACTTCTGAAGAGGAACCCATAAGAGAATCCCTGACTTAAAGAGTTCAATATTTGCATATCATGTGTGCAATTAACAAAAAAAAAAAAATCTGGAGAGCTCTGAGAAATTTAATAGTGGATGTCTCAGTAGTAATGCAGGTTCAACTTCTGCTTGAACTTTTTTGGTTCAATTTTTACTGGTAGACAGATCTCCCAAGAAAAATGGAGAAGTGAGCCAAAGTTATCCAAACAATTCGACATTTGTTTATGATGAAAAAGTTTGATACATTTTCCTGCTTACATGCTTCTGTTTGCAATAGTCCAAGTAAAGTATGTTTTAGTAGTATATAATTTGCAAACACTTTCACATACATTTTCTCAAATGTAAATTTTGATGTCCTCATTTGACATAAAATCTGCCTTAGAGATCTGATTGGATCAGTATTTACTCAATTCATCCATGGTTTATTTCTTTGTTGAAGGATGAGTACGGGATTTTTACTGAGTGTTGGGTTATGAGGAAATGGAACATGGACATAGGCTCAGCCATGGGTTCATGATGGCACACTTCATATGGCTTGACATGCTGCTGTGGTAGGTCACCCATTCTGTTGGGGACATGGGATCTTCACTGTGTAGAATGAACAAGCTAAGATGGACTGATACTAAAAGCCTTGGCAGCTTCTTCAGCAGGAAATGACTCAACACCTGCAATGAGATGCTCTTGGGTTAACAGGACACTTGACTCAACTCACTGCCCTGGGTGTTAGCTGTTGCGAGTCATCTCTGTCCCAGACAGGAGAGGTGCAAAGGTGTATATCTCCCAGGACCCACCACCTGCGTGAACACAGACACCCACAAGTTCAGTGGCATCATGCTGGTCTAGCCACATGCCCTTGAGCTTGCCAGGCCCTCAACCCCCTGAGCCTCCACTTCCTGTCTGCCTGGCAGAGATAAGAACACATCCTCAAGCCCCTCAGTGTGTGCAGTAAGTGAGATAATGTGTATAATCCAGGGCACAGCAGTTGGCCTCAAGCACAGGCTCAAAAAGAAATGAAAATTCTTCAACCCAGGGTCCCAGGGGATAGAAAGCATGAAAATATAACAATGAAGGGTAGGGGGAGCAAAGATGGATTGCTATTCTTTAAATAAAACCACGGAGCAAAGTGTGAGAAAAATAGAGAAATGCAAAGATGATGAGAGAGAAAAGTAGCTACAGGCACTTGGAATCATGCTGAAAGATTCTCGTAAGTAAAAGCTTCTTTTAAAATATTGGAGTTCCTCCATATGGGAAGCTTGGGGAGAGAAGAGAAAAAAAATTAAATTAAAGCATTTGAAAGTATATTATAGTTTTATCTCTCTGGCTCTGCGATTTCAGAAATAATATAATTCTATGGAAAGTATGGTGCCAGAGGATTTTGTATAGTGGCGCCCGACAGAACGGGACTGAATGATGTCAAAAAAGCTTATATAACAGTTTTGTTTTATTCATTTACATAAATCACATTTACCGTAGGTGTTTTATTCAAAATAAAGTTTGGGGAAAAATAAATTGAACAGATGAACCTAGGCAAACCTGGTGATTTTTTCACGAGTAGTGTTTGATGATAAAGGCATAAAAGCATAATGTGGTATCATTTCACCAAGGCACAATATGGATCACCCATATGGAGCAGAAGTTGATAATACTGCTAAGAAGCAAAAATAAACAGAACAGATGTACTTGTAAAATCAAGTCTGCACCCACCCCTGAGTACCTGCCTGGTGCTGGAGAAGTTTCTACAAAACTCAAAACTGGCTTCAAGTCATCTTCCCACGGAGACTCTTGGGAAGCCAGAGATGAAGTCTTCCGTGACCAAACAGAGATAGCAAAAGTGTTTCTGAAAGCAGCATGTGTGCTCAAGTGGGCTGAGCCAGGACCTGCTAGATCCCCATTTAAAATCACTGTCAGTGCCTCAGCTGTGGGGTTAGAGTCTGGTTCCAATCCCCGAGCTTCTGGTGCCAAGAGGGTAAAACCCCTGAGGGTCTACGTGTTAATTCCTCAAAGATGGAGTAGCAGAGCTCTTCCCCACTTCGTGAAGATCATGTAAGCATCAACTGAGAAAGTATAAAAAAAGAAAGAAAGAAAGAAAAAAGATTGCAAAGCATGAGGTACCAGAGAGGCAGAATTCTCTCCAAAGTGGTTCATTCTCAATGCTTTCTGATAAAGGTGTTAATACCTTCACAATGAGGTAGAACCCTTGGAGAATCCAGATGAATTGTATGATAAAGATCCCACTGAGAACCCTAATGAGCCTGACAGTATGTCAGTTGCAGATGGCTCTACTCACCAGAATAATAGCATGTATGTAGAACTGTGTAATTCCTTCTCATGTTCAATCACCTCTGATTGAGTCAGATGCTACCAGGTGGACAAAAGGAGGGTAATCTCCACAGAGCAGGTGAGCAGAACATGGATCCTCAGGGCACGTAGGAACCCAGAACCCACATGTTTCCCAACATCATGCTTCTTGTGACTCACAGGAGCAGACACATTCATGATCGGAGGGGATTCTACATCATATGAACCATAGGGCCTATATCTGAAGGAGTGGCTATGTGGAGAACAGACAGGACCCTTGTAATGATGTTCAGTTGAGAGTCTAAAATCAATGGAGGTCTCTGCAAACTATGGAGGGCTCATAGGTGAGTGCAGTGTTGTTTTCCTTCCCAGTTTCCAATCCAACAGCACAGGAATATGGAATCCTAGCAGGAAGATCTCCACTAGAGTTGCAGAAGCACTTTTCCCACCCACTGGTAGGGTGAAGTCCTCGATGACTCCACTTTGCCTGACCTGCTTGTGGTATGAGACAGCATCCTGCACCTTGCCATGCAAGAATTCATCCTCTGCCTCAGCTTCCTAAGAGCTATAAAATCCCTTTGCATATTTCACAAAAGACATTTAGAAATTCTCTTCTCTGCAGAGAAGCCATGGTTGCTTATTTCTGAGAGAAGGAGGCAGATGTGATTTCAGCAATTCAGAAACACAATTTCAAGAAGCTGTGGACCAAGGGAAACTAGCACAGAAAGGAAATTCTCTTCCTTGCCCATAGTAAATGTGTCACATGGTCAACAGCTGGGATGCACCATCTACGTCCCCTGATGTCATCAAGTAGCCACCCATCTGCTTGGTTCCCAAAGCAGCAAGGAAAAAATAGCACCCCACATCCCACGCACTCCAGCTGTCCTAGGCATCCAGTGCTCACTGATTTTTTTCTAAAAATAAAATGAAATAAAATCATCACTTTTCCAATCAAGAGAGCACTTGTTTAAGGAACAGTTACGTGAGAAAGGAGCCATTGTTCCGAAGCTACTTGTAGGTTTGTCAAAGGAAGAGAGAAAGTCATCCCTTTCATAGAGATGAGTACCCTTGGTTAGAAAGCCACAAGCCTGCCACTGTAGGAAAATCCCACTTGTAAATGCTCACCTTCAGGAACAGGTTTGTGTGGTAACTGATTTCCACTGGGCTGCAGTGTTCAGGTATTGAGTACTGCTGGTCCCTGGGGATCAGGACATCTTGCATCACATTCTGGGTGCCATTATATCTCATCAGATCCCCAGAGCATTCCTATGTAGAATGTAGACATATGTCAATTTTCAAGAATAGAACTGGCAGATATTTGCAGACATGCAGCCTGTGGGTATGCCAGTATTATCTTCAGTCAAATTCAATTTTAGAGGAAACAGAAATCAAGCAAACACTACTCCCTCAGACTTCAAGTTTGACAGCAAAGACTCCAAAGAATCTACCATTGAGAGAGGAAAGAGGGGTCTTATTGCCCAAGACAGCAAACAGAAGCAGCCCTCCTCCCAAGCCCACCCCTTCTCCCCTATCTCAAGTCCCTGTTATCCAGCCTTTTGACACTATGGGCTATTCCCCAGTGAGGCCTACCAGGTAATGACATCCCAAGCACACACCAAGGAGACTTCTTGTCACTCTTCAGACCTGTCAGTTCATCCTTCCTCTAATGTCAGCTGAGGTTTAGAGGCAACTTTCCTGGTAGTAGGTTGATTGTACTGCAGTTATACAAAGGGCATTTTTCTCCTCCGCTAGAACATCTAGATTTTTATTTATTTAAGAAACTCTTACATAGTGTGTATCATGTGCTGGTCACTCAGCAAAGTGGTTTACATAAGTGAGCTCATCTTATCCTCCCAATAGCTCTGGAATTCAGTCATTTGCCCATTCCAGAGGGTGGTAAGTGAAGACAAGGGATCATTAGAATAAGAGATTTAATATGATATATAAAGGATTTATGTACTAAACAGGCTTCCAAAGGCCACCTGCAGAATCAGCGGTAGACGAATGCAAGATGAGCATGTATGCACTGGAGAGCTGGAGGATCCGATTGAAGGTCAAAGATCTGGAGCTCACTGCAGAATCTGGAGCGAGTCCTTATTGGAAAGCTAAAGGTTCTGACTTGGAAGGCTAAAGAGTTTATGCTGGAAGCCTGGAGGAACTGGAGATGAACATCTAAAGGCAGTGGTGAGAACCAGAGCTCCTCTGAAGAAAGAAAAGGAAGACTTCCTTCTTTCCCTTATTTCATCCAGGCTACAAGCCTATCAGTTGGTTCTGCACACATCCAGGGTGGGTCTTCCCTCCTCAATTTGCTGTTTTACATGTCAGTCATCCAGAGGCACATCCAGAACTGTTCTTCACTAATCATCTAGGCATTTCTTAATCCATTCAAGTGGATATCACAATTAGTTATCACACCCAGCAAAAGAAACAGAATCAGCTTTTGAACCTGCGGAATCTGGTCCTGTAATACCACAGTCTCCTCAGGGCAGGAGAGTCATCCTATAGCTTTTAATTCATCCCTTATGTAAATGGCCATGAAATCTATGCAGGCTCATGATAATATAGGTGCATCTGTGTGCAAGATACCAGTTCAAGGGAAGACATTTCCTGCCAATCCACAATTCAGGGACAGCAAGCTATGGCACAGAAATACTGTGGAATAAGTCATGCAGACATCCCTTCAGCCTCTGTATCTCTGTTAGGCAAGAGTCACCTTAGTAGTTTCCTTAGTTACACAGCTATTTAATGATGAAATGATTCAACATACTTCTTGAACCAAGCCACCTTTGCTCTGAATCAGAAGGGGAAGTCTTCCCAAGATACAGGAAGTTCAGTCTTTCCTGTGTTGTTTCAAATGAAATTGCTGATTTCCACAGGGCATCAGAAATCCTTTGGAAAGTATAGCTACGGTAGAAGCATGTTGGTTAAAACGGGACTCTGAAGCTCAACATTACATTTACCTTACAAATGTTGCTGAAAATGTTAAATATTCTATTACATGATGTCCTCTTTAGGATTTGGGTACCATATATAGACTTGCTTCTCTTGGATGGAAAAGAGAGAACATTTTGCTTTATTTATTTTTATGGATCTGTGAATTTTATAACTGTTCTTTTTTTCTCTTCACTGTCTTAACTTCTAGGATGTCAAGAGTCAATTTTGCAACTTAGGTGGAGCCAGTTTAGGGAAATTTACAGGGAAGAAGTAAAGATAATCTATCCTCAACTCCGTTGGTTGAGCCTGGTTGGAAGAAAACAGACCCCACACAGCCAACAACATGCAAGAAGCCCGGGTACAGCAGGTCAGGGATGCTTTGAATGGGTCCAGATGTTGGCATGAGGTGTGTCTAGCTATTCAGTCTGGCCCATTCTTAGTGCTGCATTCTGATCTCCATCCTTAGCTTTTCCTGATTTTCACCTATAACGGTCCTGAGACACCTAGTCCTTTGTTTTGGAATCTTCCACTCTGAGTTGCATAGCCTCATGCCTGGGATCTCACCCAGGAGGTACAGGGAACAGATCCTCTGAACTTCTCAAGTCATCCTTGTAAATGCAATTATAAAACATGAGTCTGTGTTTCCCATGAGGTCAGGTGTGCTTCCTAAAAAATGATCCAGAATAACTAATAAATCAAAAAACTTGTCCATTTCTGGGATATGGAGTCCAACAATAAGGATCAGTTATTTATTTCTTTACTAGGAATCTTATCTTACTAACACTACTCACGGGAAGTGACAATGCTGTCCTTGAACCTTGAGCATTTGGTGGAGCAACTGTATCACTGCAGTGGGAAGATCCCACAAGAACAATGATACATGTAAGTTTACAGTATGAGTAAACTGTTCTACGCTTTTAGTAGGTTTTTCTGTCATTTTAGTGTCAAATACCCAATATGACTTCTCAAATCATTATTGTCCATATTGTCTGATATATCCTTATGGGGGTAAATATAAGTTTTTACCAGTACACAACTCACTGCCCAGCATACTTTAACTGTACCTGAAATGTTTGTTAGAAAATAGGCCTTAAATGTTCCCCTTGAATGTCTCCCTTGACCACCTTCCTTTTCTGGAGACAAGCATTTCCCTTACTTGAACTTGAAAACCAGGCCATGTGAGAGGGACATTTTGGACCTAAAGTATGTGAATCAGAGAATTTGCATGGCCAATAGCTAATGATCTATGTATGACTGGATGATGAAATTTAAAATCAAGAAGGATCCAAGTCTTATTTAATCAAGAGATTTTATAATTAAGGAAACTGAATGACTTTCTCAAAGTCACACAACTAATTCCTGGCCAAAACCAGAATCCCCAATCAGGGATACAACCCCAGATATGTTTGTCAGTGTCTCTGGGCATGGAACGCTTTCCCTAAAAGCAGTCCACAGATTCTGATTCTAGGTTTTCACATCTGCTTCAGTAGACATGGGCTTTAAAATTAAGCACGGTGTTCCTGACGTCAGTGATGGCTGTCCACACCAACAGTGAACCTGTCCCTGAGGTTACCAGACTTGTTGAACTGGTTACTTGTCTCCGGACAACTGTTCAATGTTCTTCACACCTGATTTTGCAGTAAACAAAAGTTTTGGAAGGAAAGAAATGTGAAATTTGAAATTAGGTGCAAGTGGCCTGGAAGCTAATCTCTTGAAAGGAAAGTAAGACAGTTCCTTTTCCTGCAATTCAAACACAAGGCCACAAAAAATTTTGCAAAACTTCATTGCTTCCTGTCCTTAGTTTATTAAAAGCCCCTTCAATGTCCACAGACTACAAAACCATTTGGCATAGATTACACCTGGCTTTGACAACAGCTCCTCCTTTTTTTTTTTTTTTATCCTTCCCTCTCTAAACATCACTGCCTTTGTAAGATGCCACCTTCATTTTTTCAGGGAATTATTTCTTCAGGGAATTGCTTGCTTTCATTGGGTGCAAAAGCCACAGGTGGCACTGGTTAGAAAGATCAAATGACCCAGGCTTATAATCTCAACACTCAAAGAACCTGAAGCCAGAAGACTGCAAGTTTAAATCCAGCACGGGCAATTTACTGACTAAGAAAGACCCTGTCTCGAAATTTAAAATACAAAATAAAAAAGGCTGGAGATGTAGTTCAGATGTAGCAAAGGCTGTGGGCTCACATCCCAGCACCACCAACAAACTCAGAAATTGTCCTTCTCTCCCATACTCAAAATGATGACATACATGACCCAAGCTTTGAAGCTTACTGCTTACTCTATGTTGGATTTTCTCTAATGGACATTCCCATTATTTTCAACAGCTGTCCAGTTGTTTTAAAGATTTAATAAACTAGTCAATATCTCCCCTTCAGTTCTTGCTTTGTGTAATTTGTCCAGCTTGGGAACTAACCAGCAAACTCTAGATTCTACCTCATTACAAATCTATTGAATCTGATGTGTCTACTGATGTTGCTTCAGTGGTGCTTGGTACATCCTGATTCATTTCTGTCCCATGTTCTTAGATAAAATAGCTCATCTCCTATCTAGTCTGTTGTAGGTGTTCTTAATATAATATTTTAAGATATCTCAGAAATAATACATTAATCTCTTCTGTA
The DNA here is from genome assembly GCF_000276665.1 of Chinchilla lanigera. NCBI lineage: Eukaryota > Metazoa > Chordata > Mammalia > Rodentia > Chinchillidae > Chinchilla > Chinchilla lanigera. Next base: position 1,653,165 of record NW_004955487.1, read on the forward strand.
GTCATCTCATAGTACTATCAGATGAAAGAAATATCTGAGAATGATGTTCTGACTTTTCAGAACTGTATATATGTATACATGTTATATCAAGTGACTCAGTAATAGCTATGAATCATTAGTAGCTCAGTATCTGCTTTATCTGTGATATCTAATATATATTTATATATAATACATATTATATATTTTATGTGACATATATATAGATATGTTATCATGTTAGCTGTAAATATAAAGATTTAAAAGTGCTGATCTCTGCTAGTAAGTAATTTTGAGATACTCTTGGAAAAAACAACCAGAAAAATAACTCACATTTTTAAATGTCTTTTTTCCCATGAACTTCAGCATACCTTGGGGCTGGGCACAGGAAAATGTGACTGCAATCTTTCAGCAGACACCTTTTGTCCTAGGAACCTCTAGTGGCCCACTATGCTGTGAGCAATCACTAGATTCTTCCTGTGTCTGATGGTTCATTCCACCCTCACCTTCTTGCACCCCCTTTCTCTTGCCGTACTGAGTTGTTTAATTTCTCAGGTTAGCTTGTGTCTTTCCCTGTCTCTATTCATCATTAAGTCTATTCCTCTGGCTCTCATTGCTGGTCTTTCTTTCTTCTTTCCCTTTAGGCTTCTACCAAGACACATCCTCTTGGTCCTCCTGAAGGCCACAGTCTTCCCACTGGCCTGAGTGCAGTGCTTCTACCTGGGACTACACACTCATCACAAGGGACCGAAGAGTGCCACATAGGGGACAGATTCAGATGCAAGAGCCCATGCACCCACAGCACTCCAATCCTCATGTGTCCCCTATAGCCTCTCTGCGTCTCAGCAAGTCCTACAAAGATCCTGAACTGAGCCCAAAAAAGGTTAAAGAATGTACAATGGTCATTAGACCCAACATTCTGCAATGCATGGTCATTTTATATGCATCATGTACTCTATGGCAATGTTCCATTTCACATTTTCTTCCAAGAAATCTGCCTGGGCATTTATTTTTCTCTCATTACATTAGTTCTGCCCCATTAAACAATTCTATACTATTTGAATATTTCCCTTCAGAATATATCTGGAGGTGATCAAAGTGGGGAGACATATTTAGAGCGGAGAACACATCTAGCTTCTGCTGGCTGCTCTCAGGCTGTTCGCTCATCCCTGCCCCCGAGCTGCTTTCTGAAACACAAAAGTGCAACACTGACAAAACAGCATATTTCCCAAGTAAACAAAAAGGGGAATTTTGCTGCCCTAGAAATATTATGTCATAGTGAAAAATAAAAACCGAGGCAAATATGACATAGACAAAAGAGATTCTCTACATTTTTTGCTTACATGTTTTACAACATAGTCAGTTTGAGCTATACCTCTTAATGTTTTTTACTTCTAGCCCATGTTTTAATATTACCTCAAAACTAATATGTGAATCTCTGCTGTGTATATCTCAATGCTACCATATGAAATAAGGCATCTGAGAGCAATACAGTAACTTTCCAGGAAAAAATGTATAGTGACCAGTTAATCATTATTTAGTGCATATCTGCTCTATAGAAGTTATCATACTAGCTATAGATACACTCTTTTAAAAGTGCATTTTTATATGACTATAATCTCAACATTCTAGGAGGCTGAGGCATGAGATCACAAGTTTGAGCCCAGCCTGGGCAACTTAGTGAGACCTTGTCTACAAATAAAAATAAAAACATAAAAAAGTCTGAGGATGTAGCTCAGTGTAACAGCCTGGTGTTCAATACTGAGTACAAAAATAAAACCTAGGCTCTGCACTTGATCTTAAGTAATTTATAGGTGATTTCAAAAGAATCAGCTGGAGAGATGACAAATGATCAGCAACTTGTCACATATTGTGAGGCACCAAAGCTGGTCCAGCCATATCAGAATTGTTCAGAACACAGGAGCACCTTTTACGGCACTTGTGTAAGAAAGTAGAACTATAATTCCTGGTCTTGAAATATTTTCTAAGATTTAACATATAGAATTCCAAGGTGTCCCCAAGATTCCTGCTCTCTGGTGTCTTCAACCTCCACAGCCTCTAGTCCTTGAGTGTAGAGGGGTTTTGATTAAGAGGAAACAGGTGCGGTGTGGTGGTGCACACCTGTAATCCCAGTGCTCTGGGAGGCTGAGGCAGTAGAATCACAAGTTAAAGCCTAGCCTAGGCAACTGAACAAGTTAGGAAGACCTTTTCTCAAAATAAAAAAATAAGACAAGGCCAGTAATGTCCTTCACCCTAAAGGCCTTGATTTCAATTCCAAGTGCTGTAGAAAAAAATAAAAATAAAAATAAGGAAAATCATTCGTGTTTTAGGCTTTGTTCTAAGGCAAAGATGAAGGAATCTTGCAAATGTCATTAAGGTTCAAATCAGCGGAGACCTTAATCGTATTGGAGGTAGTCCCTGATGGCATCAAGTAGGAGCCCTTGAATGTGGAACTGGCCTCTCCTGCAAGAGTGATGCAGATGAAGAAAACAGCGTCATTTCCCAGCCATGGAGAAGGAATCTGTGCTCAACCTGAGGAGGCTGGAGGCAGCAATTTCCCTTCAACCCTCTGTGGATGAAAGATCTGTGCTGAGATTGTGAGCACAGTTTTAAGAGACCCTGAGTAGAGGGTCCAGGTAAGCCACACATGGATTCACACCCGACAGACACGGCTAATGGCTGCATCCTGACTTGGAGATTACTTATGCTGCAACCATAGGAATCCAATACCACCATCATCCCCTGACCAAGATTCCACAGTCCACACCTAAAAACACTCCTCTGGCTGCCATATTGCATAAGCCACTACACCTGTGGGCCACTTGCATGTACCCAGCTTCTCAGAGCCAGGTAGAAAGGAGCTGTGCTCTTTACATTCTGGAAGAATGAATCATATCCATGAGAAAGAAAATAGAAGGTCACTGGCCCAGAGGAGACGCCACATGCAAACATAACACAGAGTTGTCAACATGCCTGAGATTCTCCGACTCCTCTGGGGAAGACACTGCCAAGGTCACATTCTAGTTCTTCTAGCTTAGCACTGGGGCCCATGGAGGCTGAGCTAATTCCTGGAGGAGGTAGGATTGAAGCCCAGATCTTCTGCTCCCGGACTAACGATCTCAGCACCATCTATATCTTCACTGAGTCAACAGAGATCCTGCTGATGGAAAGAACCCTTACCTCAATTCTACGGCTTCTTGAGTCTCAAGAGAATAAGATGAGAAGTTACCCAGTTTTTGCTGCTTATATCACACTGGTGGCTGTTTTTTCAAGATAAATTAGTAATAACTCTCGGGCACATTTGGCAAGCCAAAGAAAAATGGATTTGTTACAATGCATTGAATAAACATCATCTTCTACTTGAATATCTCCCATCCTCCACTGGTCCTATACAGTAGAAGTTTATTGATGCTTGTACTGCAAGCTACCTCTGAATGATTGCTTCATATATTATGCTATGCTGCATTTCATTCTGTTCTCTTTCTGCTTCCATAGCCCAAAGACTTATTGGAATCCATTGCTTCAAACTCATAAAATATACATGACTTGTGCGGGTGAGGGGGGAGATTATTGTACCAAGAATTCCAGAAGTCTTTTGAAGCTGCATCTTGATTATTTGTTGAAATTCATTTCATTTTTCTATCATTATCCCAATGCACACGAAGCCCCACCATGGAGTATAAATGTACAATCTGCTCAGTGAGACAGTTTATTATACGCTAGCATGAAACAATGCTTTTCGTGTTATGGTTTGTTGCCTTCTTTGCCTTCTTCTTCTTCTTTTTTTTTTTTTTTAAGAAACTAGCACCATAAAGCAGAAAGTTTGTTTGAAAGTATGAATTCTAAAATGAGCCTTTTTCTAAAGCAATCCCATCTAAGATTTAATTAAACTGTCCTGTCTTTATCAATAAACCATCTACATTCCACACAGCAGACGTTTTAAACAGGAAGATTTATGACACAGGAGAAGCCATAAAGTTGAGAAGAAAATTCAGAGAAGATGGAGGCTGGAGTTGGTGTCTGGAACATGACTTTCATCATTTGGCCAAATCACCCTCCTGTTATCTGCCCTGTATCACAGCCCTTGTGTACCAGTGGCACAGAGGGATCCTTTGCCTTTGCAAAAGGTGGGGAGGGAAGGAGAACGTATGCCTTTACTTCACCTCCTGCCAAGTGACCACGGGTGCTAACGTCCTTAACTGAGGGCCACAGCTTTTGCCAAGGAATGCTGTCCACATGGTTCTCTCTCTACCATTTAACATCCACTTCAGGCTGACAATAGTTTCTCACCCCAAGTTCTGCTCCATCCTTACTATGTCCCTTAAATATTCCTCACCTCTTTGTGAAAAATCTCCCTTTGAACTGTCCCTGATAGGAAATGTTTTGTGCCAGTTCTCTGCTTTCAGAGACTTGTGACTGCAGTTTTACTACTTGAATGCATCTGTCATTTACCTTCCTTGTGGATGTAACCTCTTACCCCTTCTTCTAAAACTAAAGAGAAATAATTCCTGCTCATATGAGCCCAGTAGTGTGTAAAATGTGAAGTTATGTGGCTAAATGCTTTTAAAGATTTAACATTTTCATTCAAGGCTGAGTTAGTGCAAGACACTAGAAAGTCACTATGCAAGCATGCAAAAATAGATCAAGCATACTCTCTGCAATCCTATAACTATAATAGGAAGGCTATGGAAAAAAACAAAGCTGAGAGCAACAAGAAGGGAACGTGCTAGTTTAGAGCAGCTCCAAAGTGAGGAAAAAGGAATGCTGGAAGTTTCCAGCAGAATGTGCCATTTGAAGTGGCTCTCAAAGGAGTCATGTGTTTGACATAGAAGTGGTCATGCTAATCCAAGAATAGAGAGCCAGTTGCAGAGACAGAGACTGTCAGTCACCTAACGGGCTCCAAGTTCCAACATAACAAGCTGCAGCACGTGAGGCACTTTCCAGTGCATCTTTCCCATAGATCTAGCTCAGCCACTGGTTCTCCAACGGTGGTCTTGGGACCCATGCATCAACATCACCTGCAAACTTGTTAGCAACACAAACCCTCTTCCCCACCACACCATGCCAACCCTTCCAAACTATGCAGAAGTTGGAGAACAGCTGCTGGGGAAGATGGGATGAGATGGGGAAGAACGGAGCACAGATCAGTGCAAGGAGTTTCTGGGTCTCTGTCCATCATGGTGGCACTGAAGTGGAGTCCGAAGTTACCATGCCATGCTCTCTCCCAGACTGCATCTGTGCCAGCTGAGTTAACTCATCTTGGATGTTTCTTCTTTAATGTCCACATGATGTAAGGAACTTGAGTGACCTTTCCTTCAAGAAGCCTTCCAGGTTGCATACCAACAGTCCTGTGTATTTCTCTTATTCATAATGTTGATTAGTTATTGGAGAGAGAACTGGACTCACAGAGTGTCGGTGTGCGTGCAGTGTGCTATTTCCAGCACTGGGACATAGTGGAGTCCATCACCTTGATTAGCTTCAGGCTCCTCCTCTGAGTTGGCACCACCACCACCACCTTGCAGGGGTGTTTAAAAAAATGAAACGGAACAATATTGTTGAACAGGTAAAATACATCTTCCCTTTACTGATGCGTCAGTACCTTGGGCACAGCTTATGTACATTCTCTTGCAGCCAGCAGGTGGGCGGGATTTCTCTATTGCATGCTGCTGGAGTTGAACCCATACTCCCTTTTCTTAGCAGGACTGTCTTAGCACCAGTTTGGGGGGTCACATCTCCAACTTTTACTTCAAACATTAGAAAATAAGCCCCCTAATGGTAGAAACCATGGTTTCCTTTTTCAAGCCATTGGATATTTGAATATCCATTGAATACTACAACACAGAGTATATTCAATAAATATTCACTCTTTCCATTCCTTTTCTCTTCTTCTCTCCTCTTCCCCATTCCTTCCCTTCCCTTCTTCTTTCTCTCTCTCTCTCTCTCTCTCTCTCTCTCTCTCTCTCTCTTTCTTTCTTTCTTTCTTTCTCTCTTCATTCTCTCTTTCTCTTTTTCTTTCAGATTCTCTTTCTTTCTATCTTTCCTTCTTTCTTTTTTCAGTACTAGTGATTAAAGCCAGGACCTTCACAGTGAGCTACTCTCAACCCTTTTGCTTTTGTTTTTATTTAAGTTAAAGTCTCACTAAGTCAGTAATTTACCGGGCTGGGCTTGAGCTTGGGATCTTCCTGTTGCTCAGTCTCTTATAGTGAATAAGCATTTCTTGAGTGAATGCACGAGAAGTTCTTAAAAACAATTACTAAGTTTTCTACATAATCGTGCAAACAGGAAGCAAGGAGCTGTAACTCAATTGCTCCTAAGTCCTTAAAAGTAAGCACTTCTGTGCACCTAAAAAGATTGAGGCACCTCGTGGATTCCTCACTTATGTGGTATGAGGTTAGAGTATCACTCAGCCAGCAAAGCTCTTGGCTGTAATTTCACTGTAGCATCCTGGCCCATATCCTGTCGCCATCTCCCTGCCACCTGGGGCACCTTGCCAGCTTTGACTTTAACTCTGGGATCATTGCACCTGTTTCACCACCTGGCCCTCTGTTAGTCTCTTGTTTCTATCATCCTAAATCCTAAGGCTACCTTGGTTTGCCCTTTTCTGTTTTATTCTTAACAGCTAATCTCTCTCTCTCTTTCTCTCTCTCTGTCTGTCTCCTTCTCTCTCTCTTTCTGCCCATCAACTTGTCTCTTTTCCCTCTCTTTCTTTCTGTCTCTCCCTCTCTCTCTCCTCTCCCTATGTCTCTCTCTCTATTGTTACAGAATATCTAACTATATCTAAAAATGTGTTTATACCTAAATGCATATGATAAACATCACATAAAATGCATACATAATGCACATATCTATGTGGCTCTTTCAACAAGAGTGCACTATCTCCAGGTTTCCTTTTGTCTTCTGATAGTGAAAGAGTTCTGTCTTCCAAACTGCATTTCCATCTGTCAAGAAGTGACAGGCACCAAGCTACTCTACCACCTATCAGCAATTATCAAAAGGCATTTGGATCATTTGGCTGGAACTGACTTTGAAATATGGTACATCTTGCAGGCTCCTTTCTTGAGACATCGAGCATGGTAAGAAACTACCAGGATGATCAGTGAGCTCCCCGTTTCCATATTTTCTCTCACCTATCTGCTTTTCTGCTTCTCAGGAGAAACCATCAGATATGGAGCTTACTAAGGTGCAGAACACTTAGGGGCATTCAGAGCCCAGCGCAGAGATCCCAAAATGTTGTCAGAAGACCAGCAACCTTAGCCTCACCTAGAAATATATGAGAAATGCAGAATCCCCTCAGAACTATTGAGTCAAAAATTTTGGGACAGAGCCTAGGAATGTAACATCAGATAAGATCTTTAGGTGGTTCTGATGTCTGCTCAAGTGTGCAAGCCCCTGGTCCTGGACGGTATTGTATCCCATTTCACTGTGGTAATCCATAGTTAGCTGAACATCTGTTTAATGTATCAGCTATTGCGGGTATGAGTGGTACCTATACCAGGGTCATGGCTTGGAGCCTAACAGGTACTGACTCCAAGCTTTCATCCACCCACAGAGCATTAACATGGAATGCTGGGTCCAAGTTTCCACACCACTCCAGGTGGATGTTGTCTTCAGGAGGTGTAGCACACTCTTCTGGGCCTCATCAAGGTCCAGAAAGATCCACATTTGTAATTTCATGGAAAAGTTATTGGAATTTTGTAAGGTAATTCCAATCTACCACTTCAATGCATGGTGACAATAAAGACACTAAGACATATTTGTAGTTGTGGGGAACCAAGGCAGTGGGTCCTAAGCCCAGCTAAAATGATGGCAAACCAGAGCAAAGGCCTGGACCTAGAGCCAAATCCAGGTTTTATTAATTTGTGAAGAAAGGATGGAGTGGCTCAGGGATGAGTGACTGTGAGAGTGGTGGTAAATACAGGAGTGCCGTGAACTGGGCTAGGTAGGAGGCCTGAAATCACCTCTGAAGTACACAGAGAGAAGGATATGCAGAAAGAGTAACCGGCATAACACAATTTGGGGCAGTATCTAATGTTTTGGAGTCAGTGCTTCAGGTCTGATGTATAATCTTTTATGCCCTGGGAAGTCATAGCCTCTTTTCTCTAGGTTCAATCTCAGCTGACGGGGTGGCTCTCTCCTACCTCAGCCATACTTGTTGGAAGCTACAGGTGGGGTAACACTGATCTGTCGGCGTGCTTCAAAGACTACACATCATTAGGGGCTGGGGATTTAGCTCAGCGGCAAAAGCGCCTGCCTGGCAAGCACAAGGTCATGAGTTCGGTTCCCGGTACTGGAGAAAAACCAAAAAAACAAAAAAAACCAAAAAAACAAAGACTACACATCAGCACCTTGGCTAGACCCATTTGCATTGAGAAAAGCCAGTTGAGGTGATAAAGACAAAACCTAGCCAGCTCTGCACATATCAGTACATGGAAGTGGGCCAGGTTTATCCAAAATGGAGAAAAATTGCTCTTCTTTCAAGGAGAATCGTCCAGGTTGTCCTCCACAAGGAAGGGTCAGCGGAGCTTCTGAGAGACAAGAGTGGTCCCCAGTTTTCTCTGTCTATGACAGTGCCTACTCGCCCACCTGCAGGCTGCTTGCAAAGGGAGTCAGAACCCACTGCCCTCAGGATGTAAAGCCCTCTGCCTGAGGCTGGTAGGTTTTCACTTGACAGTGAGCATCATGAACAGGAGTTAGCATCACATCTTCTACACACCATTGATTGTCCTCTCTGACAGATATGAAAGTGGTGGTAACATCACGTTGCCATCAGAATGTGATTTCAATGCCTTCCTCCCAACACAGCTGAGTCCAGGGAAACACATTCTAAACCACAGTCTTGGCGCTGGGGAACTGACAACCACATGGGCAGGCAGCAGAAAGCAGGTTTCCAATCAACATGAGATTCCTGGCGCTTCCAACTTTGCAACCAGAGAGGGTCACTGTCTTAGTCTCTTTCTTATCCCTTTGACAAAAGGTCTGACATCCACAATGTAAGGTAGGAAAGGATTATTTGGGCCCATGGGTTTTAGAGGATTCAGCACATAATCTAGGGGCTCCAAGGCAGGAAGGGCATGGTGCAAGGGCCTGGTGGAGCAAAGCTGCTAGTGCCATGGTGGCCAGAAGCAGAGAGAGAAAGGAGTAGCTGAGGAGAGAGATAAACCCTTCTAGGTCACACCCTTAGTAAACTCCCTCTGCTGATCAGCCCCCACCTTCTAAGAGCACATGAGCACATTTCACTATGGGTTCTTCAATGGATTAATACACAAATGAGTATAGCATCCCCATGATCCAATTACCTTCCCAAAGCCCAACTTCTGAATTGGAGATCCCCTTGGGGAACATTCTAGATCTAAAACATAACAGTCACCTGACGACCATATGTATCCCATTGCCAAGTAAGAATACTCTTTCACCTTAGAAACTCCAGGCTGATGGATCTGTGCATGTTAGGCCAGCTTATCTTCAAAACAGAGCTCACCACTTAGTATCTGAGTGAACTTGAGTGTTGAAGGTCACTTTTCTCATATGTAAAAAGCAAGAATAATATTCAGCTAAGAAGGCCTTGTAGCTGTCAGTTTCTCCAGAGACACCATCAGTAGGATATAAAGATAGCTGGGATGCTTTTCCGTGGAGTTGGCCTATGATTATGGAAAACAAGGGAAGGCAGCAGTGCAACTCAGTCCAAGTGTGAGGTTGTTGGAAACAAGGAAGCTAATGGTGTAACTGTTGCCCAAAGCCAAAGGTCTAGAATCCACAGGTGGGAGCTGAGGGAAGGAACACAAGTCTCAGACCTGAAGGTACCATTTTGATGCCCAAGGGCAAGATGACAAAGGTGTCCCACCTCTGGAGAGACACGCTGGTTCACAGCAGATCTTATGGAAGGCCAGTGTCAGTATCTTCAGGAAACACCTTTGTAGACACTCAGAAATAATGTTTACTGTCTAACTAAATATCCCTTAGTGCCACCTACTTGACTCAAATTTAGGCATCATGAAGTAAATATGCACAGCAGATGATAGAAAGAATGAAGAAAAGTCTACCCTGGCAGGAGGAGTGCAACATATTTTTCACCCTTCTCTTTCAAACTGCTTCAACCCATATATAATGGTGATTAAATGGATCAAATCATTCCCAGATATATTCTCACATGTTAAAAGTATCTGATGCAAATGGAATCAGCTACCATTTGTTCATGTATTGTATCTGTCATGATTCTCTAGAGGAACAGAACCAGTAGAATGTGTGTGTGCATGTGTGTGTGTGTGTGTGTGTGTGCTTGTGCACTTTTGCATAAATGTATGCGTGTGTTTATAAGAGGATTTACCAGGGGCTGAATGTTGGAAAGTCCACAGTGACCATCTGCATGCTGGAAAGCTAGAGAATCCAGCAGCTACTCAGTCCAATAAGCTGGAAATCTCAGAAGCAGCATTCAGTGCCAGCCCATGGCTGAAGACTGAGAAGTTCCTTGAAGGATGGCTGTGTCTGCTTTGAAAGACTGAAGAAGCTGAGGGTTTGATGTCCACAGGTGATGGCAGCAAGAACACAGTGTGCACCTGCTCAAGCAGAATCAACCTTGCAAGCATTAGCTGGTTTCCTCCATCCTCCTCTTTTGTTCCATCCCGGCCTCCATCCTATAGGGTGGTGCTACCTATCCTCAGGACAGATTGACATACTTGCCAGTGACTTCCAGGAACACCTTCATAGACTCCGCTAGAAGTGTGCTTTACTACATTCCCAGGCATCTCTTGATCCAATCTAGTCAGTAATTGAAATGAACCGTTACATGAAACAACCTAAAGGGTGTGACTGTGGCTTAGTGTGAAGGCCATGGGTTCGATTCCAAGTACTGCAAATGAAAAATATATATTAAAAAGTAATAGAAAAAGATGCATTTATTTGTTGCAAAGATTATTTAAAACATCAAACCTTAGTGTTGGGGAAGTTCTGAGAACCCCTAAATCCCCTCCTCCCCCTTCCACCCATATTTATTAACTGCCTGAGATGAAGTGGCTATATGATTTGGTTTGGTTACTCTAACAAATGCTTATTCTAGCAGCAAATGAAAAATTAATAATAACTGATCCTCAGGATCCCCTAGGTTTCACTTGGTGAAATGAACAAATATAAACCTTTTTCAGAGTGAAAACAGAGTTGACTCTTTTGCTTTTCAGGATGAGATTTTTTTTTTTTTAATTTCCTGAGGGAAGGAAAATTGGGGAGCAGCCACATCTCTGCTTTGCCTACTGTATGTGGTCACCTCACTCCCGCCAGCTCCTTTCTCCTGAGGTTGGGTACAGCAGATGCTGGATAAATCAAGACAGGCCCCATGTTTCACGCCCTTCAACTCCTACCCAACACGCCAGCCCAGCAGAAATATGTGCAGTTTCCGAAAAGCACCCTGAACTTGCACATATGGTTTTGAAGTCCTGAAATATCCCTGTCTCCTTTATTCGACTCTTTCTTACTTGGTCTTGAAGGCAGTGTGGAGGAGAACCTTCCGGCACCTGCCCTCCGGTTCCGGCTGTCCTCAGGATGCCTGGCGTCTTCTGTTGCTGTTGTCACCCTCCCAGTCTGTGTTTAAATTTGCATCTGTCCAACTGGACTGTGAACTCTAGAAGCCAGAAAGTGAGACTCTTCTGTCTTCATTTTCAGGGGAAAATTTTAGTCTTTTTTATTTTTGATTGTAAAGTACACATAACATAAAACTTCCCATCTTAACCACTTTCAAGTGTACAGTAATAGATTCAAATTGTTGTACAACCCATCTCCAGAGTGGTTTTTTTGGTCTACTAAAACTTGGAACCCATTTAAAAAAACTCTGCAACCTCCCCTCATCTCAGCCTCAGGAAACATGATTTTGTTTTCTGACTCTATGAATTTGACACTGTGAAGCACCACAGCTAAACGGAATTGTACAACACCTCTCCTGTGTGCCTGGATTATTTTACTGGCCACAATATCCACAAGGCTCATTGCTACTGTAGCATGCATAAGAATGTTCTTTTTTATTTTTATGACACAGGGTCTTGCTATGTAGAGTAGGCTGGCCTTGAGCTCACTATGTAACCCAGTCTGGCCTCAAGCACACAAGAATCCTCCTGCCTTATCCTCTTAAGCATACTTGTATGCACCACCATGCATGGCCAGAATCTTCTTTTTTAAGGTGAATATGGACATCTTGTATTTTGTGCATTCAGTCAATTAATGTATACTTGACACACTTCCAGCTTGGGGCTGTTGTGAATAATGTTACTATAAATTGCTTCAAAACACTAAATTTCAGTACTTTTGGATACATATCCACAAAGAGAATTGTTAAGTCACCGAGTAAATCATTATTTTTCTATTGTTTAGGGAAATGACAGAAGTTTTTTCAGAGCAGATATAGGTAGCCTTCACATCCAAAGTTCCCATCCTGTTTCCTTACATCTTTGCCAACACTTGTGATTTTCTGGTGATAGGAGCCAGACTTATGCGTGTAAATTGATAACTCTGACCCATTTTTTAATAAATAATGAACTGGATACAAAGAAGAGACATTTCAAACTCCTATCTGTAATAGTCAAGTGGCCAGTTTCAGCAGGAGAAGGTGACTAAGATCTCTGACCAGAGATAGCTTTTCATTTCCTCTGAGGTTCTGACTCCTGGGCATCATGTCCCAAGATTTTTCCATGGATTCCAAGGAGACTTCTGTGACCCATGAAGTTGTTCCTGACTTCTAGGTAAGCTTGCACCCCCAGGACTGAATGTGTCCCCCTAACTTCTGTGTTGAGGCTCCAATCTGCAACAGGCAGTGCTTGGAGATGAGCCTTTTGGAGGAGAACAGGTCTAGATGAGCTTGTGAAGATAAGTCCTTGTGGTGGCCTTTACAAGACAACTTTGGTGCCTGCTCTCCTTGCCACTAATGACACAGCAAGAAAGTGTCCTGCAATCCCAAAATAGCCCTCACCAGAACTCCACCGTGGTTCCATCTCCTAACCTTGAACTTCCTCCTGCGGAGTTCTGAGAAACAAATGCATGTCCTTGAAGCCGCTGACCATGGTCCTGTGCTGCGGCAGACCCAGGTGGCTAAGGTGAGACCCTCCTTGTGCAGGACCACGGGAGCTGAGTTTGCAGAGGAGAAAGTACCACTGAATCACCAGCCTGCACTCCTTTGGTGTTTTTCAGCATTTGCCGGCAGTGAAAAGATTAGTTAATTCGTTGATTGATTGATAGCCAAATGGTTGATTTCAGCTTCCAGGTGGATGCCACACTACCCTAAATCACACAGTGTCTATCTCAGAGGGCCACCTGCCACTGTAAGATCATCAGAGGTGACTGGCTCATTGCCAGTCCTCTAAGGTGTGACAAAGAGTACAGCCAGGTCTCCAAGATCAAAACCTGGATAAATCTTGGGTTAAGATCAAATCTTTATTTCCCAGGGAAAGTTGCAGGAGCATGGGGAAAGGCACACAGTAAGGGATGACAGATTGTAGTTGAGTTGCAGCCCAGCCAGATGCTACCTACAAAATTCTGGATTGGTCTGCTAGGGTCCTCGAACCTCTGCTTCCTTTCTGATGAGATGGGAAAGAATTGTTAGATATAATGGGAATTTAAATTATAAACTAATTTTACACATCTATTATTGTTGTACTATGGTTCACATTTAAAATGCACCCCCTCAGACTCATGGCTCAGAGGTCGGGTTTTTGGAAGGTGATGGGATCGTGGGGGTGCTGTACTTGTCAATGGATTGATTTGTTCATGAGCTCATGTGCTGTTGGGCGTGGCTGGAGGTGGAGGGATCACTTGGAAGGGTGCATTCTTGTCCCTCGCTCCTCTCCTCTCTCTTCTTCCTAGCTGCCATGGAGCGAATGGTTTTCATCCATGCAGGGCCTCCCACCATGCTGCTTCTGCTTTAGAACCAGTCAACCATACTGAATCCTCTGGAAACCCAAATAAATCTCTGAGCTCAAATAGATCTCTCTTCCTGTATGTTGTGGGTGCTGAGTATATCATCCAAGTAATGAGAAAGTAAGTGACTAATATACATCCTTACTTAACAATAAGCAGGCAACCAATAAATCATTGTGTCTTACATTTCTTTTTTTCCTCTGCTTCCTACTCTTTCAGGGGGATATGGAGGTAGTAGTAACATTCCCTTGTAGGGAGCAGCCTCTGTCTCCAGTGGAATGGTTACATCAAGACAGATTCTTTTTTTCAAACACACAATAATCTAACCCCCAATGGTGTGTTATTGATTAAACAGTTGAGAGTCAAAATAAAACATCATGAGACTATGATTCCCATGACAACTACCCAAGTCACAGAAGAGGAAATGAGGGGACAGGGAGTCTTCCATCCTGCCCATTGTTCTCCCTTGCAGTAACACAAAGGGTTACCCATGCTCTCTCTTGATGGAAATCTGCTACCTGACAGAAGAAATGCTTCAGCGATGGTACTGGCTTCTGATGAGAATGGAGACCTCTGGCTTCCTGTGCTTGAGCTTCAGTTTAAAAATCCAGCAGTGCCTTAGGACACTTCAGGTGGTGGTGGCTTGTTCCCCACTTGCAAGATCAGAATGACCAACTGTCAAAAATGCTGAAGCACAGTTTGGAGGATGTGGGGTTTCCTCAGTGAGATGGAAATAGGATTATATTGCTTTTGAAGGTCACTCCTAACCTGAGTTATGAAAAGTTATCTTCAGTAAAAGTCACTAGGTTCAATACAGAAAGGATAATTACTTCCTAAGGTCAAGTATTCAGAAAAGATGCACAAAATAAATCTGTTTAACTATAATCTTTGGATAGATAGTTTTTAAAAATGGTATACAAATACTTTAAATCTAAAAAGAGAAGTAGGAACATTATTGAGGTCATGTGACTATCTACATGTTGCAAGAGTCAGCCGATGACGGTTGGGGAGAGGACACTAAGTGGTTGTGGGACCCCAATGCACTGGGAAGCTGGAGAGAATACCTACCCCTCTGCTTTCTTAGACAAGAGGCATTGATAAAGCATACTTCCCTGGATCCCAGTTCAGTAGAGGAACAAACTAGTCTTACAGATAAGTTTATTACTCAGTCAGCCCCAAATAGTAGAAAAAAGCTACAAAAAAAAATGGCTTTTGCCCCAGATAACTTACTTGAGATGTTAGTAAGAATTGCCTCCTCAGTATTTTATAACCGTGAGAAGGAGGAAGCCAAAGAGAGAAAAACAAAGAGACCGAGAAAAAACAGGTGCCTTTGCTGCAGCACTAAGAGAAACAGACCCTAAGTCTGATTCCCAGGGCCCCAAGAAGAACTCGTCAACTACATTCATCTGCTACCACTGTCAAAAACCAGGCCACCTCAAGAGAGACTGCCCTAAGAAGCCCCTAGGCCATGTCCTGACTGTAAAGGTGGCCACTAGAGGTCGGACTGCCCTCTGAAGCAAAGGTCCCAGAGCTCAGACCCCTCCTACCAGCTGGTCCAACATGAATGAAGGGGCCCAGGGCATACTCTGCCTTCTCCCTTTGGCCAGACCATTATTTTCAAGGAGGAGCCCTGCGTAATCATGACTATAGAGGAAAAAGTAAACAGCCTATTGCTGGACACTGGTGCTAGTCTCTTGGTCCTTCTTTTCAATCCTGGCCTTCCTTCCAGCCTTCACACCTCAGTGAAAGGAGTCACTGATGAGGAAGTAATCTGCTATTTTTCACAACCTTTAGGCTGTAACTACTTGTTAGATCTTTCTTGCATATCTTTGTTTTCCTGAGAAACCACTTTGAAGATACCAACACGTATTACAGCAGCCATTGATAATTTCCTACCAATCTGTCCATAACTCTGTAATGTTTCTATTGTTCCTATGCTATTTTGTAAATGGTTGTATGTTTATTACTATGTGTTTTCAACAACCATTGAAAATAGTCAATGATTATTTAATTGATCAGTCATGTATATCTCTATTTGTTTTCCCTAGAAACCACTCTGAAGAAACCAAAGTAGAGTGCAACAAACATTGCTAATTTCCTACCATTTTTGTCTGTAACTCATTATTATTTGTCTATTTGTTTGCCTGAGAAACTATCTTGAAGATACCAATAGGTAAAATAACAACTATTGATAATGTCCTACCACTTTGTCTGTAATTCAATAAATCCTCCTATTACTATGTTATCCTTCTTTTACTCTTTTAAATAAATAATTTTTTTTTAAAAAAAAGTCAGCCAAACATACACAATGTGGGAGACCTTTAATGTTTCCACCTTCTATCATGATGTCACAGTACCTGTGTTCACAACAGCTTGCCGTATCACACATTGTCTATGTGCCCATGTCCTTCCAGCTTGGCTCATAGGCCTGGTACAGGGCAACTCACATCTTCACAAGATGAAAGGGTGAGTAGTGTGCAATGAGAAATATTTTGAGATAAAGCAACCACATTCATAGGCCTTTTCTTACTTATAGTTATTATTCTCCAAAGTTATTATTAGTTTTAATTGTTAACCTCTAATTTATAAGTTAACTTTGTAAGTATTGTGATTGTTAATTACAATTCATCAACTTGCATGGAGTGAAAAATATCCAGCACATGTGTAGAGCCCAGTTCTGGGTGTGTCTATGCTTGACTGACATGCAGGCCAGCCAACTGAAGAGGGATGACCTACACTGGATGTGAGTGGCAACAAATGAGCTGTTTCTAAGCATGGTCACATTCTGAGTCCCTGGTGATTAGGATTTCTATGTCTTTCTGAAAATACTCTTCAGCTCTTAGCATTCATCCTTATCCTTTCAAGGAGAAGGTAATTTGTACTTGATTTCAATGTTATGTAACTTGATGTCTATCCATTAGTATTAAGGAAATCTTGTTAGTTAATTTGTTTTACTTTTATTTTTAAGAGAAAAGAACATAAACAAAATAACAAATACAACAACATAAACAAAGCAGCATAAAAACAATAAAAATGATACAAAATTTCAAAACAAGGTGATAGGAATGTAACAATGGTTGTTGTATTATATATTGTTATCTTCAAAGTGGTTACTCAGATAATCAGATCTAGGCATGTAAGATTGATCAAATAATTACACATTAACTTCCTTTCAATAAACCAGTAGAACATAGTAGTATAATTACCTTAGCTATTTTGTGTATGTGTATACATATTTTTCCCTTTCATCTTTCTTTTCTCTTTTCCCACATCCCAGTTGAGCTAATTTGTTTTCATCCACTCATCTTTCCTTGGTCAGTTCAACAGAGTATGATGAAATAGATGTGATAGTGCAGGCCTATAATCCCAGCACTCCAAAATGTTGAGACAGAAAGATTGCACGTTAGAGCTCAACCCAAACAACACAGAAAGATCTTGTCTAAAAAATATACATTTAAAAAAAAAATGTCAGGGGGGCTGGGGATTTAGCTCAGAGGCAAAAGCGCCTGCCTGGCAAGCGCAAGGTCGTGAGTTCGGTTCCTGGTACCGGAGAAAAAAACCAAAAAAAAAAAAAAAAAAAAAAAAAGTCAGGGATGTAGCTCAGTGTGAAAACCTTGTAACTTAAATCTATGATCAGAAGTATAGGCAGCCCCTGGCTCTAATGACCTCTTGACCCCTTGCACAAGCAAATTTCTCAGGGGCAATTACAAGAAGCACAGGCAGCCATACACACACACACACACACACACACACACACACACACACACCATACCACAAGGCTTTGCACACACATGGTAGAGGCAGGAATATCTTTAAAGCATATGGAAGGCGGGGAGATGGAGAGGTGTGCTGGGAGCCAGGGCGAAGCAAAGAGCTTTGGCAGCACAGGAGGGGACAGAAATAACCAGCAAATCCCCTCTCTGTTCAGCACCACCAGTGACGAGCCTCGACAGACAAGTGACAGGAGTGAACAGGACAAGGATCTGGGCTTGCACAGTGGACAGGTTGTGGCTCCAGATGGCAAAAAAAAAAAAAAAAAAAAAAAAGAAGGAGAAAAAGAATCATGAACAACAACAACAGTTTTATTCAGCTCGAACATTTACAAAGTTTTCTTTAATTGTTGCTCCCTTCTGGGAATCCAGCTGAATAGAGTCGAGGGGCAGACTCCCCAGGGGAACCAGTGATGCCAAAAGTTGGTGGCAAAGCATGTGCACAGCCTGGCCAGCTCCGGAGGCAGGTGGGGAGGAAGCTCTCACTGCAGGACCCAGGCGACAGGCTGTCAGAACTTACGGCTTGGACTCGTTCTCTCTAAAGATACAGAAGCTTTGAGCTGTGCAGCCTGGACAGCTGGGCTGAGCAAGGTTTGTCTCATGCCATGGTCAGCCCTTTCCTTTGGAGACGCTGCTTGCGGGGCATCCTGGCATGCTTTCCCATGCTGCTGGCACCGAGTCAGGATGTGCTTGATGCAGAGGAGACCAGGCAGCAAGAATAGGGAAAGCAAAAGTGGATGTTTCTAAAATATTCTCTGCAAGACAGAAGCTCCCAGGGAATGTCCACTCCCTCACCTGCAGTTTCTGGGTGTGTTTGAGATGTGAGAAGTGAACATAGGGAGTGGAAAATCAGGGAAGCTTGCAGGAAAGCTATAATGATCCATGTGGCTGGGTCACCTGATCTCACAACACACCAGGTCCCTTCTGCTGGAGAGAATCCCCAGGTAGTATGTGCAAAGGTCGCCGCTGCTGTCAGCACCATGGACAGCAGCCCCACTGTTCAACCATGCAACAAGCGGTATCCCTTCACACCCAGGACCTAGCTCCTTGGACTCAGGCCAGAACAAGCCCCATTTGCCAGTATGGATGCCAACTAATACTAAACCAACAATAAAAGTTCCTCTTTCCTTCCCAGAACTCCAAAGAAAAGTGGTCATCTCTAGGACTTCCAAAGGGAGGGAAAGAAACCAGCTCTGTCATCATCAGGTCACCAGGCCTCATCAGATCATTAGCCAAACTCCACCCCAAGGCCATTTTATAAGTGGAAGCCAAGCATACTTCCCAAATGCTGGTTTCCTTGGAGAACCCAATACATGAAACAACATATTTTGTAAATCTATTTCACCTGAACTAACATAAAATTGTAGTGTTTCTATTGAATCTAATGTGAATTTGTAGCCACAGGGGTATTGAAGAGCTGTAGAAACACAACAAGGGTGACATCAATAAATATTGTTGAAAAATAGATGTTTAAATTTTTAAAAATGTATTACAGTAGGAGACACACTGGCATGAATCACCCTCAAATTCCTCGCCACTCACTTTGGATGCACTCATCCCATCACCTTTGCACTTTCTGCAGAAGTTCTAGAGTGCTATTTCCTGAGTGTCTTTAGTTCCACTGTCCTGGCTGCCTTTGTGTCCTGAATTTATTCAAGACCTTTCCCTTTCATAGTCATTTTGATTTTGGGCAGAGCCACAAGCCACCTGGTGCCAAATACAGTGAATAAGTGGATGGAGAGAAGATGTCGTATTTTTATGAGCCTGCTTTTCTGTTGGGTGGTGCCTGGCAGCAGCATTCATTTATGCTTTTAACACCTGGAAAAGACTCTGAGGAAGGAGGACTCTAGAGCTGCTGTAGGAAATAGCAGGAAGAATGGGATGAGTGTATTCAAAGTGAGGGGAAGGATTTGAGGAGACTGATGGATGGCAAGGTATTTTTCACTGAAACAGACTTTTAATAAAGAGATAGAATTTCATTCAGCCCTTGCAAAGTGTTGTTCCACATTTTGACTGTGTGACCTTGCTCAATAGCTTGCTGTCTGTCTCTGTGCCTCCATCCACTCAGCTTAAACACAGAGCCTCATATGAATACACAGGGGAAAGCTTTCTGACATGATTAAAATACCACCTACATGTGATACAGATGTATACATTCATTTCCAGGAGTGCCACCTATACTATAGAATATTCTTCAGTGGTATAAAATTACTAGAGACTTCTAATAATGATACTTTGATTCCTAACAAAATTCCAGATCTTCAAAGATATTATCTTTCCCTTTCTTCCCTCATCCTTTCCTTTGCTTTCCTTTCCATACTCAGATCTTTAAAAAGAATTATAATTTTGAGGAAGTTTCTCATTAAGTCACTAAATTGCCCAGGCTATGCTTGAACCAAAGGATTAGCAGGCTTGCAGCATAGAGCTCTGCTGCTCAATAGCTTCTCTGGGGCAACTTGCAGCAGCTGAAATCCCATCAGGTTTAGGTTCTCCCCCAAGTGGTGGTTTGCTCGACAGCCAACAGATATGTAGCTCAGTTGCTTCCCCATCAACAATGGACTGATGTGATTTAGAACCCATTCAAAGGTCATAGATGCCTGGCAGGTGTGGTCTAGGTCCACACAGAGAATCCAGGACTCCACAGCATCTTAAACCTAGCCTCTGGTCCTCATCCTTTGGCTTCTGTTGGGTGTGCTACCAGGCATTGGAGGGGGGGGGGCACATTCATGGAGAAAACAGCCCCAGGAACAGCTTCACAGCCTTACAGCTAATTAAAAGTTCACATGAGGCTGGAGGATTGGCATTGAGCTGCTAAAGCTGTTGACATTTGTCCAGATTAAAAATAATCCACCATTCGTTGTATCAGAGATCTTCCTGGCGCTCCCTTTTCCTGAAAGCGATTTGAGTTTTGTGCTCCCTATTGCTAGACTGGCAGTGTTTTGGCCCAGAGTGAAACTCGGCAAACAATGCAATTGGAACAGATTGGAATTGAGAGGCAGCTTCTCTTTTAGACTCCTTCTCTTTCTTTATTCTCTTCCTCTCTTTTTTTCTTCTTTCTGTCTTTCAGTACTGTATCGGTCAGCTTTCTACTCGCTGGGACACAATACCTGACACCCTGGAGGAAACACTCCAGTTTCCAGAGGGTTCAGTCCATTGGCTGTAAGCAGAAATAGCATAGTGGAAGGGTCTGGTGGGGCTGCTGACATCATAGCAGCCAGGAGGCAGAGAGAGAACAGATGAGTGGGGACAAGACTGCATCCTTTTAGGTCTCATCCCAGTGACCTCCTCCAATCAGACCCACCTCCTAATAGCACATTTAGCATGAATTCATCCATAGATAGATCCATTGATGAGCACAAGGCCCTGTGATCCAGTCACCTTCCACAAACCGGAGACTTTGGGGAGACATTTTATTTCCAAACCATGTCAGGCATGTTACAGTCAGGGGAACTCAGGCTTTGCCAAAGGCTAGAGTGATGCCCCGTGGAAGTGTAGCTGTGCATACAGGTTCATTCGCCAATTCAGAAAGCATCTAGTCAGCCTTTCAGACCATAAGGCAACAAGTGCACACTGAACACTGAACATGCATATGGCACTCTTCTAGGCACAGGAGATGGAAGGGAAGAGGTCCATTTAGATCAGATTCTGGAGATGGGATTTGATCCAATGCAGACCTGAAACATCAGAAGAGTCAAGGTGCAGGAAATCAGGGTTGAGCACAAGAAGGTCTTATAAGGTCATTATCAAGCTAGGCACTGCTTTGTAAAACTTGGCAGTGACTTTAGTTTGTTCACTGTGCATCTCTGGACAAAATGCACAGGAACTTTATGCCTAGGAGGTGTTCTGTGGGAAGAATGGAGAGAGGTTTGGTTTGAAACTCACTTTGATGTGTAGTCACCACTGTGAGGCACTGAGAAGGTGGAAACTTTGTCCAACTGTGGTGTTTAGTGGTGGAGCCCTCCACAGGTAATTAGAAATAGATAAGGTCATCATTTGGAGCTCCCTGATTGAATCCTGATGACTCCCTAAAAAGAGAATGTCAAAAGGAGAGTCACACAGACCTCCCAGAAAGCACTGTTTGCAACTATGATCAACTGTTTTGCTCCACGCAAAGAGGGCTTCACTAATCCTTGGGCTGTTTACTCTGTCATAGTAAAGAGAACTCACCTCAGCTGTTGATCCCATGCAAAGGTTTAGAACTTCTTACAGATTTGTGACTCAAAAAGTGAGTCTGCAGGTGGTAAGGTTCCCAAGAAGTGGAAACCAGAAAGTGTTCTTGTG
The DNA here is from genome assembly GCF_000276665.1 of Chinchilla lanigera. Lineage (NCBI taxonomy): Eukaryota > Metazoa > Chordata > Mammalia > Rodentia > Chinchillidae > Chinchilla > Chinchilla lanigera. The sequence continues at coordinate 1,675,085 of NW_004955487.1, forward strand.
GTCATGGTCACACTCCCATCGCCCTTGGCCATTTTGCTATTAAGAAACTGAAGAGCTGGATATTAGGATTCTAAAGGATTGAAGTTCATGAATAGAACTTATGATATCCCAGCATCCTTCACATTTAAGAATGTTTCTTGCGGTTCTTCTCCTTTGCCAAAATAAGATTCCTTAGGTAATGGAAGGAAGGATGCAGGGAGAGGCTGTTTCTGTTGTGTTTCAGGGTTTAAGGATTAATCCCATGTCAAATCATTTTAAGGCACCAGTTTCCTATCCTAGAGGCGAAACAAACAGCACCATGAAGCAGTTTGTCACTATGCTGCTGAAAATTTTGCAGGTTCTTGTGGGATGCACAGAAGTCTCCCTGGAGGAAAATAGTGCTTGAGTTTATCCCTGAAAGTAGGAAAGAATTTGGACAAGGAGGCATCAAAACAGAGTAATAAGAGTGGCAATATGGGGCATGGATGGATGGGTGGATGGGTGGATGGATGGTTGTACGCATAGATAAATAGATGGACTGGTGCATGGTAGAATAGATAGATGTATGAGTGCATGCATGGAAGGAGGGATGGGTGAGTGGGGACCGTGTAGTCCTGTAACATCAAGTAGACTTGTGTCTTGGGAAATAAAGGAGATGGGATGGGAGGGGCAGATATAAGGCATGCATATGGGAAAAACAGCATCACAGAGCTTGTCATCTTCCAGAGTCTGTGTCAGTTCATACCTCTGTGGTGCTAGGTACTCTGTGAACCAAACATATAGACAGGGCAAGATTTTTTCATCGTACTTTCAATTTTCACATTCCTAATTAACTATGAACTTGGAAAGTCTTCTCATTCGTGGCTAGCTATTCTTCTTTACTTTTCAATAAAATTTATTCTTGTTATTCTCCTATACTTTTCTGTAAAATCTGTTCTTATTATCATTTGCCCACTTCCTGTCATTGAGTGTTTGATTTTTAAATTGTCCCTTGTATGTTTTACTAACTGTGTAGCATAGATATTCTCCTGGTCTGAAATACAAGTCTCATTTCATTTGTGGTTATTTCCCAGAGATACAAGTTTTCTTTTCCTCCTTTTCCCTTTCTACTTCAATATATATTTGTATTTCTTATCTTTCTTACTTATTTTTGAAGGATATTATTTTTTAAAGCTGTCACCTACTCTCCAAATTTACAAAGCATTACTTTATAATCTTATCATATTTTTATTTGGTTTCCATATATAAACCTTAAGCTATGTTACATTTTTACAGCATAAAGCAGGAATCTAGCTTTTCAATAGAATTAAATGTTTTCCTGGTATCATTTACTAACTTTTTGACCACTAATCTGTTTTTGGATTTGTTCTGTTTTCTGTTTCACTGATTATTTGTCTATTCTGCATGAAAATGAGTTATCACTTCAAGGATTTAAATCTTCTCCAATATTTTTCAATATTTCAGAAAATTCTTTCATTATAAAAGTTTACTTATTTATGATTTGTTCATTTTTAGTGCTTGCAATTGAGTCCAGGACTTTACCCACCTAAGCACAAGCTCTGTCATTAAGCCACAGCCTCAGTCCTATTTATTTTGTACTACATTTATTTCTAAGTATGTTATTTCCCTCCTTTATTTCCCTCCTTTCCCAAGGTTTATAGTTTGACATAAAGTACAGTTGACCCTTACATAATGATCTTAAATCCATTAATTGTGCCAAAGTCTTATAATAATACTGATTTATATATAGACAAGTTTATATGATCTCTATAGAAAATCATATTAGTGAATAATGGCAATTACACTTTTAACTTTCTAGTCCATAAATATTTTTTGCTGGTGTCATTTCTCCAGCTAGAATATTCAGTATAACTTTGATGAGGAGAATAATGATGAGCATTCTTGCCTTTTTCTGAGTTCAGAGGGAATTATTTAACCTTTCCTCACTTAGTAAAATAGTCTTAACATATTGAAGAAGTTCCTTTCTCTTCCAATTTTGCTAATCATTTTTATCCTAAGTGGATGGCAAATGTTAAATAAATTTTCTGCATATGTTTAGATTCTTTTTCTGCTTCAATGCATTAATATTGCAAATTGTACTAATAGAATTTAAATGTTGAACTAAATCATGCATTCCTGGAAAAAAAAACAGACTTGAGAATTGTATATTCTGTTTTCTATACATTACAAGATTAGGTTTGTTAGTGCTCTCTTTAGATTTTTTCCATACCTATACAAAATTAAAGTTGTCATTTAATATTTCTTTCTTATTCTAACTTTACCTAGTTTTGGAGTCAAAATTAACTGCCCTTCCAGTATAAGTTGGTAAATTTTCCATCATCCTCTGTTTTCTGAGAAATTCCAGCTATCATTGCAATTTTTGGTTCTTAAAATATTAGATTGCTTATAACTAGGTCTAGCGCTTCCCTCTTGAAAATCTTTTTAGCTACTAATCCATTTCCTTTAATGGTTGGAAACTGCTCATTTTTTTTTTTCATTTCTTATTCAGTAAACCTTGGAAAGTTATTTTGCTCTAGTATATCTTCCATCTTGTCTAAGTTTTCTCCAAATTTATTGGTGTAATACAGTACTCAAAATAGTCTCCTCTTTTTAGTCTCTTCTACCTCCTTAGCAATATTCTTTCTATTCCTAGTATTTTTTAACTTTCTTTCTTTCCACATTAATTCTCATATAAACTTATCACTATTATCAAGAATTTATAACATACTGATGAAGTCATTAAACTTTGTTCCTATTGAATCATTTCTTTATTATATTTCTCCTTTTATCTGTTTATTGTTTAACCTGTGCTTCACTTCCTACTTCATACATTTTATGTTTAGCTCATTATTCTTCAGACTTTCTACTTAAAATTTCATTACAGTGATACCTCAGTTATTGAACAGCTCTGAGTTCAAATTTTCCACTACACAAACAGCAAAGTTCAAAGAAAAAAAAAAAAAAAAACCATCTGCACAATGTTCTTAACCTTACTCTGTACTCGAGCCAAAACTCTGACTTTAAAAAGCCTGTATGGGCTAAGAATGAGTCACTTGTCACATGATACTTCAATCTAAGCACAATTCACCACAACAAAATTTTGATGAGAAAAAGGTAAAAAAAAGACCAAGAGAAAAGACACCAAAAAATGTACTGCCCTTGATATTTAATGTACTATATTTATTATGTTTAGATATTTTAAGGGATATCTCCACAACTTAGGACTGTTAATTTTGTGTTAAAATCCTGGAAAAAATGAATTTATTGGGGGTGGGGGGCTCAGAAACAATTCTTTGGTTAGCATTATTTATTATGGGAAAAAATACATTTAGTTCTTGAACTTTTCAGTGTTTGAACACAAATTTGGAACAAATTGAGTTTGACAACTGAGATATCATTGTTTTTATTTCCATAAATTTTTCTCCAAAATGGCTAAGACAGATCTTGTAATCTTAATTTTTTTAATTTTTGTCATTGAGATTTTGTCATTGTCAATGTTGTCATTGTCAATGTCATTGTCAGTGTCATTTGTCATTGTAATTTTGTCGTTGCCAATGCTGCATTTTCCACAGTTAAATACTTCACGTCCTTCCAGTATTATCATTACTTCTGTTTTCTACATAATCTCCTCCTAGCATGGAAGCCCAGCCTTCTGCTCTGCTGCAGGGTGGGGAGCAAGGGAAGGGGGGCACACATGGAAGTGTGCCACGAGCAAGATTCAAGGGTGCGAATTTTGTGCTGTTCTTGTTTTTATGCTATCCTCTTCAACCTGTAGCTTGTTATAGTAACACCATAACTTTGGCTACCTTCTTTTCTGTAACTTGAGAATTGTCAGAGGCAAATAAACTTCTAAAGATTCTTCACTTTCTTTTGTGGTAGTGCTAGTGGAGATCAACTTGGTTGGCTGTGGGACCCATACAGGGGACTGGCAGAGCACACCTCCAGTGTGTGTGGGTAGTCACAGAGCTGTGAGCTTGCATTCTACATCCGATTCCTGGTTGCTTGCTCTCTGCCACTGGTCTCCTTCTCTGCTTCCCAACCTTTGTGAATTTAGTGGCTTTGCTTGTAAGTCAGTTACCATACTGCTGCCCATCTAGAAAGCAGCCCTGGCTCCTCATTTACATCTTAGAGGAAAATCCTCCCTTAGTGCATAGGTTAGGCACAGGCAGTAGTCTCATACTCCTGGGTATTTTTAGGTGGTTTCATTCAGAACATTTTTATTTTCACTTTTCTTATTTTGAATGTCCTAAGCAAAGGATAAAACCTTGAGATGGTTTTGCACGTGTGCTATTTTTTATCTATTTCAGTTTTATGGTCTGCACATAAACACCTGCTGAGAACCTGCATGCAGCTCTCAACCACTGTTCAAATAGATAGCTGAGTGTAGTTTTTCCATATGTGCAGAATACTTCATTATGTTTTCTTTTAATCTTACCCAGAGTAAACTTTACCATTATAAGTTCTGATTATTGTAAAATATGTGAATAAGAATGCTGTTGGCATTTAAGATTCTCTCACTTGAATTCATGCAACTTCAGAGGTCGTGCTTAATCAAAATCACTTTTAAACTACTAGTATAGACCATAATGAACTTTAAAGATAGGGTGAAAGTTTAGGAGAAGCTAAATACCTAGTTAACCACAAAGGGAAATCTCTATTCCTAACTCTGACTCTGAAGAATTCCTTTACCTATAATTGAAGACTTTAGGATCCACAAAGGTCTACATCTCCACATTAAGGATCTTAATGTCCTTGTTCATAACACTCAAGTTTACCGAGAGTATTAACTGTTTCAAGATTATATCCAAGAAAACAATCTCTTCAAACATAAAGGTCAACTCTGTGAAGGTGAAATCATCAATTGAGATGAACAGAGCTTCCTGTGACTGGATATTCTGCTTCAGGAGATGGTCTTGGATATACCATGTGAGGGTTGTGTGGCTGTATACACATTCCTTGAATTGTGTGCATTACTTTCCTCAAACCTGATGTAGATAATATTCTAGTATAATTCCAACAGAGTTCTTGTGATGATTAAATGAAATAATTAATTCTAAAAAGAGTACATTGTACACAATGTGTATTGATAATTGAAGTAGAGATGAATGAATGACTGATGCGTCTTTATACATGAGTCTTCCTTCTCTTGATGAGGACCTGATGTTTTTAGCAGCCTAAATGAAGGGTCTACTTCATGACATCTTGGGTTACCGTTGGGCAAAGTGCAGGAATCAGTTATATGGAGAAGGCCACACTATTTAGAAATGTTAGCTTAATTCTCATTCTTCATAATCAGGTAGAAGTTAAAGTGGAGTTAGTTTCATGCTATAAAAATTTGTTGGAAAAACTTTACTGAGAAGACTTGGGGTGGGAAATGGAAACTCTAAATGTTCCCAATATATATGTGCTTGTATTTTTAAATTATATGTAAGGCCAACAGAGATTTTCCTCATAATTATTTTCAGAGCTAAACTTCTATAGATTATGTTCTTTATAGATGGGTAATTTAAAATCCAATTATCGCCCATATACAGCAAAATAACACATTTGATATTTATATTTATCACAGATATACCATTTAACACCTCCATATTATGCTCTGATTTCTTCCCAAGATCATATTCCAAAATACAATCACAATCCAATTTTCTTGCTTTTTTATTGTGGGTATGGCAATCATATTAGGAAAGAATTGTGTTCCATAAAAACATCCCCTTTTCTGTATTACTTAGCTTCCTATATGTGTCCTAGAATATAGAAGTTGTTTAATATAAATCCTAATTGCTGTTAATATGATGTCAGTATTCACAATATTTACCATGAAATAATTAAGCAGTTCTGTTAAATCAAGTGGTGTTGCTTGACTATTCTTTATTCACTGATATCAAAGAAAGCTGAAGCAAAATAAAGTAAAAGAGAAGGGAATTAGCTATCTCCCAAACTCTCCACATTAGCTAATGAGGTTCTTCTCCCAGAAAAGAGACAGCTGAGTGGGAAGCTTAGAGGAAACAACTCATGTCCTCCAAGAGTTTACAAATCCATTTGTCCACTTTTACTCTTTTGAATGTTTGGTTTGACTTTAGAACATTCATCCCTACCAGAAGTGCTATATACTCTTAGAACAAAAAGTAAGAACTACAATTTATCTTCTCCTATGATGTTTTGGAGATTGTTCCATCTCCTGGAGTTGATGGAGTCAGATCAGGTAGAAGTTGTTACGTAGCTCATACTGAGTATCTGGACTCAAATATGTCAAGAAATCATGAATGGGTTTGGTTTAGATTCATGACCTGCACTGGTTTGCAGAGGTTAGCTCAGTCTTCTCACTTCTGGTTCTTAATTCCATACTCCCTCTTCTCTTTAGTTTCTCCCAAAGATGATGTCTCATCCTGTCATCAGATTTTGACCAAGATGCATGACTATGAGCAGCCCATTATGCCTCTTGCAAGGTGTCACTTGCTCAGTGGACAGAGCAGTATGAAGGTAGATGAGACTCAGAGAAAAACCTAAATCAAAGTAATTGTAAGTAAATATATCTCCACTTTCCAAGAGCTGTCATGCAAAGGCTGTATCTAGAAGAAAAAAAGAATATGTTATTAAGTGAGAAGATCTTTGCAAAAAATGATGAGTCATACCACACGTTGTTAATTTTCTTTCAAAATTCCTGGCTCTGTGGGCATCCTTGAAGAACACTATCTTCTGTGCCACCACATGGACATCTGTCTGATCACCATCCCATGGATAGGACCTATCCCTACGGGATTGGTTCTCACTTGTGTCTGAAGAGTTTCCATATAATTTCCAAGCTCCAAGACTATTTCAAGCCTGAGGTGTTCAGATTCAAACTGGATCCTGAAATGACTAGAATTTTACCCGTGACTCTCTCATTTGAGGCAGAATGTGGAGGATCTCTGATTTTCTGTTTCTTTAAAGTGGAGGGAATAATACCGCTTATGTTTACTTTACAACTTTGAGAATGTTGTTTACTACATGGAGGGACCTTTTTGTCTTTACTTCTGTGTATTCCAAGGGAGTGAGTTTGCCAGAAACCTGACATGTATAAGCAGGAGGTGAGTATATATGTGAGATGCAATATTTATGCATTCTGCATACATATGTATCGACATAAACATATTCTTCAAAATTAATTTTTGAAAACACTCTAGAAAATCTCTTTCTTTTCTGCTGCTCCATCTTTTATTCTGACAGGAGCTTGGTCCCTTTGCAACGGATACATCATGTGCATTCATGTGTCTTCCACCTCCTTCCTTCGGATCTTTCCCTCAGCCACAATAAGAGCTGAATGTATGCCGATACACATGGCATCCCAAATTATAACCTCCCAAGTCTTGGGATTGTTTTCAAAGGGCTAAAAATTGCCATCCTCCTAAAAACAAAACAAAACAAAAATGGCAACCTTGTTTGCCTTGCCAGTCTGTCAGAGCTTGAAAAACAAACTTCATCCCGGAAAGACAAACACATACACAGCAAACAAGGAGAAGGAACGGCTGACAGATAGGAGAGAAGTTCCAGGCCAGAGAATAATGGCAGTACAGAGCCAGGCAAGGAGGGGAAAGGCAGCTAGCTGCATACCGGTGAGAGTGGGAAAGTCTAACCCCTCAGTGGGAACTAGAGATGGATCAAAAACTTTCTTTTTTGTGCAAACTCTCCCTCAAATCCCCAGGCACTAGCTGGCCAACAGTGCTCATATACTTGAAGCTTATCTCCTCCTGTTGTATTATTGCCAGTAGTAAGGGCTTTGTATCTGCAAATTATGGAAAGTCTTGCTACCTAACCTCACTGCCTCTGGAATCCAATATCAGGTAGACAAGTGCATATGTCCAAGAGACTGAAATCCTAATTCCCCAAATCACTGTTGGGAAGCATCAAAGCCAATCAACTGCAAATTTCCTGGAAGGCTGCATTTTACAACCTCTGATGAGATACAAAATAAAAAGGCGACTTTGGCGGGTATCTATAATAACAGTTTATATTAATATTCTACAGGAATCTTTTCTTCCAAGGAATCTAAAGTACTTGCAAGGAGGTTGGATTCTGCCCCAGCTCTAGTTCCAGCTAGAATAAATGGCAGCACTTGGCAGCCACAGTGCAAACCTTAGCTCTGTCTCTAGAGGATGGGAACAGTAAGCTGCACAAATTGCAAATTACAGTCTTTGTTCACATACGCTCTGTTCCACCAGAGTTTAGCAGCTGCTGGGCCCCAGTGAGTTGGGGCAGATCTTGCTAGTGGAGAGTTTGAGAGTCAAAGCAGTCTATGAATTTAGCAGTGCTGTAGGGCATTTTGCTTCAAAGATTTTCTGTTTAATATGTGCTCTACTAGACTCTTTCTCTGTGTCATATAATTATACAAAGGGTCCTCTGTGGTTGGCATTATAGCAACCATTGTTCTCAAAAAGAAAGGCCTGGAGAGGCCAAACAACTTGGCCAATGACCTAGCCAGGAAGTGAGTCAGGAGTGTACCCAGTTCTTTCTGTTACTCCAGTGTTGCAATGCACACCGATCCCGATGTCAGGATGGAGTGGGATTCACATGATCTCTTTAGAAATAGGCTGATCTTTTCATTTCACTGTGCCAAAGGGGGACCCAGAACTGTTAAGTTCATATTAAACCACACAACTTGGAGCTTTTCAGTCCCCACACTGCTCAAGCAGTTCCTTTATGCTCCATAGCCATAATTCCATGGGTCCCTTGAGTACTAAGACCCATTTCCACACAGAATATGGGACTGTATGCAGAGCCAGATGGGGCTGAACTATACATGGTGTTTGAGATGACCCGGGGGATGTAATATCTACCTAAATGACCCATATGCAGAAAAACAGGTACAGTTCTACCGTTTATTTTCCTATTTAAATCTCTAATTAAGCAAATATTTATTAAGCACGTATGCCATGTTAAACTAGTATACAGACCAGGTGGGCCAACAGACTCACTTCCCTCTGGTGTGAACTTTATTAAGAGACACCAGATAGTTAACTATGAATGACATGTTAAAGCAATCCATGGGAAATGAATATTAGCACAAAAATTAATAGTAAATATATCAAATTTTTAAATAAAAGTAGGGTCAGTATTGGTGGCTATGCTTTGGTGTAAGATTATCATATGGCTTATCTCAGCTCTGTGCTATATATTAAGAATGAAGAAATCTACCTGGTCCCTGGGAGAAAGGAGTGTTTGATAATCTGATGGCCTCATAAGAAGCAAGTAATATCAAATTTCTTGTGTTTAAAGAGGGAAAAACACATACCTAGCATGTTTGAGCCCCTGCAACACTTCAAAAAGTGGAGAGGATGCAGTCTTAACCTCAGAAAGTACTAGAAAGTTATTAGACTGGATGAAGTTGAAAAGATTGGAATAACTTCAGTTCTCCTGCAGTTAGGCTAGAGAGGGTTGGAATGGGTGAAGTTTACAAAAACACGGGAGTCTCATAGGATCATCAAAGCTATGTGCTGACTATTAATCAGCATAGCCCCATGTAGCTTGGGAGATTAGTATCAGTAGAAACTTACTGCTATCATTCTTCTTGGCTAAACCCTACCAACGTTTAGGAACCCTACCACCAATTGGAAGTCAACCGTGTCCCACAGACTATGATAGGTAAGAAGTCTCACACTGTATTCATACAAGAAACATTTGCCACTATGCATTTTGTTCCCAGCTCCTTTGTGGCCAAAATGGGACAGAGAGCCATAGGACAGAAGGCTGTCTCAGCTAATGAGGACTGTGCCAGGGGAAGGAGGGTATGAAAAAGAAGACAGACCAGATCCTCTTTCCCATGTTGCCTAAGTAAGCATTCAAGTGTGCACAGGCAAAACTCCCCAATCCATTCTGGAAAGATGTAGCTTCTAACTCAGCAAACACCAGACACACCAAAAGAATTGCCTGCATTCCCAAATGCCATTGCTTCAATGCAAGGGGATAAAATATGGGAGGGATGTTATCCTTAGTCTATTTTACACAAGAAAAACACTTCTGGGGAATTACATGGTACATCCCAAGGCCCCCAGCTTTTGTGAGGAGAGAGCATGAGTGTGCCAGCCCTGCCCTGTTTCCAGCGCTCTTGTCTCAGTTCTGAGGCAGATGGAGCAGTGTACAATGCTCACCTGTCCACTGGTCATGAAACATCCAGGCTCTTTGAAATTCCCATTAAAAGCCAATCTGCAATTGATACAATATGGAAAAAGAAAAATCAGCTTTTCCCTGAAAATGCATTTATTTTCTTCGAGTTGCCATTAAAAACTGCAACCCTTAAAATATTAAATATAGAGTTACTGCATGACGCAGTAACTCCGCTCCTAGGTATATGTCTGTGTTACTCTGCTTTTCTATTTCTGGGACAAAATACCTGTGAGCAACAATTTAAAGGAGGAGAGTTTATCTTATCTCATGATTTCATGGTTTTCAGCCCATGGTTGGCTCACTGGAAAGCAGGAACATCATGGTGGGGGGGCCTGGTGGAGGAGAGCTGCTCAGGTCATGGTGTCCAGAAGCAGAAAAAGTAGAAGCCAGGGACAAGTATACACCCTTCCAGGTCTCACCCTAGTGGCCACCTCCAACCAAGCCCCACCTCCTACAGCACATTCAGTCTTGAACTCATCATGGATGAAGCCACTGATGAGCACAGTGCCCCATGATCCAACCACCTTTCAAACACATGAAATTTTAGGAGGATATGTTAGATCTAAACAATAACAATAGCTAAAAGATTGGAAAATATACACACAAACTTGTCCACAAATGTTTGTCAACCAAGAAGTGGACAAGTAAAAATGTGGTATGTCCATACAATGGAATGTTACTTAGTAATAAAGAGAAACAGAGTCTGGCAGAAGGTCCAACCTGATGAAACTTGAAAACAATGTGCTAAGTCAATACAGATACCAAAGGTGGCACATTTTATTATTCTGGCTACATGAAACATCCAGAATAGGGCCAGGGTGGGGGTAGGTATAGCTGAAGAATGGGGAGCCAGTAGGGATTGATTGCTAATGCACATGAGGTTTCTTTTTGAGTGATGAAAATGTTCTGGAATTAGATAGTCATGATGATTGCACAACGTTGGGAAGACACTAAAAAACAATTGTAGACTAAATGAGTGAATTGTGTGGCATGCTGATTATATCTCAATAGAGATGTTAAAAAAAAAACTGCAGAATTGAACTACTCAGAACCTGGCAACCATGCTTAGAAATCTGGCCAACAGTGGAGACAGCTTCCAGGGAGTCATGGAGGAAACTGGAGAAAAAAGAGGTGAGGGAGAAAGCTCAAAGCATAGAGGGGCTGATGTGGCCGACCTCCTGTACTAGGTGAGGACAGGAAAGGACAAGATAGGCATGGATGTGGGGATCTGCTACCTCTTCTTGTGGCATCCCCCCCCCTTTGCTTCAAGGGCCCCCAGCTGGACAAGGAGGCAGCACCCTGAGCAAGGTGGTCACAGTCCACAGAAGCAGAGCCATTGGCAAAGCCACCAGGGAAAAGATGGCTATGAGACGCACCAGGAGCCCTAGCTCTGGTGTCTGAACTGGGACAGGGTGGGGTGGCCAAGGGATGTGGCTTAGAGCTCTTTTCTTCCTTGGATCCCTGAAGGGACAGGAATGAGAGGATCTACAGACCTACAGCCAGGCTCAACTCTGGGCCCACTGTGGCTGTCACTACTATTTCTGTGGCCCCAAGATGTTCTCTGCTGGTGTCCACAGGAGGATCTGCTGCAGGCCATATGCTGGGCCAGGTGTGCTGTGATCTATGAATGATGGTCAGCTTCTTATTTTCGGTCAGGAATCCTCCCTGGAATTGTAAAGCACAGAAAAGAGCTCTTTCTACAAATGATGCACAGTGTTGTCCTCTTAGCAGGTCATAATGAGAACTCCTTTCTTCCGCTGCTCTCAGTGCCACCTGGAAGGGAATCCACCCCCCGGTGGAGGACAAGGTTGATGACAGCATAGCTTGCCCAGACCTGAAACCACATGTCCTCTTCAACTGTCCTTTGGGAAGAAGAAGATGGAAAGTTCCAATGTTATATATGAACTGAGTGGACTTGGAGAACATTGCCTGCTAGGAAAATGCCTAAACTGGACACTGAGCTTGACAGTGTGACTCTATGACCATCAGCAAACTGCACAGAGGGCAGGGATCTGAGGAGGATGGTGTTCTTCAGGCTGTGGATGACCCCTGCAGTGATAGACCTGACAGGCGGAAGTGGGGAGGGCAGCAGGAGGCACGCACACTCCAAGTATGAACAGCCACCTTCCTGCCCACAGCCAGATGTATGAGTCTAAAGAAAACACCTGGGACACACTTGGTAGTCACAGGAGAATGGGCTGATGTCTAGAATTAACAAGGAACTAAAGAAAGAAAGAAAAAAAAGACTCCTCCTCCCAAATAAAAGAGCCAATCAAAAATAGGCAAATGAGGGGCTGGGGATTTAGCTCAACGGCAAAAAGCGCCTGCCTGGCAAGCACAGGGTCATGAGTTCGGTTCCCGGTACCGGAGAAAAACCAAAAAAAATAAAAATAAAAAATAAAAAATAGGCAAATGAAATGAGCAGATACTTCTCAGAAGAAGTACAAATGGCCAATAAATACGTAAAACAGTGCTCAACAATGGCCATTAGAGGCAAGTAAATTAAAAGGACATTGAAATTCCATCTTACGCCAGAAAGAACGACCACCATCAAGAAAACAAATAACAAATTTTGGAAAGGCTGCAGTGAAAAAGGATAACAGTTTGCACTATTTATCTTTCTGGTGGGAATGTGAACTAATATGACCACCGTGGAAGTCAGTGTGGAGATTCCTCAAAAAACTAAAAGTAGAAATCCCATCTGACCCAGATATTCCCTTTCTAGGTATCTTTTCGAAAGAGCTAAAGATATCACATTACAGTGATCCATGCCCATCCATGTTTATAGCCACACATTTCATAATAGCTACATCCGGGAAGTGGCCTATATGCCCATCAATAAATGAATGGGTAAAGAAAATATGACATTTATATATAATAGAGCACTACTCTGCTATAAAGAAGGGTAAATTTGAGTCATGTGTAGGAAGATAGATACATCTGGAGACCATGCTGATTAGTGAAATAAATCCAATGCAGAAACTTAAATAACAATGAACTTCTTTTGTATGAGAAATCCAAAGTATCTTTAAAAATTAAAAAGCTGACAATAGGAAATGGGGAGACAGATCTTTTGCAAATGTGAAGAGGCATCAGGGACAGGGAGGGAAACAGAAATAATTAAGATGTGTTAAGTACATGTACCTACTCCCTAAGATGTATGTAAACGTTATGTACTGCAAGTGTACTAATAAGCCTTTTTAAACCTTCAAAGGACAACACTGATCTCTGCTGCTACACCAGGTAAATGAGATTTTCTAGGATGCACTGGTCCTGTTTATCCCTCTTTCTAAATCCTCAGGACTTATCTAAGTCTAAGTCTGGAATGCGACTGCTGTTATCTGGAGCCTGTGATCCCATAGTTTCCTGCAACTACTCCCAGCACTCCTTCTCAGCAGTCTCAGGCCTCCCTGCCTTTTGTGAGTCCTAGCCACACTCAAGGAACCATGCCGAACCATCAGAGTCATTATTTGCAGGAAGGCAGGAAATTACAACAGATCCAATAGGAGCTGTGAGTGTCTAGTGCTTAATTTTGAATGTGTAGTAGAGAAAGTTTCCTACATGCTATAATAGCTTTATTAGGAGATTACCATAATACCAGCATTTCGAAGCCAGTATGGATGATGAATCTGTTTTAGTCCTCCAGAGCTCACCATCCCCTTCTACATGACTGGGGCAAGGGCAGGTAGAAACAACTTATTAAACTCAGGATATTCCCCTCATCACTCCCAGGCTATATCTAAATTTTAGAAGTTTATGATTTGTGCAGCCTCAAGGGGCTTGGGGATACCAGGAAGATGTGTGTGTACCCAGCATCTTGCATCCCTGGGTCCTCAGACACCACTGTAATGATATTTCCAAAGTTTGGACACAAAACTTTGTTCTGCTGGGAGAACTGGGTGCCTCTTCCCTGCACAGATACCGTGTGCATGCTGCCTGCCCACCCAGCCCCTTCTGCCTTATGTCCACGCAAGGCTGGGCTTTGCTGCTTCTCTTCTCTCTGTTCAGAAAACAGAAAGCAGAACTTTGTTTCTGTGGCAGGAAACGTTTCTACTCTCTTCTTACTTCTTGTAATTCTCTGTCACCATTTTAGGGGACTCCACTGAGGGAGAGGAGTGGGACAGAGAGCTTTCTCTCCCCTGAGTCCTTCCCATTCTGCTAATGGCCTGAGGTTTAAAGCAGAAAAACTGGAATAAAATCCTTTCCTCCCTCTGTTCTTTAGTGCAAGTTCCAGTCAGTGAAGTTAAGGAATTGACAAGCTGCTGCTGAAATGCCACTGCAGGGGAAAGCAAAATAGAAATAACAGGGGTGAAATAGCAAGTTATCCATTGATAATTCATGGTAGTTCACAAAACACTGACATCTTGATTCTCCCTTAGTTTGTCAATGAACGGATGCTATGATCTTGTTTATAAGTGAGGAAGCATCGTCCTTACCAATCCTTCATTCCCTCCACAGACAGTGACAGGATAGCAGATACACTTCTTCTAAAGGATGAGTTCTGAATTTGTAGCTAGTAAGGTAACAATTGTTAGCAATCTGAGGGTAGGCACTACGTCTTATTTAACATAGTTTTCTTTCTCACCTTATCTAGTTCTTCCCCAAGAGTTATCATTTGAAATTCTAAATCCCAGAAGGTTAGAAAGTAGTTGTTATTTAGAAAGAAGAACTTCAAAGAGGGAATTAAGGTAAAATTGAGTCCTAATCCAACAGGTCTGGTGTCCTTCTAAGAATAAGACACATCAAGAACTTGGCCTTCTACAGGCCAAGGAGAGAGGATTCAGAGTAACCAAAGCAATCCACATCTCAATCTTCAATTTCCAGGCTCCAGAACTGTAAGGAAATAAATGTCTGTTGTTTAAGCCCCAGCTTGTGGTATTTTGTTTTGACAGTCTAACAAACGAATACACTAGCTCTGTGCCATGGTTAATATACGTCTGTTCTACTGAGTTGTGGGACGCTAGGGAGACAGACAGTGCTTTAATTCCTTTGACGTTTGCTGCTCAGATTTCTTCATCCCATAAGTGCCTACCATTTGCTAGGCCTTCTGCTGGGCTCTGGGAAGACAGAGATGGAAATAGTCCCACCCCATTGCTCAGGAAGATACTGTGCAAGACAGGTCACATGGCTGGGTAAGGGTGCTTCCGTGTGGTCAGATTGGGTCACAGAAATGAGTTCACAGTAGGGCCAGCTGAAGGATGAAGGATTAGTCAGTCTGAGTTTGTTGGGAAGCCTCACGGGAAGGAATTTTGTGCTGTTTTCTGGCAAACTAGGAGGAATTGTCCATTAGGTATGAATTAAGGGGATTCCAAGTTGAAACCCTGTAGAGACTTCTACTAACTCCCTAGAAACAAAAAGAAAATCTGCGTTCCTTAACATGTCCAACAAGGACTCTCTGTGGCCCTGCCTGTGCCGTCTGACCCACACTTACTTCTTGGTACTCAGCCTCACACTTTGGGTTTATCCCACAGTCTGCTGGTAGACTTTCTGCCTGTCAGACCCTGAAGGGATCCCAAGTCATGGCCTCTTCTTGGAATACTTTTGCAGGTAAAGCTTCCCACACTAGATCTGTAAGGAACAATTAGTCACTTTCTTGAGATTTAACCCAAGGATGTCATTCTTAACTGCATCTTTCAAATCATGTCCTTGATGCAGCTAACCACTCTCTTTGGCCTACATTAAAATCTGTGCAGACAATCATTTGGAAGCTGTATAACACTTTGCTCCTCTGATTTATTTATATGTCTGATTCTATCCATGAGGTTCCATGTCTCAATAAAAAAGCACGACATATTCATGTTGGGGTCACCAGTAGCCTAAGTGGTGCATGCTGTATACATCCTTACTGGCTGAATTGTATAAAGATGCAGATTGGCAAAGAACACTGTGTATAAAAGGCAGCTGATTGTTTAGTATGGTGGGCACATAGTGTTTGGAATCAAGGCTTAAAAAAATAAGTTGGCTTTTTGCATATGATTTAGCAAAAAATGTACATATACATATATATCCCAGTTAAATTGGAGTTTCAGAAAATGTACAATAACAATAACTATAGTAATTATTATTATTAAGCACAGGATGCCCCCATGTAATATTTAGGACATATTCAGATTAAAATACTCTCTTTTTTGTTCTGAAATGTAAATTTAAGTTGGTATCCTGTATAATGTCCTATCTGATTACTCTATTTACATATCGTGTTAAGAAGCTCGAATGGCCAACTCTGTACCAGAGGAACAAACCCCTTATGGTTTGGCTCTTACCAGAGTTACACCTTGGATCATCATTTCCTAACTGATGGATTAGACAAAAAGGCACAACTGCTTCCCTTCTCATATTCTTCATCCTACAGTTAGTGATGGACAAATTAAAATTAAATCCAAGGACTAAGTAAGATTTTGTACAATAGAATTGTAAATACTGTAAAACATGGAGAAAGGGTAGAGAAGACTTAGAAAGAAAGAAAGAAAGAAAGAAAGAAAGAAAGAAAGAAAGAAAGAAAGAAAGAAAGAAAGAAAGAAAGAAAGAAAGAAAAAGCCAATATGGTCCTGGCCTTCCTCAGATATTCACACAGCTTTTGGGATATATTTCCAAAGCTGAAACTTGAAGGGAAATCACATGGATAGGATGCCACCCTTCCCAGAATTTTAAACAGGGGCCAAATGAATGTTTCCCCAGAATCCCCTATCAATTGCAACTACTGACATTCACATCGGTCTCCTGGCACACGCTTCCACCAAATGCTAGTGTTTCACATTCCCCACAGTGTTTCTAAACTCGAATTCGCTCACTGCTACCAGCTAGGAACAGATGCATCAGAGAGAACCTATTTGAAAGTGGGTGGCTTATTATGAACAACTTAGGGTCTATAAAAAAATTCCAACAAGAGCTGGAAGAAAAAAATAAAAACTGCCAGAAGCTCTAAAAAATGTCTTCATAAGAAAACAGAATAGTTATCTGGAAATTCAGCAAATATGTAAAAGATCCCTGTTTTTAGCAATGCTTTGCACTTTGGTGTAATTTCCTAAAAGTAAGTTACCTCTAACTTGGAAACAAAATTGAACTACTCCCCAGCCCAAGGACTTCTTCTTCAGTCTATTAAAGTGACCTCTCAGCACATACCTGTGAAAAGAGTGCTACCAAACTGGGTGAGATGTACAGTCCTCTTCTTAGTTCTAACCTTTTAATGGCACAGGGGTAGTACAACTATTCCTAATCCAATTGGTTTGGTAAAATCCTTCCCCGTATTGATACCATGTGATGAAACTCTAGTTTGTGCTATTCAATACAGTAGCCACTGAATATTTGGGGCTACTAGGCATTCAAATGCACTTCATTTGAATGGAGAAGTGCTGCACATATAAAGTAAAACCAACTTTTGAAATCTTAATTGGAAAGGCATATAAAAAACCATTAATAATTTTCATATTGGCTGCATGTTAAAATGATGCAATTTTAGATGCATTTGGATAAATATAATACTTGCTTACCATTAATTTTACTTGTTTTATTTTTAAGATGACTACAAAAAAATCACATTGTCCTTTTTGCTGACATATGTGACTCTTACTAAAAACCAAAGTATATTTTAACTGGAGTCTAACAATTATTTTAACTTAATGAAGGAAATGGTGTGATGTTGAATGTCTTCTGCTTTCAGCATGAGCTTCAGGAGTAATGGAAATATCTTAGTGGAGGAATAGACTTGAAAAAGACGTTTGTAATGATAACCAGCAACTTCATCAGCCAGTAAATGAAGGCAGAATACTGAGTACAGTTTAAGTCACACACATGGCCTGGTCTGGACTTTGATTTACTTTATCCCAATGCAAACTCTTTATATAGTTTCAGTAAATTCATTGAACAATTGAATTGTTCAATTTTCTGTGTATGCTTATTTTCATAAAAGCCACACAGAATAAGTGGGGAGGGGGGTGGCCTCTGAGCACATGAAATGATCTCGTTTCAGATTTCAGTGAGCTCCAGTGCACTTTGGGCAGAAGGATTAGTTGGTAAAAAGCCAAAGATAAGCAAGTCTCAGAATTGGATCTCTTTTTAGAAGAAATGCAAGTGGGAGGCAAAAAATAAAATAGATGCAAAGCAATCATTATTAACTTCTCGTTATTAAATACTAGTTCAAGCATGGGTAACTAGGGCTGTAGGACCTCAGTGATGGAGAAAAGAATGGAAGATGGGTGAAGAACCTGAGAAAGAGAAAAAGCACAGCTTTAGCTGATCTACAGAGCTTTAGCTGATCTACAGAGGTGGACCCCAAGGGAAGAAAGTCAGCACTAGGAAGTAACAATCCTCAGTCACTAGCTGGTGTAGTCACAACTTACAGGGACGCCTCTAGAATTTAAAACAGTGCTGCTAATACACTTGAACTATCACCTTTGAAAGTACAATCGCTCCTTTCAGAAAGGCAATATAGCTTTCAGTTTGACCATGTTTTCTGGCCAGGTGTCTAGGAAAAAAAGAAGATAAGTATATTTGATTGACAGTTGTATTTGCTGGACACACTCCTAAAACTCAGTGCCAACATACAGCACACAAACTACACCCAAGAGCTGCACACTGTAACAAGGGGCACTTTCTCCATGCCTGGAGAAAATGCAGCAGAGGAGGGGTAAGGTGCCTTCTGGAAGCACAGGCCAAGTGACACTCCACTTCATTAACCCCTGGAGAAGGGACACTGGGCAGGGAAGCTTTTGATGTCCTCTTCTGTGTTTTAACCCCAGAGTGAAGGAAGGTGAGGGCTGGACAGAAATGAAAGTTTAATAGATCCGAGGTACAAATATTACCCTCCCTCTGAATCAACTGCCAAAATCTTCACATCCTGAAAGACATCAGGAAAGAAAGGTGGGCCCTTTGATAAAAGGAAAGAAGACCTTGGCCCTGGAGCAGGACTGCACTATACAAGCTTCCAAGCCCATGGGTCTGTGCTGGGACACCCAGGCCGGCATTGTGGATAGGCAAAAAGTAAATGACAGACACAGAGGCAATACTGAGCCTCAGCCAGATAGTCGCTGGGCTCTCCCAGAGAAATATCGCTCACTGTAGTCTGCTAGGCTTGCAGCTCTTGTGAACACACTTTCCCAAGAGTAGAGGAGAGAGTTGCCAGGCTGGGGAGAATTTGGTCTCCAATGTCTGGCATCATGCTTTACTGGTGAGGAGAAACACTTATGCAGTGATTAATAAATGGCTGTTAGATGCCCAAGTCCAGGGGCAATAAGTGTGTTGCATCAGAATGCCCTTTCCTGCAAAGCTGGCTCCGTTCCCACACACTGGTCAAAACCCAAGCAGATATGGACCATGGAAGCAGAAGTGGGTAAGGCTTCAGCAGGTAGTGTTGACTTTTCAGAGAATGAGTCTAACAGAGGGGTATAGTTCAGTATATATCCATGGCTTTAAGATCCAGGGCAAGGACCTGACCTTGGCCTTTAAATCTACCAGCTAACTTAGGCACCCTGACCCTAGAAGTCACATCGGTAAATGGAAATGATAAGTCTTAGCCCAAAAGGTCATGGTGAGAATGGAATGAAATAAGATGAAAAGTCACTGTCATGGGAAGCTGGTGATAATGATGAGGACCACTTCTGTCCATGATCACAACTTTAGAGCTGCCTCTATCTGTGATCTCCATGGTATACAGATCCCAACCCCTGTCTCCATTTTATCTGAGCTCCACGACAACCCCACAAGGCAAGTGATATAAAGATCTTGCCATTCACAGAAGAAGAGGTTGTATCTGAATAAGACCTGCTGGCCAGGGCTGGGGATTTAGCTCAGGGGCTGGGGATTTAGCTCAGTGGTAAAGCGCCTGCCTGGCAAGTGCAAGGTCGTGAGTTCAGTCCCCGGTACCGGAGAAAAACAAAACAAAAAACAAACAAAAAAAAGACCTGCTGGCCTTCACAGATGGCAGGACTGGTAGGCACAGAGGCAAGACTGTCACCTAGGTAGGCTGCTCCTCACCCCATCTCTCTCTAAAGCCTGCAACTGATGTCTCAGTGCCATGGCTGGGCTACTGCCGAGGAACAAGCCAACTATGTTTCCAGGGTCGTATTTAGACAGGATGAGTGTTGGAGTCTTTTGTATGATTTTTCAGCCAACAAGTTGGGCTGAACGCCTTTCCTTGAATAGGAACATAAATTACATTGCACACATTTTCTTGAAAAAAAGTAGAGAACAAAACATGCTTAGACTCCATCCTATTTTAGTGACTGAATCTTCCTTTGTATCACTAGGTGCGATCAACTAAAAAAAAAAAAATGCAATTTCCAAGTTGAGACCACCTAGAAAAATCTTCAAAGATTTTCTCACAGTTTTTCAAACCTGCTATACAGAGTGTCCCCAGAAACATGCAAAAGAACATGGAGCATGTCCTGGGCAATCCAGGAGGTCATCTGGACTTTTCCTTGCTGGACGGCACAGAGCAAGTGCCCCAAACTGGCCCTCAGTGTCTGCACCTTGAAATGAGAGGAAATGAGGGCTGCTGCTCATCCTGGGCACACGTCCCTAGCAGTCCTTGGGACTATACCAAGTTCCTGGAGCAGTGCAAGAAGCAGTCATCTAAAATGTTCAGTACGTCTAAAGTTAACACTTCAGACCTCCCCTGTAGGTCCAATCTCAGCCATGTGACCCACCTCAAGCTTCCATTTATATCTCATGGGCTACTTACCTTGAATTGACAGTGGTGTCTGGGGACGAGCACAGACTCAGAGGCAGTCTGACTGTGTATAAATCCTGCCCCACTACTGACTAGCTATAAACTGGACATTTCTTCACCTATGATATGCAAGTAACAAGTATAAATTCCAGCTCATAAGATGGCTGTGAAATTTTAACCAATTAATCAGTGTGAAGCAACTAGAAGGGCCTATGCAAATATTATCCTGTCAATATCCACCAAATTCCCTCATCTATCCATGCATGTTTGCATCCATGTATGCATTCATTCACTCAGCCAGCAATCCATCGACCTACATGTCTATATATGCATGTATGTGTCCATCCATCCATCCACCCATCCGTCCACCTATCCATCCATCCATCCATCCATCCATCCATCCATCCATCCATCCATCCATCCATCCATCCCTGCATCCATCCCTCCATTCATCCATCTTAACATCTTATCTCCAATCCTACCAGATCTGGGCCTCTCAATTCTAATCTCTTCTTTGTTACCACATCCACCACTTTTATCCATGACAAGGCTCCTTCTCAGCAGACCTCTGTCTCAGTTTCATTAGAACAATCAAAGTAATTTTTAATAAAAACCAGATTGTGTCATGTTCTGCTTCCAATGTACTTAAATTGAACCCATGCTCTTTATAATGGCTCATTATAAACCAGCGCCTTTTTGTTTCTCTAGCCTCACTTTTTATCATTCCTTTGGACACTTCTGGCTTGGGACATATGCTTCTCTTTCCATCTCCTGAGTGCACTAAATTCTTACCAATATTAGAATCTTCACAAATGACAAAAATTTTCTCTGCAATGTTCCTCCCCTTCTCTTGAAGGCTTGTTTTTTCCTCTTCAATAGTCTTCAACAGTCAATAGTCTTAATGTTATATCTCAAAAAGTCTTTCTTAAAAATGGATTTGCTTCCTTCATATCACATATAATAGTACAGTATATATATAGTCCTATACATATGTGATATCTAGACCTGTATCCAAGCTGGCAAGCCCTGGGTACATTTGGTTATTTCTTACTTGAAATATGGTCAGTCTATTTGTAGGCCTAGGGTAAGAAAGCATGCATAGTGAAATTTGAATACTTGGGATGAAAAGAAAAAAATAACATTATTAATTTTTATATTGTTACATATTGACTCAACCTTTCAACTATGTTTAGCTAAGATGTGTTATTAAAATCAACTTCTTCTTGGTATCTTTCCCAAAGAATTAGAAGCATCATACCACAGTGATACAAGGACAGCCAAGTTAAAGTGACACAGTTCTTAATAGCTAAATCTTGAAAACAGCCGAAATGGTCATCAACTGACGAATTGATGCAGATGTGGTTTCTCTATACAATGGAGTACTACCCTGTCATAGAGAAGAACAAACTTGAGACATTTCTAGTTAAATGAGGGAACCTTGAGACCATACTTGTAAGTGAAATAAATTGGAGATGTATGTTTGGATACTGCATTATTTCTCTGGTGTGAGAAACTAAAAGACCAAAATGTATGACAGATATTGGGAAATGGGAAGAAAATTTTCAAATAAGAAGAGGAACAAGGGAGGGGGAGGGAGAACGTTAGGAAGGGACAAAAAAGACAGTAGAAAGAAAAATGGGAGGAAAGCTTTTGTAAATGTGGAGAAAAGGGGTTGAAGAGAGGGGAGCGGATGGGAAAGACAGAAGCAAGATATATCATGTACAGGAACAAATTCCCCATGATGAACATGATCCTAATGTCTATGTAAAATGCACAATAAAAAAGAGAAAAGAAAACCAAAAATATTAATTTCTTTCTGCCTTTTTAACATAGCTATTAGGAAAACTACAAAACTTACAGTTACATGGAAAGCTTTTGGAGAGCTCTGATCCAAAGCACAGGTACTGAAAAAGATGAACAAGGAAGACTTCCTGGAACAGCAGTGATCCTAGAAGGGGAAGAGAGGACACTTACAGAAGTAATGGAGAAGGAAATTAAAACAGGTTTTCATACTGAAGCAAGCATGGACATGTTATGGAGCCTCATACAAGTTCCATACATTTCTAATCTGAACATGAGACAGGGCAAATATAATGGTTGCAGAGAGTGCCTTCTGGCTGTGCCCCAGTTGACCCTGTAGCTCCTCACCCTTAAGATGACTGCCTGGCTTTTTGAGGCCAGGGAGGAGCACCAGGGTGTCTTTTGTTCCCTCTCAGCACCCCTGCCCTACTTTGGGGACAAAGGTGACAATTCCTTCAAACTCTTGCATCTGCACCCCATTTATGACAGAGCTTATTTTCCCTCTTTTCTTTTCCAGCAATTTGCCTGCATGGGGAAGGCATGCTTGGGTCACCTTTTCCTCCCAGTGAAAAGTCTCTTCTCTGTGGTCTGGAGCACCGCTGCAGCAAAGGTCGCAGGAGATGTCAACCCTGGTGGCCCTGGATGATTCTAGTCATCATACTTTGCCACCATTTAACAAGCAAGACAGAGGGAAGCACCAGCCCCCTGCACCACGACTCTGCATTTAGCAAACAGCAGCTCACACAGCCCATAGGACATTTAAAAGAACAAACTCAATTGGGTCCCAAGAAGTCCCACAATGAAAGTCAAAGTCCTTCACCACTAACAAAGTGAAAATGTCTGCATTTATGAAGTGCTTCAAAGTGAGCACAGTATTTCCTGTGAATGTTGTCCTTTGGTACTCAGCAGGATTCTGGGAGGAAAGTACTTTTGTGTTCCTTCTGCAGGTTTCCACACTGGGGCTCAAGGGAGGTGACCTCCCTCAGCGGACCTTGGACTCTGTGGCTCTGTGTTTAATGCATGAAGAAGGGGCTAAGGAACTGTAGGGCTGGTGAGGTGGACTGGTAAGTGACAGGGCAGATGACTGAAATCAGCATAGCACAGTCCTCTCTCCCAAAGGCTGTCCCAAAGGCTGTGGGCACCCCATGGAAGGATTCTTAGGAAAGCAGCCTCCTGCAAGTGAGGACAATAATCCAGGGCTTTTTCCTATTTTGTCCAATGTTCCTCCAGCTGCAAGGGCAGTAGACACTGTTTCCTCTCAGATGCAGAACATAAACCTGTCCCTCAGTCTGCTCCGTCCCACCAGGACTTCCTAAAATGGGCAACTTCATTCTCAGAAATCTTGCAAGACTGGGAAGAAACCATCGTTTCAAGGAACAGCCGTATGTTTCCATGCTGAGATTATAAATTGAATCAAAGTTGAGTTTTGGTGCTTTGGGAAAATATAAAAGTGAAAGAATGAAACCATCCTTGAGCAGTCAGGTTCTGGAGTATTACAAAACTATGGAAAGATCTCACAGATTCTGAAGAATATGGGATGGGCAAGGATATTAAAGAAAGACAAATAGCATTCAGAGACCCACTGCCCAGTGATGCTCCTGTGTATACGTCATGGTAGTGGAGGAGTGGGAAGGGGGCTTTATTCTTTTGAAGGAAAAGAATATGTTAATTGGGGACTTGGTCCACATACATGCTGTATATTTTGCATCTTACTCATTTTAACTTCATGTTTTCTGGCTATTGTTGAATGGTACTGGAAACTTTCCTTGGGGTCCTGAGTTAGTGAATTGTAGTTAATAGTTGGCAATTAGTGGGTCAATGTTTGTGTCATAACAGTTTTTCAAGTATGAGTACCGTCTCTTTTGTATGCTACACTGAGGCATTCTGTTGCTCAAATGTATTCATTTTCATAGTAAATTTCCTTTTGTTTTAAATGCACAAGTGAGCTTAGCTAAGCCTGATTAGAATTAAACCTAATTAAATATTAATAGCATCCACTGTGTCTCAGGGACTCATACTGCATCTTTATCCCTTAGGGTGAAACATTTCTTAAGGAAATTCTATATGGTGAGATTTAAACAAAAAGGGAAATTGCAAACTCAAGAATAATTATTCATATTATGAAAGGAATTTTGTGTATGTGTCTGTGTGTGTCTGAGTGTGTGTTTTGTGTTTCACTTGAGAATTAGCTGTATGGGTATTTCAAATAATGACACTGTGGGTTATTTTAACTGACAGATACGTTTTTAAAAATCCAGAAATTATATCAGGTACACATTAAATGCCTGTGTGTTAAGAAATTTTACTTTATATTCAAAAATGATTTCTCTGCATTGGAACAGCTGAAGATTGAGATGACTACCAAAATACCAGAGATAATTAGATATTGAGCCTTATAAAAATTTTTCTGGTTATTTTTGATTCACTTATCAAGGTAATTAGAAAATATTGTATGTTAAGAATTGTAAGGACAAAATTATTGGAGAAAAGTATTTTATCTCTTGACTAAAATTTACATGTATAACTGTGGTGCAATGTTAAAATAATTAAGATGCACTTTTACCAATTTAAAATATATTTTATATTATGTATAATCTATATATATATATAGTTACATATATGTAAATAGAATCCAAAAATCCATCTAGCAACATGTATGAATAGATCCTTCTATATATATAGCATATGATCTAATTTTGAGCGCTGCCAAAAGAAATTCAAAGTCCTCATCTTCATGTTTGAGGAGCTCGTGGTTAACATGGGGTGAGGGAGCACATGGTCCAGAGATACAAGATACAGAGCTGGAGGGACACAACCAATGTGAACATCCTGACTGCAGACAGTGCAGGTCACCTGGGAATATCCAACCTCCTACTCCACACTGTGCTGGAGCCCATGCCTGGGATTTACAAGCCCTGGCATTATGTATCTGTTTTTAATTTTTATTATTTTTTTCAAGGCTTCATCCTCTAGTCTTGCCTTTTGGAAAACAGAAGCATGCACTAGTTTTGCAAACATGGACTTCCACGTACTGGACTTGCAAATCTCGTGAAGGCCATCTGTACCCCAGGGAAACCCCTTTCTTGCCAGTCACTCATTGAGTCCATCTTAACTATCTTCATTTAGAGTCACCTACTTCCTGTTTCACCAGTGTCTTGTGCACAGGTCCCTCCAGTGAGGTAAGCTTCTGCTCCTCCCGCTTTCCCTTTCCCTTCCTCCTTTTCTCCTTCCTGTCCTACCTTCTTCATTTCCTTCTTTCTTCCTTCCTTCAAATATCTTCCTTAAATTATTTACTTTTAAAGAAATCTCCTTAACAATTAAACACAGACCTAGGGCCATTTCTTATAATAATCATTTTTATTTTTCCACTGAACTTAGAAAATAAGTAATAGTATTAGACCTGAACATTACATTTGCTTTTATATGCTTTAGCTTCAGCGCTTAAGTGGATGGATGTAATTTAAGTTAACACATCTTACTTTGCTGGTTGTAATTCCTGCATGGTGATGCACTGGTGTCTGCTGAATGTCAATCAACAAGAAGCAAGACTTGAGCTCTGCTCTGGGTATTCTGGGAAGTACAAGAACTACAAGGATTGCATGGCAGCATTGTTGCTGCTCAGGTGACTAGAATCTTTGCTATCCAGAGAATGCTGCCTTCCTGTCTCCCTGTCAGCATTTACTGAGTCAGGAGACATGGTGATGAGAGTGTGTGAATGATTTATTGTATGTGATACAGATTTCTGCTTATATTCTCAAAAAGGTCATGTCTGCAAGAGCTATAGAGCCAGATTGAATCGGTACATTGAACTGAGATGAATAAATGAATAATTGTGTTGATAATATTAAGCAAGCATGCATGATGTTGCATTGTGGTGTCTATTAACAACATAAACAAAAGGGTTGTTCACTGATTGGCTATTACTCTCCTTTCAAGAACAATGTATTGTGTGCAAATAATTTCAGTGCCTTTCTCCTACAACCACATCTAGAAGTCAGCACTCAGCCAGTCACCAACCCCAGGAATTTCAGTGCTGAAAAAGAATAGACAAATGACAATGAATCTTAGAAGCTCAGGCTCTTGGAGTTACTGGTGAAGTGGCCAATATATCATTGCCCTGTTTATGTCCCCAATCTCTGAAAAGTCCCTGGCTCTTACCATTTTCCAAGATCTGGAACCCCCAATAATGCTTCCAGTATGTTCTCCTCATGAATGAGTTCATATCATTCGCAACCCAAAAGCATGAATTGAAGTGGACTGATGTTGTTCTTTACACTGTAAATGTAGAAACTGAGACTCAGATATTCTTGCTATAGTCATTATTGATTATAATTATTCCTGTATTTCTATTAGACAAACCCTGTAAAATTCACTCACACGATGAAATTTTTGTATAACTCCCTGTGACTGTTTATAGTGATGTCAACTTGATTGGATTGAAAACGCCTAAAGGATTAGTAAAACATGCTCCTGTGTGTGTCTGGGTAGGTCATGGAGGTGTGACTTGGGGTGTGTATCTAGTCCTCGGCCCCTTCCTATCTGGAACTATTCTCCGGGTGTGCTTCCTGGCCACCATGAACTGAGCAGCTTTGTTCCTTCACATCCTTCAGCCATAAAGTTCCTGCCTTGGAGCCAACCAACCATGGACTGAATCCCCTGAACCACAAGTCAAATGAAACCTTTCTTTCCTTAAATTGTATGTGTCAGGTATTGTGCACCAGTAACACAAAGCTGGCTAATACACTTATTAAAACATATACTAAAAAAAGAGTATTTCCCTATTTCTAAATTCTTTCCACATTGCTTTGTGTATGATGAGTTCCCATTTATACTTGAGAGGTAAATAGATGAGTACCCAAAAGAAAGAATGTAGTACAATAAGCTGTCAAAAATCTCCAAAGGAATTACTAAAGCATTGGGGTTTGGAAAAGCAAAATTAAGCAGAATCTTATTCTGGATCTAGTCTATCATCAAGAAGAAGAACTTTTGTTGTAGTTTCTGTACCATGGAGAAGCCAACACTGGTACTTATGGGGGCTGAGGCTTCCTTAAGCACTGGTCTATGCAGATATTAGAAGAGGTGGGTGGGAGGGCTACGTTCCATCATGGTCTGGGTTAGGAGCCCTGTAAGGCCAGAGTGATTTCCTCTGCTAATCTACCAGAAGTCTAGCCACAGAGCACTCTGTGACATTGGCCCATCTACAGAATGTGAATATATCTTCCTAGGCAGGACAGCCACACTCCAGTGATGGCTAGGGCAGCCAGGGAGGTGAGGTAGACTCTGAAGAGCTGAAAGATGATAACACATGCTGCCGTTTTCACAGAGCCCATCCACAAAGGGAATGGACCCCAAAGTCATGGCGAAGAACAACCAGAAATGGTAGAAATGGAAGTGGAAATGGTCAAATCGTTGCAAACTATTCAGACCACTTGGAGAAGTTGAAACATTTGCATTCAGCTGAAGAGACAGGAAAGGGATTCGCACAGCACCAAATGTAGAGTAAGCCTTTAAAGTTACTATCCAAGGTGCTAAGGCTTTGGGAGATAGCAGTCTCTAGATTAGTTGGGTTTCCAGGAGAAAAGTACAGGAATCTATCAGTTACTTACAGATTTGCTCTGTTGAGAAATTTTCTATGTACCAAACAGGTGACTTTGTGGTGCTGGTTCTTATCACATAGTGAAAATAACTGCTTTTATGTGTGTATTTATGTAACCATATGCATTCCATTTATTGATTTTTTTTTAGATATAAAATCAGAAAACCCATGAAGGCTGAAGCCCCAAGTTGTACCTGGCCAAGGTGACTGGGCGAGGTTGGCATGGCCCCTGTGATTTTAATGTTTTCTGAAAGCAGAGGAGGAAAATAATCACTCACTTCTCAGGTTCCCTACGTGGAAAGAGCCAGGAAGTGACCCTCCAGCCAGGTTTTCTACATAGCAAGAGCCACGGGCAAGACAGTAGACATCTGAGATGCTCTCAAGATCAGAGTCACATACATGGCCACCCACAAGTCTTTCAAGAAACAAAATATGCCCCCATTTGCTCCAGTAAAAGTGCACAAGCTTGAAGAACCCTAGGGCTTCCCAGGGTGAACTAGAAAAGTCATACCTTCTAGAATGTCCATTTCTGTCTCCATTCTCTGTCAGATTTTTTTGTCTAGTGGGTTAGAATCCATATGCTGATTGTCCCTGGAATCACATGTGAGTTCAACACACAGCAGCACAGATGTGCCTGAAGAGCTTTGTAAATGTTCATGGTAGCCACCACCTCCTTGTTACTGGACTCGATCTTCCTCAGGCTGGAGGCAAACATCAGGATTCAGAGGGTGTTCAGTTGGTGCAGCTGTGCTCCTAAGTAGACTAACAGCAATTTGATGAATGCTCCCAAGAACAAACCCAGGGAACCACTATGATGGAGGAAAAGACACAAACCACTTGTCCAAATAAGGACAGAAAATGCAAGCAAAAGGAGTGCTCACCCACGAACCCTTGCTGTGTGATTGATGCGCTAGCCCAGGAAATGTTCTGCATTTCCTCTGAGAAGCAGATCCATGACAGAAAGTGCAGGAGATAAATCCCATAGCTCTGAGAATCAGAACATTAAGGACAATTATTCTTCCCTAGTTCTCTTTCTTTCTCCAGTTTTGCACAGATTGGGCAAACTATGGCTTAATGCCATTTTTTGGTATAATTTGTAAGTTGTGGATGGTGTGTTAGTCAGCTTCTTATCCAGGTAACACAATACATGATATAAATGTTTTAATGAAGGAAAGGTTTATTTTAGTTCACAGTTCCAATGTTTTAGTCCCTGGTCAGGGGGCTGCATTGCTCTTAGGCCCATGGCAAGAGAGAAATACCATAGCCGGAAAGTATGATGGAGGATAATTGCTCACCTTATGGTAGACAGGAAGTGCAAAGAGAGACAAAGAGACAGAGAACCAATGACCAGGGTCACAATACACCATTAAGGTACTTCCTGTATGACCTACTTCCTCTAACAGATCCCATATCCTAACAGCCCCTGGGTTAAACCATTGATAAGGCCAGCATCCCATTACAGAGTGAGCTCTCCAGGATACCTCTCCACCTTCCTGATTTGGGTATCAGACCCCCAACATATGAGGGGCGCCACTTCATATTTAAACCACAACAGATGGTTCTTACATTTTAATAGGTGACAAAATCAAGACAAGCTTGATATTTCTTGGAAATTCTATGAGATTTAAATGTTAGAATCCAAGGGGAGTTGTCACTCTTGGCCTCTGGGGCTTTCTGTGGGTAGCGATTGTCTGTGCTTGGAAGGATTTCAGCCGCATCTTTGGCATCCACCATCCAGGTATCTGCAATACCTCTTCTCTATTTGTGACAATTGAGAAAGTCTTCATGAACCTGAAATGTGTGCCCACACCAGCACTCTAACACTCTGGGAGCCTGAGGCAGAAGAATGCTCTCAGACCTCCTTGTCTGGCCTTTACAGAGAGCAGTTCCCAACCTGCAATCTAGCACAGAGAAGTAACCTAGTTTTGCAAAAGGAAGAAAGAAGGGAATGAGGAAGAGAATCAGAGAGTAGGCTTCTCATACAGATACTTCCAGGTCAGGGTTCATATTTTGCCAGCAAAAGGACTAATGTACCAATAGCAGGCTGCAGGCCAGTCTTCCCTAAGGATGCTATAAGCACAAGATAATTTCTAAAGCAATCTTATCTGAGTCTCTAGAATTAGCGTCTTGTAGTTAGACCCCAGGATGCCACCATCTATCACTGAAGGTCAACTGAAGAAAACAGAACAAGAGGACACCTAAGTGTTGATCCTTGGAAGCCGTTGGTGATCAGCAGCATGGGATGGTTCAACAAATTCCAAGCCACTACACTGGACAGCACTTTGTGAGATCCATGGGAGCAGAAAAGGTCAGCATTTATTTAACGTTCAACGTGTGCCAGACACTCAGAGAAAATCTATCCACATAGGAGATATATTCAAAATATACAATGAATTGCTAAATTATATATTGAGCTAAAAGACACATTGCCGAGAATCCCCTGAAAATCCTTCCCTTCATCCCATCGTTCTTGCCACTCATCCATCGTTCTTGCCACTTTCTGAAGGAGTTTTGAGTCTTCTTTCCTGAGTGTTATTACTGAATGTGATAAAAAAAAAACCAAAGAAACAAACCAGTGATACTGCTGCCAAGTGCCACCCAAGAGTAATACAGACTTGTAAAAACATGAGTGCTTTCTCATCCACCTTATTCATTGTATGTGGTGCCATGTGACTTCTGGCTCTTGCCCAAAGAGAGATGGAATGTTTTGAATCCACTCAGGACATTGAGACAGCCAAGACACTGCAGCTAAAGACCCTCAGGAAAGAGGACTCCAGAGCTGCTGCAGAAAGTGGCTAGAATGAGGGGATGATTGAGTTTGAAACAAAGGGTAGGATTTCAGGGAAATTAATGGGAATGTGTCTGTTACAACTTTTTTTTTTAAAAAATCTAAATGTCCATTCTTTCCCAAAGGAGTGTGAGACTAATAAATGTTAGAGAGCTGTCCGAGGTCCTAGGGTGTCTGGTACTGAGCTAGGACTCTGATTTGGGCCTGGTCCCAGTCAGAACCTCCCCTTTTGGTCGCTGCCAAGCTATAATATTGGTAAAACTTAGTTGACTTTAGCCATGTTTGCGAAGAAAGCCACTCTGTCTCTAGGTGAGCTGACATTTCCAGAAATTCTGAGCCAAAAAGAAAATGAATCAGAGACAGCAGGGCTCAGAAGGTCCTGTAGCCCTTCTGCAAGGCTCTTGCATAGCAGCCAAGCCCCCTGCTTCAGTGTCCAGTTAGTGTGAACTGACATTTCTGCACAGATCCAACCATCTGAGACTTGGAGAAAGTCAATGCCTCTGTACACGGTGCTGTGTGAGCAGTGCTGGAATAGCAGCTCTCAGATAATCAAAGAGAGGAAATGGCCTGAAAAGTCATATGTGCAGAAGCAGCAAGTATATAGAGAGATTTATCACTTGTTCTGATAAATTGACAGTGAAATTAAAAACCTTAATTATTTCAGCATGAATTTGAAGAGGCTTTTTTTCCCACTGAACATATGAAAGTTTCAAAGCATTTTGAGGCAATAAAACATCTGTGACCCAATTTACATAAAACACAATAAAGCTGAGACTCGTTATGGTAGCAAAGATCACCAAGACAATTGTGAACCTCCATTCCATCTAGATGTGATAAGAAAAATGGAGATGTGTGTATACGGTCAGCCACCAAAATGTCCATCTAGACCTTGAATGAGTGGGAAGATAGGGAGGGGGTTCACAGCTGAGAAGAAAGTACAAAGGCAGATGATAGATCAGAGGTCACAGGAAGAAGTATCTGGGAGGTCACCAATAGAAAGATAATGGTGTTCAGGATGCTGGGAAGGAAGGTACAATGGGATGAACGAATTTTAAGAACAAAAACACACTTGAAAACGATGGCAGAAACACATTATCGAAAAAACATTGAATTATAACAATTCCAGGATGTTTCTTTCATCCTATTTTGTAGCTGCTAATGGAGAAAGGTGAGAGGTCGAATCCAAAAGGGTTCAATGGTTTCTTTTGAAAGGTCTTGGTTATCTTTGGAGCTCAGTCACAATGGATCCAGCAGTGCACTGAAAAACAAAAATTTATCTTTTGAAGATCTGATACACTCAATACATATTCACGATTCTCAAATGATTTGAAGAAGATTATTTTAAACTTATATAAAACCTGACAAAATCTGTTCTAAAGAATGTATAGAATATTGGCATATGGTAATTTGTTCATTAGAGAAAAAATAGGGAGAGCGTACTTCTGTGAGATGTGAAGCTTAAATTGTGCAAAGAACTAGATTCAATCAATTATGAAAACTCTTGGATGCTGCTTCTTTATCATTCTTCCCCTTTGAAAGTATTTTCTAGGGAAACTTTTTGGCTAACCCATGATCTAAGGAAAGAGAAGACGAACTTGAATACATAATCACTTATAGATACTTTTAAAATCAATGTTTCCATCTCAGAAATTAATTTATTTTACACCAAAATGGTGATTATTAAAGATAAGTGCTATTTCTTTTGCTGGGGATTGGGAACATCAGATCTTTGGGACATTCCAACACACACCACTACCCAGCAGGTCCCACTTACTCCAATTCTTGGAAGAAAACTCCAATATGCATCTCCAGTGTTGCATTGCATACCCAGAACTTCAAATCCTACAGCTCCATCTATATAAGAAATTCAGACTATAAATAAATCAAAGGACAAAATAAAAGACAATAAAAAATAGAGAGACAGAGCTTTGGTAAGTGGGAAAGGAGCTAAGAGAGGGAGGGAGGGGGAAAGGAAAGGGGATGTAAAAAGAATTCAGATGTGTTTGTGCATGTACGAAATACCTATAATGAATGTGCACCTGATGTTCCATAAAAGTGCACTAAAAATAAAAAATCAGGGCCTTTCTCAGTCACTGTTATGGTGGCGATGCATCTTTCTTTTTCAACAATTTAGACTACAGAGCCAGAATTCATCCCTGAGTTGGGTAGTATTCTGTTCAATACTTTCCAGGTAGAAGACTAGATTCTACCAATAGCTCAACGAAGCAGCAAGAAGAGAGTTTTGCATTTGGCTGGCAAGGTGCACAGCACCATGGGTCACTTTGCAAGCATGGCTAAAAATCAGAATTTCCTTATGTCAAATCACTTACTTTATTTCATTTGTGGCAACTGATTTTTTAAAAGTGGACCTTTTGGGAACTGATACTGTAAACAATCCTGATATGAAGTTGGATGTGGCCCATGAGTTGCCAGTTTGTCATCTCTGCCTCAGATTTCCTGAGCTCTGCTGCTGCCCAATCCCATATATGTAGTTATTTGCTTGGGCAGTGACTTATTTTGCCTCTTCTAATGCCCCCTAGGTTCTCTTTCCTGACTGCTGGTCTTAGTTTTCTGATGAAATGAAGAGCTGGAGGACACTGCTAGAAGTGACCCTATGAAACTCATTCTGGACTTTGCTGGAAAAGTCCAACAAAGGACTTTTGTGTGCACATTTATGGCACATCGGGTGCACATTCATTACAGGTATTTGGTACGTGCACTGATCCTGTGACCCAATGTGCTATGTAAGAAGGACAAAACAAAAACCTCCTTAAGTTTAATTATCTGAAAGAACTGTTTTTAAGGTGCACATAGTTTGGGTTTAGACCTCACGGGCTCTGAGACTTATCACAGATTCTGTTTGCACCTTGGCACTGGATGCTAGAAGTCTAAATCTGGATCAGTCTGCTAGCACTTCTGAATCTATTCTACTTCCCATCATTTGCTTTGCTTTTGTTTCAACATAGCTCCCATTTTTAGTCATTTGTGTTTGAATTGTCTTCATATATTTACTTGGTCCTTGAGAGAGATAGAGCAAGAGAGAGAGAGAGACAGGAAAAGACAGAACAAGAAAGAGAGACAGAGATAGATAGATAGATAGATCTAACAACAATTTGAAATAATCTTCGAAATTCTAAAATCTATATGGAAAAATAATTCTGTGAAATAGTCCTCAAGATCAACATTTAACTAAATTTATTTCACATGAATTAAATTAATAAATCAACCGGTCAAATGCTTGTATATATGATGATTCAGAGATAATATAAAGAATAATGAACAGAAAACTACAAAAACATATGAATAAAAAGCACAGGTCTTTTTAAAACAAATTACATAGAAATATAGGAAAATTCAACAAATAAATAATATTTAATGAATCTGAAGATATAATTAGTGAATTTGAAGAAAGTGAGCATTGATTTGGAATAAAGTATAACATGTATAATATGTATACATATATGTATGTATACAGATTTATACATCTATATCTGTATATTTATGCACATATATACATAGATATGCATACATATATGCATATATACGTATATATGTAGCAATATAAACTTCATTTAAGACAGAAGACACATTGAAGAGTCTTTACAAGCAAAAGTTCAAGGAGAAATTGGTAAAAAATTCAGAAGCCTAAAACAGCATGAATGTTCCAATTAAAGACACACCTAGTACTTTCAGGATGAACATAAATGAATCTGTATCTAGGTACATTATATTAAAATTCCCTGACATAAAAACCAAAGAAACAATCTTAGAAATATCAGAGAAAGAAATCTTTAAAGGAATCAGAATCAATCTCCTGTCAGAAACAGTAAATTTCAGGTGATAATGCAATTATTGCTGTTAGCAATTCCTCAAGTGCTAAAGAAAACAACAACAAACAACAAAACAGGAGAACTCAATAATTACAGCTGACACAGGGTGAGTTACTGCTACTCAAACTCACAATGTAAAACTAAAATTGCATTTTAATGTAAATGCATAAGCTTGAATGTATATCATTAAGATAGGAAAACTGAAAAGAAATGTTAATTGTGTCACTTTAGGAAGCTTAAAATTGAACAGTAAGGCAAAAGAATACAGAAATTAATGAAATAAATGATCTCCCTTAAAAAAAATATTCTAAAATGCTTGAGTAAGAGAAAAAGAGAAATGTCCTCTTTAGTTAATTTTTTTTTATTTTAAAGAGAGTAGTAAATGAGAAACAAACAAACCAAGAAATGGAACAGTAGCAGCATACCAGTAACACAAACATAACAAATCAAAGCAAGATCCTTCAAAGTGATACAGAGTCTCAAGACAAAATAATATGAATCAACAGTGGTTGTTACATTACATATCAATATCCTCAACTACATTGCTCAGATTTGAATTCAGTTAAATTTGAGGCCAGGTTTATAGCTAATATCATGGACAGAATGGCCCATAAAGACAGTAAGTGCACTTAAAGTAGATACTCATGCACAGATACATGGGTAGATAGATGGATAGATGGATGGATGAATGGATGATAGATGGATGAATGGGTGGATGAAGATGGATGGTTGGATGGATGGATGGATGGACAGATAGAACATTTGGTTAAAATCTTCTAAATGTCAACCATTTCTGCCACCTCCAACTTACAGAAAGAAAACTCCTTCTGTTCAAGTTAATTCTCATCAATGTCTGGTTGTCCTTTTCCCAACCTCTCATTCAATGAACCCAAGGTGAGTTATCCAACACTGCTCACAGATACTTGTAGGAAATTTCCATGGGCTTATGAGTAACCTTTTATTTACTGATGTAAAGATGTAATTGAAAATAAATAAAGCCACATCAAGCTTCATGATATGTCAGGTGAGCTTCATACATTTTTGATATATGGATAGACAAGTCTATAAGCAGGAGCTAACATGTTAAGGAACACATATGAGAAATTTGGAATGGTTTCTGACATCCTGATGCCATTTTTGAGTCAACAAACAGAGTATCTGTGTTTCTGCCCTACCTAGGACTCCATGACATGAGAGAACATAAATGCCCATATTATTCCACCCATATTGAATAAAGTGGGTGTTTATTTGCAGCTGAAATTAAGTTCATTTATGCAATTATTTTTTGATATCTTTCATTTTCTTCTTCCCACTATCAACATAAAATCCAATGCTGGGTTTCACTCACACACAGGAATAGTAGGAGAGACTGGGCCTAAGTGTTTTGACTCCTAGAGGAAAACACACCCTAAGCCACTCTTCTCTGTAACACAGAAAACTGCAAAGATGTCAGGAATTGATGTGTATGACTTTAGAAAGAAATGTATAATTTTTTCTAAATTTCCAATTACTTTATGGTTCAAGATGTGCAAGAATTTTATTATATATCTGCATTTAGGAGGATAATAATCATCTATGGCAGTGGCATTGAAAATCTTTTGTTTTGGTACATTCAAAAATGTGCCCCATATTTTCAAACACTGGTGCATGCTTTTATTGGATCATCTAATTGAACATCCACAGCAACCCCACATAGTTGGAAGTCTCCCCATTTTAATAATGAGAAGTTGGAGTGGTTAGAATTTAATTAAGAGGACCTGACAAAGCATTATATGAGAACTTGCCAAATTAGTGACAACAACACCAGAAGTATCATCAGTAAGAACAACAAGAATATCTTCAGCAACACTTCTTGGTTTCGAATACAGAAACAAAAATCTATCCTTGATCATCAGGAATCACCTCAGTAACAGAGGCAGAGGTCATGATTCTGACTGTGCTATAATGTGAAGTTAGCACTCTCTCAAATATTGGATCTTGATTTAATAAAATAATTGGTTGAAAAAAATGTTTAGAGTGCCGACTGGATCCCAGCACCATGTAGTCAAATTCACTTTATTTCACATGAGTGTTTCTTTTGCCTTTTTATTCATATTTGATGTTCTTTCCTTTAGAAATATTGTTGGATAGTGACAAATATGCTTTAAAAAAAAATCAGAACTGCCCAAACCTGGAAGAAACTAAAATATCTTTTAGTGTATAAATGGAGGAACTATAGGGTCTTCAGACGAACCAATATTATTCAGCAATTATTAATCAAAGAAATGAGCAGCTGGGATAGGGGAAAGGAGAAAAGAAAGAAGGAAGGGAAAGATAGAGATTGAGATAAAGATGATAACTAAGATAATTGTACTACTAATTTCTATTGGATTATTGAAAGGAACAGTTAATGCTTACTTGTTTGATCAATTTTGCATGCCTATATCCTGTAATGTGAGCAACTACTTTGAAGATAACAATATGCAATATAACAAGCATGCTAATTTCCTATCATCTTGTTTTGAAATTCTGTATCATTTTATTGTTTTTTCTTATTTTTTATTCTCTTTAAAAATAAAAAGTTTTAAATCTATGAAAAGTCATGGAGAGAATTTAAACTCACATTACTGAGTAAATAAACCAGTGTTAAAAGGCTACACACTGCATGATTCTAACTATATAACAGTCTGGAAAGGTAAAGCTATAGACACATTGAAAAGATGGGTGTTTGCCAGGATTTTAAGTGCAGGGGAGAGGGATAAGTAGTGGAATGGGGGAAACTATTTAGGGCAGTGGAATCTATCTCATATGATAATGGTAACAGTAACACGTGTTGTCTTGCACGTATCCAAATCCAAGAATGCAGAACAGCATGGGTAGTACACTTCGTGAACTGTGGTCTCTAATAGTAATGGATTCACTGATTGTAACACATACACCGAGACGTGGAAATGCTCACAGTGAGGAAGGCTGTATGCTTGTTTGGGGATAAAAGTATAGATCTAAAATAAAATTTAGTAAATAAAAAAAGAAACATCAGATAACCAGAGCAGACCAGCTCTCCAAGTACAACCGCGAATGAAAGAGAAACTCCACAACTTGCAGTAATGCCTTGGGGGCCCAAGTTTGTACCTTATCAAGATACCTACCGAATCCTTTATTTACAAAATAATCCCTACATCTTAGTGTCCTACTTTATATTCTTGTTAGCTTTAACAAAATGTTTATTTCAGTGATTTATGTCCATTAAAGACCACTGACATTTTATCTGTTGCCATTCACTATTTTCTTCCAGAAGAAGAAAATAGCTATACGCAGATAACAGCACAAAACTGTACTTTTCCTCTTTTCTTTATGGCCTTGACCTATTATTGTTTCTATCTACTGCCAAGTCAAAGTTGATGACTCAGCCCTGTAAAAGGACCTTGAATCATCTCCATAGACTGGAGAGCTTTTGGGTGGAGTGACTGGTGCTATTCATTGCTCCCCAACCTTTCACTTTGCCTCAGGCAGAGACATCTCATGCAGAGTCATCGCGGCATCTCAATTTCTGCTCACTGAGCAGCATGTCCCGGCTGCAAACCCTGCAACAGTAGCAGTATGCACGGAGTTCTACTTTGCCATCTGTCTTAGTCAGTTTCTCATTGCTGGGACAAAAGTCTCCAACACGCACAACTTAAAGAAGCATAGACTTATCTTGGTTCACAATGTTAGTCCTTGAATGCCTGTTTCCCAGGGTCTAAGCAGAAGAAAGCTGCTGATATCATGGTGACTGAGAAGCAAAGTAAAGGGGAAGCCCAGGAGGGCAGACACCCTTTCAGGTCACTAGCATTCCAATGACCACCTCCCATTTTGCAAAATAGGGATCACAAAGAAAACAAAACAGTGCTGCTGATGAAGAGTGAGTTTAGGGATCTCTGCTAGTGTCACAAAATGGAAGTAGAAAGGGGGCTTTACTCTGGGATGTCATGTCTGCACTCATGGCTAGAAAAGATAATGCAGAATAAAGGACAGAATCGATGAGAAGTCTGCACTCACGGGAGCACAGGACAGACAGGTTTGATGAGACATTTCTTGGCAAGGATGACCCAAGATCCTCATGTCAAAAGGGCTGAGGTTGAGCCCTTTTCCAAACAGAGCTGGTGTGTCAACTCTCTTCCCATTTTTCTCACAACTCAGTATTCTGCCTATCTCCTGCTTCGTGATTAATATGACAAGCTTTCTCATTCTCAGACATTCACTGATAGAAAGCACCCGACCAGAGACAACTGAAAGACGGCTTGGAGAATGTTGAATCATCCACACCAAGCATCCGCCTTCATGAAGACAGACTGGCTTTTCATGCATCCTTGAAAACTTTCATATTTATTTGGTAATTAAGAATTTATAAATACGTTTTTGTCAATTACAGTATTGGAACTTCACCATGGTGGTATAAGATAAACAGTTTAGGCAGAGACAATCTGAGAAAGAGGTTGGTCTTAAAAATAAGACTTCTAGTGGAGACATGGCTGGGAACACCTGTAATCCAAACTACCCAGGAGGCTGAGGGAGAAGGGCTGCATGTTGTAGCCCAGCCTTGGTAACTTAGCAAGATCCCGTCTCAAAAGGAAAAAAAATAGAAAGGGCAGGGGATATAGCTCAGTAGTAGAGTGTTCCTGTGTTCAAAAAAACTCCTGAACTGGTCTCCAGGGCCTGAGAAATCTTTCAGTGTTGTCCGTGTTTTTGAAGTCACTCCTCCTCTATAACAGCATCATGCAACAGCTACCCAAGCCACTTTCTCTTCTCTGCAGTTCTCACATAGATCCCAGTATTTTTCTTCTTTCTTCCTTGTAATAACCCCCTTCTGCAAAAACTGAGACACAGCCTAGGAAAGCTGATGTCCCTGGCCAGCTGAGTGATATAAAAACTCACAAAAACATCAGTGCACACATGACTATAGTGAGTGCAGAGCAGTGTCCTATTCTGGCAGATATTTCCTTATCATAACGTTCTGTGTATGAGAAATATTGTTCTTATCTCACGAAGGAAGCTTTTGAGACCCAGGATCTGATCATGCCTCCTGAGGGATACATAAAAGTAATGGGAATGAGACTTTCATCCAAGACCAGTGGCAGAAAAACCCTAACTCTGAGAATTCTTTGAAATCTGTTGAGTCTTACTAGTATTTGACTGTCTCATGTGAAATAAATACATATAAAATACTAAATTCATATAGAATACTGACTGTAGTCATTACACCATGCTGTAATGCAGGACAAAACAACAACATCACACACATACACTTACTGGCACACTTGTATACATCTTCATGAGGACCAACTCATGGCAATGAGTCCTAAGAAGTTGCTGTAGCCATTATAAATGCCATTCACCTCAAAGAAAGAAAGGAACTTGGGAGGGAAGACAAAGAAGCCAAAAGTTTGCAGAGGAGATGGCTTCTCACAGCAACCTTGGTTCCCTGCCGCCCTTGCATCCTGGCTGGACAGCACCCCCAAATGTCTAGAGAGTGAATTAGATGGATTCAGAGTATTTTGAACTCATTCACTGATCATTTCAAAGTGATGGTTCTTTTCAAGGTAATTATCTAACCAATCTTAAGCCAGAACTTGTTGAAAGGTAAGGATGAATGTACTTCTTACAAAGTGTAATAATACAAATTATGGTTCTGTAAGACCAGCACAACCAAAAGTTGTATTAAATTACTTTTTAATTCCTTCTTTGAGCCTTATAATTATATTCAACTTTTGGACCACCCAGTTTCTTGACCATAACAATACAAACCTAAATAACTGATCTTCTGGGTTTTTAAAATTTATTTTTCTTTTAAATTTTTTGGGTACTGGGAATCAAACTCAGGGCCTTGT
This sequence comes from Chinchilla lanigera, assembly GCF_000276665.1. Taxonomy (NCBI): domain Eukaryota; kingdom Metazoa; phylum Chordata; class Mammalia; order Rodentia; family Chinchillidae; genus Chinchilla; species Chinchilla lanigera. The sequence goes on from NW_004955487.1 coordinate 1,715,733, forward strand.
GCTTGAGAGGCAGGCACTTGTGCCACTGAGCTATATCCCCAGCCCACCTGAGTTTTGTTTTTTTTTTTAATATGGCAATTTCCCTAAGTAGATGCAAAGCCACAAGGAAATAACTACAATGATGAGAAAAGGAAGAGAGGAATTAATTCATTTTCATATTGCACTTTTACTTGATGTTAAAAGGGTGAATTAAGCAACAGAAGGCATTAATAGAAAACATAACCTGAATATATGACATACATGCATATTTGACTTACAGTGTAAAAATATGAATTGCTTTAATTCATTCAATGGTATTAACGTTCAATTTATAGATAATTATTTCTCATGGAAAATTATATCAATTAGATATAAGTACTGTGCAAGACAATATAAGAGGACACATTTCTAGCCCCCAAGGAATCCTACAGATAGGAACAGACCTTAAAATATGATAGCAAAGAAATAGAGTACCATGTAGAGAAGATGATCATTAAAACTGGTAAAACGGAGATAACAATAAAGTGCTTTGAGGTTTTAGGCAAAGAAGGTCGTTTTACTAAGAAACAGTTCTTAACATGATGGAGGGTTGGAAGTTTGTGTTTTACTTAAAAATTTCTAACATGCAGATAAGAAAACTGTGAATTTAGCATAACTTCTGTGTGCTGAAAACATTTCAATTTGGGAAATTGGTGAATTTTGCACCGTAGAAGGGAAATTGAGTCTGAGAAAAGCCATTTGCTTGATGATGAACCTGGTGGCCCATCTTACAATAAAGCGCATGCTCTTCTCACAGTGAAATGCCATTAGGATGCCTGTGAAATGGCAGGTTCTCCGGAGGTAATTGCAAATTTCCCTCCCAAGCTGAAATTTAGGAATAACCAAGCAGGCCTTGAAATCAAAAGCACCAGTTGGTTCCACGTCCCTTAGCAAATTTTTTCCAGAAGTAAATAATTGTTACTGGCTGAAATGACATTCAGCCCAGACAAAAATGGTCCTTCTGAGGCTCAGCGGGGTGCTAATGGTCAGATGGTATGGCCTTAACTTGCTGGGATGGCAAGCATTGAATCTTGCCCATTCTATTTGAAACACTTAGCGTTTCAATAGGGAGTGCTCACAAGGAGAGGAAAATTGCTCTGGCATCAGAAGGAAAACAAAGAGGAGAAAATGGAAACACAATTGGTGCACTTCACTCTCAGATGCTGAGCCTTCTTTCCTCATTATTGTTATATTTGTGGGAATTTATTTTTGAAGATTTCTATAGTAAAATACCAGTCTCAGTCAAGAACAATGGTGTGTTTAGTGACTATTAATCAACAGCAATGCTAATAATCCATGTGTTTCAAAATGCAGGAGAAAGCAGGAAAGAAAAGGAAAAGAAAAAAAAAATGCTCTCACCAAAAGCACAATAATAAAACTGATTCAGATGTCACACCCTTCTCTTCGCCAAAATCATAGCTGGGGGAATTGTGTTATCATGCCGCTTTTCCCCAGAGATCAAGACTGATACACTCCAGTGTCTCCAAGTTGCTAAACAAGAAATCCTCAGCCCCAGGGCTTCCATAGAAAGAATAATTTGCTTCTTGGATCTAGGGCAGACAAACAAGGACAGTGTCCCTCCACTAAGGAACCCACTTATCATTTTCATCATTATTCAACTGTGGCTTCACTGCACTTCCGTTAATTCCAATGCCTAATGAATTTCCAAGAATGGCATGGTGCCCACCATGGAGAGTACTGTTTTTCCTTCTAACTTCATTTCCAGTGGTAGTCCACAAAGGTAGAATAACTCCCAGTGCCGTGGGCATATCCATGCTTTCTTTCAGAATCTGAGAATCCTATTGTGACAAATACTTGCTATATGCTGGCTGAATCTTTCTTGCATTGAGGACTGTGCCTAATAGCGTGGAGTGACTGTTTTTGGGAGTTGTATGGGGATTGGTGAAGCACGCTTCTGTGTGTGTCTGGGTGGGTCATGGAAGTGTGATCTTGAAGTCTATGGTCCCCTGGACCTTCCTCTCTGGCACTGTTCTCCTATTCTGTTTTTTATGTGCCGTGAACTGAGAAGCTTTGTTGTATAACACCCTTCTGCAATGATGTTCCTCCCTTGGAGCCAGGAAACCATGGACTAAAACCTCTGAAGCTATTAGCTAAGTAAACCACTCCTCCTTTAAACTGTGGGACTATTGTTTCCCAGCGATGAGAAACCTGACTTATTCAAGGACCTTTGGAGGGGAGATATAGAGATCTATTAACTGCCTACAACATGCCAGAAGCCGAGCTAAGCCTTCTCACTGATGCTGTATTGTCTAATATGATGCCTACAAAAACTCTATAAGAAGAGAATTAGCACATATTGTAAATTAGGAAAATAAGATTTTGAGTGGGAACATGTCTTCGTCCGCGAACACATAGTGAATTGTGAGTTTTTCATCAAATCAGGCCCAAAGCTTTTGTCCCCATGGAGATCAACAGAGTGGGACACACACTGCTGTGATTTTCATATGTTCTTGATGTTCTTTGCTGCCTATCTGTGCTGGTTTCCTGCCCCGGGTTTCTTAGTCTGATTCTCTGTGTTTGTTCTGTCAATTGTTTGAGTGGCCTTGAATCCTTGCAATGAATTATGGTCTGCTTCCAAAATCTATTTGTGTTTCAAATGCCTGTTCAGAGCTCACCGCAAGAACTCGGGTGTGAAATGATAGGGAGCCATGAGCAGTGAAGGAAGAGGTGGAAGACAACCTCCCAGCAGGGGTATAGGAGAGGAGTGCAGAAGGTTCCATGAAGAAGGGCAAGATGTGCAAGGACAGAGGCTGGGAAATAAGGCACATGGGTACACGGAGTTGGAGGAGCAGGGAAGAATTTGATGACATCTACAACACGGACCCAACTCCAGAATCAAAGCTAGTTCTACTGATTTCCTATTTTCTTTTTAATAATTTTTTCATGATAACTATTAGAAAGAGTGACAGCAGTTCCCAGTTTGTCTTCTTTTCTCTTGGGGTTGAATGTGTCCTAAGCACTCTACTTTTTCCCTTACTTTACTTAGGTAAGAACTGAACAAGAACATGTGTACATTCAAATGAGCACAGGAGGATTTTTCTGTGTACATATACTGTCCTTGTGCCAGTCCTTTAAAAGAGAGAACCTTTTGGAGCAAAAAGGCTTTTAAAATTCTGATAATGATTTTAGTGGTGAGCTAGCCAAAAGCTAGCATGATACTGAGTAAGGAAACATATTCAAGGTGAAAGAAAGTGTGTATGTGCATCTATGTGTGTGAGAGAGAGACAGAAAGGGAGAGAGAGAGAGAAGGAATACAAAGGAACACAAGCAGTATCATGCTGCTTTTATTTAGAGAAAGAAATGAGTCAAAATGCATCCACTAGTATTTCAAGCTGTGAGTGCTTAATGATATTAAAAATATCCACTTAGCCAAACAGGTACTGTACTACACAACTTATTTTGCATTATTCCAGGGAAAGGAAAGTTAAAGCCAAAGACAAAGGCTGAGAACCAGATTAACTACTAGCATTAGATATGGAGTCCAAAAGCATAAGAACCTAAACCATTGATGTCTGAGAGTAAGAGAAGACGGTCATACCAGCTCCAAAAAAGAGTAAATTCTCTGTTCCTTCTCCTTTTTATTCTATCCAAGACCTCAGTGGATTGGGCAATGTCTAGCCACAATGTTAAGCACTGACTTGCTTTTCTGAGTCCAAAAATTTAAATCCTTATCTCTTCAGGAAACCTAGTCACAGATACACTCCAAGTAATGCCTTACCAGCTACCTAGATATCCCTTAACTCTGTCAAGTTGACACCTAAACGTAACCATAATTCACTGTTAGACAAGATATATCCACTGCTCTCAAACTGAATGTGCTGAATAGACAAAAAGACAAGTATTAGTTGAAGGGCTATCTGATAAATAGGCTGTGGAATACAGGTGACTCTGATCCCTACTGCTTTGCAGATACATTTCAAAATCAGAAATAAATGCAAAAAATCATTTACATCTTATTCTATCAGTATACAAATGAAACATTTGCATAATATTGTAAAATTTGTGTCACTCTTTGACCAAGATTTCTCAAGTTTATAGTGCTTACATATAACTTGGGGTTTTTGTTAAAAATCTACTTTTCAAGACTTCAGATATATGTATGTTTATTCTTTTGAGGGGTTTTGTTTTGGTTGTTTGGGTTGTTTTGCAGTAATGGGGGCTGAAACCAGGGCCTTTGCACTAAGCAATAACCACAAACCTATTTTACTTTGAGACAGGTTCTCTCTAAGTGACTTAGGCTGGGCTCATACTTGCTATCCTCATGTTTGAGGCTCATAGAGTGCTGAAATCTCAGGTGTGTGTCACACCTGGCTGTCAGGTACATGTTTAGATCCAAGATCCTCCATATTTATAAGGATTCTCCATATTTATAATTATAAGGGTTTGGGTGGTTCTAATGCATGAGCACTCCCCTCACATCTTGGGACAGTCTGTGAAGAAGGCATCCGTGCTGAACATTTTAGGCATCACAGTCTTGGACAAAGCTTGCCAAGTTGTGGATGCTTAATAAATATGTCTTAAATGGATAAATAGATTTTAAATGGATAAATGAGTGTCTTTCCTCATATGTCAAGGCTCATGGTAAATTCTAGGAATGTAAAAGTCAATGAATGAGCCACCGGACTAGACAAGTCTCCGAATATAGCATCTGGCATGCAGTGAAACACTGTGAATGGTTCATTCAACAAATGTAAGTACTTATTATCTCTTGATAATCACTATAGAAAGGTAAAATACAGTTCCAAAGTGCTGTGGTAGAGGGGAGCATATAGTGCTATTGTACCACATCAGAGAGATGCCATTCAATATATGTCCACTCCCATTGACCTTCTAAGATGTATCTGTCTAGCCAGAGCTTCTGCTAAGCTTTTCTCTTGTCAACATCCTTCATCTCCACAGCAAGTTAAATAGCTCATGGGGAAGGCACTAATTGCAAAGGAAATGGACCCCCATCTTCCCAGAAACCTGTGGGCTTAAATTAAGAGGTTCATTAATTCTCCTTTCAGAATTTGAGAATTAGGCGCCGAAAATGAGCAAGGAGCTGCACTGTGGACTCCAGAGTCCAGTGGTAATTTGGGAGCCACATGTTGAAGTTAGTCCACAGAAGAAGGAAGTTCTGCACAGAAGACATCAAAGGCAAGTCACTCCAGCAAGATGATGAGGCCATGTGTTTCAGAAATGGGAGCCACAGCTCAGGCCCCAGAGGAGCCTCCTGCACTCGTTCCAGATTCCTTCATCTCCTCTCCTGGGGTTTTCCTACCTCTCCATATCTTTTAAACCCTGTACATCATCATGTAGCCTCGCCAGTATCTATTATTATTTGATTTCTTGATAATAGGATGTAGGAAGATAGATGTTTCTCAAAAGGGAAGGGGATCAAAGATGGAGGAAGGGGAAGAAGAAAGGAAGGAAAGGTGACGGAAAACAATTAAGATTTGTTCTCTTTGTGCAACAGCTCCACACAGGAATGTAAAGATTATGTACCACAAACATGGACTATTATTATTATTATTATGTTGTAGAGTTGGAGGTTTTTTGCCCCATATTCTAGATAAAAGCCCTTTGTCAAATATGTGTATTGCTAATATTTTTGCCAATATGTGGCCTCCCTTTTTACTTTTCTAAACTCTCTTTTCTTGTTAAACAACAAGTAGAGATTGAGGGTTATTTATTTTCATATGGCTTTTTTAAAAGAAAGAAAATCCTAACTCATGTCATAACATAAATCAACATTGATAATCTTATACTGTGAAATATGTAGATATAAAAGGATAAACCGTGGATTATTCCACTTATGATGTACCTAGAATCATCCACTTCATTGATACAGAAAGTAATATGTGTTCCAGGTGTTGGAAGTAAGGGAGAATGAGGAGCCGTTGCTTAGTAGATACAGAGCTCCAGTTTGCAAACAAAAAAGTTCTGGATAGGAGCAATGGCCATGCTTATAAAACAATGGAAATATCATTAATGCCACTGGATTATGCACTTTAAAAAGATTAAAATGAAAGGTAGAGGCAAAGACAGAGATGGAAAAAGAATGAGAGTGAGAGACAGAGATTTAGATAGAGAGAGCCAGAAATTGATTGGTGGGGCTGGGAATTTAGCTCAGTGGCACAGTGCCTGCCTGGCAAGCACAAGGTCATGAGTTCGATTCCTGGTACCAGAAAAAAAAAAAAAAAAAAAACAGAAATTGATTGGTTCCAGTTGGAGGGACACTCTGGGAGAGTTCACCCAATCTGAGAGTGAGGTGCTCAAGGGGGTGGAAGCCATGTTGCAGAATGTTTCTATAAGCTGAGAGTTGGAGCTTTTTCCTCCAGGTACTAGAAAGCCACTGGAGATTATTAATCAGGGTCGATTTTGAGTCAATTCTGTAGTTTTACAAAAAACCTGAGGAAGAAAATCAGTAATGTAGCTCATGCAGTAGTTTAAACAAGGACTGAAGACATGCACCAGGAGGTTGGCACTGGGTGTCGGGAGAGAAGGGACAGATGGAAGGTAAGCATTCAGGAGCTGGAATTGGCAGTGTGAGATAACCCATGGTAGTATTTTGAGAATTTCCCAAAGACACTCTCAGGTTTAATCCTCTGATTGCCAGTTTCATACACACCAGTTGACATGTGTATCATTATCTTATCATGGCTCTCCTGAGAGGGGAACAAAATGCAGGATCGATGTCATAAACACAGCTCCCTATGCCACAAGGTTAAGAAGGTGGAACAGATTTCCAGTGATCATGACAGTTACTGATGCTGAGCTTGCTTCTTGCTCATTACGTCTGGTAAGAGCCCAAGGGTTGGCCCAGAAACATAAGGACAGTAACCAGGTCCCTGGGCGCAGCACTCTGCGCTGTTCCCTGACAGCCAAGTGGCTCCGGATTTGACATTCATCTTCACTTGGATTCAGCTCTGGCCACAGGCAATCTGCTTGCAGGCTTAGAGATGACTCCCAAAGCTCAGACCAGCACTCAACTGCTTCTCAACCTCTTTTGCTTCTGTATGAGACATGTCTATACTCCACAGTGGCTTGTGTGTTCTTGTCACAGATGGCCCGAGGGTCTGTGACATGTGGCTATGAAGCCCTGAACTCCGACACGGTTTGTAGTAAAAAAACAGTCATCTACTCCCTCTCCCATTTCCAGGTTGATGTTCACTCACTGATGACCCTACACTCAGTACTCGAGCCATAGTCTCATATGGTCCCCATCCTGATTGAGGCACTATAGATTTTACCCTGTTAACACCTTTGTTCTCCCATAGTGGGGCCTGTATAACCTGTTGTGGCTGGTCAGAGAACTTTGGCCAACCAAGCAAAAGGAGCCCAACCATCTGATCTAGCTAGCATGGGCATGGCTATTCCTGTTTTCTTACAGCGTACCTGCCTGAGGCAGGACCCATCCCACTTCAACAACAGCTGACGAAGATTTACTTCCACTCCTTCCAATGAATGTGCACAAGGATCTGTGTACCAGCCCCTGCACTGGACACTGCGTACACAACAGTAAATGAAGCAGCTCATCATGCAGATGACCAGCAGTTGGTCATCTACATGAGGGCACATAAATAAAACCAATCAATTATGGAAATATAAATTTACATAAGCAATAAACGGGAGACAAATACCAAGGCATAAGCAGCATCCTGGGTAGGATGAATGATGCTTATTACTGTAGATGAGAAAGGAGTAGATCCAGGATTTTTAAATCAGACCTACTGAGGCTTAATTTAGGATCAATAGAATGTTTTAAGTGTGAAGTTCAGAAACTTTTGACAAATTTTTTGCAGTTCTGAAATAACAGGCATGATCCTAATAGACTATGTTTCCATTACACTGATAATTTCCTTCATAAAGTCTTCCTAATCAGTTCTCAGCCAACCCCACTTCTATCTACAGGGACCTACTGACCATCTCTCCTGCAGAATTAGTTAGGCTTTCCTAGATTTTATATAAAGGAATTGTAGTATATACACATTTTCCCTGGGTTTTTTTTTTTTTTTTGCTCAGCATAGTATTTCTGTGATTCATTCATGTTCACTTAATAGTATTTCATTTCTTTTCGCTGCTGAATAGCTTCCACTTGCATGAATGTATTGCACTGTTCTTGTTCACAGATACACAGACTGGCATTTATATTGTTTCCAACTGTAAGCTGCAGTGAATGACATTGCTGTGGACATTTCTGTGCTTGTCTTTATGTGGAAAAGAATTTTCATTTCTCTGAGGTAAATGCCAAAAAGTGGAATTTTTGGACCACGTAAGTTTCTTAACTTTATAAGAAAATGCTAAATTAGCAACCAAAGTGATCATGACAATGGTCTAGTCTCTTCAACAGTATTTGAGAGTGTTGTTGGTCTCCAGCTTTGATAACACTTGGTACTAGCAGTCTTACTTATAATTTAAACATTTGGGTGGGTCATATCTTGTGGTAGTTTTAATCTGAATTTCCTTAATTATTGGTGATGTCAAGCAGTTATCCAATTGTGTACTGACAACTCATAGATGTTTTTTCAAGTAGCTCCTTTTTGACTTTTTAAAATTAGGCTGTTATTATTATTATTATTATTATTATGTTATACAGTTGGGGGTTTTTTGCCCCATATTCTAGATAAAAGCCCTTTGTCAAATATGTGTATTGCTAATTTTTTTGCCAATATGTGGCCTGCCTTTTTACTTTCCTAAACTACCTTTTAAAAAAAATTTGTCCTTTAAAAAACAGAAAATTCAATGCTTGATGAGGTATATTTTACCAAATTTTCTTTCATAGAGCTTGCCTATTGCATTCTATCCAAAAATTTTTGCTCATCTCAAAATCACAAAGGTTTGTTTTTTGCTTTTCCTCTAGCAGTATTCTAGTTTGTTCTTTTGCTTCTGGTTGACTAATCCATTTCACACTGTTTTTGTGTATATGAGGCAACAAGTAGAGATTGAAAGTTATTTGTTTTCATATGGATACCCTATTTCTTGAGAAATATGTACATCCTTTTACTTCTCTGTTGAAAATCATTTAGCTACACATAGGTGGTTTTATTTGGAGCATTCTCATTGCTGCACTGCATAATGTATCTATTTTTACTCTAATCCTAATGCAATAGGTTTACAGTAAGGGCTGCATTTAAGTATTTTAAGTCTTCCATTTTGCTGTTTCTGCAACAATTCAGTATAAATTTTCTATGTTAAATTGAGAATTTGATCATATATTTCTGCAAGTGTCATCTGGAATTTTCACTGAGCTTACACAAAATTAATAAATCAGTTTAGTGAGGATTGAGTTTTTTCCCCAGTATGGGGGATTAAACCTAAGACCTTCACATGAGCTATAGCCCCAGCTCTTTTCTTTACTTTCTTTTTCTTTTTCTTTTCTTTCCTTTTCTTTCTTTTTCTTTTCTTTCCTTTCCTTTTCTTTTTTTCCTTTTCTTTCTTTTCTTTCCTTTTCTTTTTTTCCTTTCTTTTCTTTTCTTTTAAAACAGAGTCTTGCTAAGAGATAAATTGCCCAGTCTGGGCTCGAATTTGTGATCCTCCTACTTCAGGCTTCTGGGGTGCTGCGATTACAGGTATGCACCACCATGCCCAGCTTTTCAAATTTCCTAATCTAGGAATGTATTTGTTTGCTAGGGCTGCCACAAGGAAATACAACAGATATGTGGCAAAAACTGCACAAATTTACTTTCTCATTATTTCTGGAGGCCAGAAGTCTTGTTGACAGGTTCAATTCTCTTTACGAACTATGATTAAAAAAAAAACAAAAACACAAAAAATTGATGAATGCGGTTGCCCTGGGCCATCTCACAGAAAGGTAGGCTTAAAATCATGGTGCTAAATCCTCATTCACTTTATACACCAGATCTGATACTGTGCAACTTCTGGTTCATCCCTAAAGTCAAAATAATCATGAAAGAGAAATGTTTTGGATCCATTCAGGACATCAAGGCAGTCAGGACAGTGCAGCCAAAGGCACTCGGGAAAGAGGACTCCAGAGCTGCTGCAGAAAGTGGCAAGGATGATGGGATGAGTGTGTCTGAAATGAGGGGGAGGATTTTGAGAGTGATTCGTGGCAAAGTGTCTTTTACTATAATAATTTCATTTTATATTTAAGCATTCACCCTACATTTTGATCATGCCTCATATCATGGGAACAAGCAAATATCCATTCTCTTTACCACTCCTGCCAATCGTACACAGTGTCTGATCCTTGCAAAGGATAACGCCCCCTAACAGGGTGCTTAGAGCTCCCAGACAGGGATCCGGATAGTGCTGCTTCAGTGGATTACAAGCAAAGGCACAGAACAAATTGGAGAACAGCATAAGCCAACTGGAGTAGCTCTGAATCCCAGAGAATTAAAACTGCAATCGCTTTTACATATCTTTGCATTTGCAGTGTTTCTGTACTCATTTGATTATGCATTGCAGGCAAGGTAAAAATGAATATTCTGAGTAAGGACTTGTTCTTGCCAAGGAATAAGAGCAGAATCTGTGATGCCAGCGAGCCCTGTAGATCTCATATTCTCTGGCGAGTGATAATGGCATTCTGAAGTGCACCTTGAAGCTTCGGGATGGTCTCTCCCTCAAGAAACTGTGGGGCTGGTGAGTCATTTATTCCTGACTTTCAAGTTCTCCTCTGCAGTGGTCCAGATACGCTTTGCAAAAACCAATGTGTATGACATCATTTCTACAAAAATAAATAACATACCAGAGAAAAGCAGCCAAATGGATTCATTTATTCACTCAGATATCAGGTGTATGTCGAAGGTGTCTCTGTTCTAGATGCCTTGCTCAGCATCAGGAATCCTCACCAAGGAAGATAGTGCTAACCCTCTTCTTACAGCATAGCTGAGGAAGGAAATTATAATTGAGGAAGATATGAGGACTACACACCCCATTGCTCTCTGAAATGAAGTCATAGGTTTTATAGACACTTACGTCTGCTGTCTCTAACCAATGCTCTGTAGGAAATTTAGAAAGGAAATTTGCTGCTGAACTCTAAGTAAGAGGATGTCCACAAGCAAGAGTAGTAGAAAAGGATTCCAGATTCAGGGGACAAATGCAGAGTCCTGAAGGTCAAGGATCTAGGATTTTAAAGACAGGAATGGCTACATCTCAGGGGTCTGTAGGAGGGAGGAGAGGAAAAGACAAAGACTGAAGGCAGCAAGCTGAGCTTAGTTTTAATATTTGTAAAACAAACATATCAAGCTTGAGGACTGGTGAGATGCAGCACAAGGGGAGGCAGTGAAAAATCTGAGTGAAAGAGGATGCAGGAGAAAGACAGTGCTTGATGAGGTGGCACAGACCCAGCAGTGTCAGTGGTTTTCAATACAGGAGACCAGCAGGGAGCAGAGTGAAGTTGGGGGCTATACCCATTGGAGGATTTGTGCAGGAACTTGGGAGAGTTCACATCAGTGGCTTTTCTCCATGACAAAGGAGATGAGGCATCTGGAGACATCATACAGGGTGGTGAAGAGGAGACAGGACAGGCGATAGAGAATGCTTAAAGCATCCCCATAGGTAGTGGGTATAGTCTCCATTATGGATACACAGGAGATAGCTGCTCCAAGGAGAATATTGACAGCCACATCCACCCAGGCTGAGGATACTCACCAGCCATCCACAAGGTCCCAGTGCAGTCCCAGAACAAAGGCCACCTAGAGGTCTTCTGGTTCACATTTTTTCAGAACAGTATAAAGAGACAAACATTCATTGCATTTACAGAGCATGTTATCAAGAGATGAGGAGAAAAATTAAAGCAGATGAGAAAATGAACATCAGATGAAACTGCTGAATGGGTAAATATCCTCCTCTGAGACCTGCGCTTTAGATAAAAGCGAACATGTTTATTTGGTATAGGCTAACATGAACATGTTTATTTGGTATAGGTGAATAAAAGCCAGGAATAAAGGAGTTTATGAAGAGTGAATGAGATTACTCATTGATGGTCTCAGAATCACAGGTCCAGGGCACAGTAAGATCCAATTTGGGAGGCAGAACTTAAGTGTAATAAATAATTAGAGGTACAGATTTGTCCCCGAAGCCAGTTTTAGAGGGGTTATCATTGCATATCCCAAGGTTATCCAAGAAATGGTAAGGTTTAGGGTGGAGAGAAAGGTTATGAATCAAATACCTAAGCCAGTAGTACACAAGTGGGCCAGTGGCAACATCACATAATAAATACAGGAAGTGGGGTTACCGTTCTAGTAAACTTGAAAGGGCCACTGAACAAGACTGAGAACACAATGAGCCAGCATCAGAAGAGTGTGTCTAATGTTAAACCATCTTGCAATCTTGCAATAAAGTAACTCTATGTGATCTACAAGGCCATCATCAAATCACATTCTAAAGCTTTCTTTAGAACTTTGCAGCTATCCTCATGAGACAGATTGGTCTGCAAACTTCTTCCTTATAGCATCACTGTCACATTTTGCTATAAAGGTTAAACCAGCCTCATGAAATGAGTTTGAAAATGTTTTGCTTTTGTAGTCTGCATGAAATTCTGCTTAAAATTGTGTGTATGTGTGTGTGTGTGTTTTCTTTAAATGTTTGGAAGAAATACTATCTCATTAATAACCCTTAGTTCTTGTAGGCTGATAAGGCCTGCAATCTCCCAAATGAGTAGACAATGAAGGTTTAAATAAATGAGACAATTGAAATGATTTTAGGGCTCCAGGAGTGTTCAGCCCTCTCAAAGAATTCAAGATTCTCTGGGTTAAGACCCAGACTTCTCTGGGCAACCTGTATTTATTAGGTCTTCAAACAAAGGAGGGGAATGCTTTTTTTTTTTTTTTTTTGGTTTTTCTCCGGTACCGGGAACCAAACTCACGACCTTGCACTTGCCAGGCAGGCGCTTTTGCCGCTGAGCTAAATCCCCAGCCCCCGGAGGGGAATACTGAAGAAAATGCAGGAATCTAGGCAGGACTTGGGAATCCCTTTAAGGACTTTTCCAAGTAATACTTTATGTTGATTTAGGAGAACTATGTTTTCTCCAGGAAGGCCTTCACTGCAGGAATGGGATGCCTGCCACCATAGTCTCTGTTTAGTTAATTGGGGTTGGAGCCAACTGTCCTTAGCTGTGGCCTTGTCTTGTCCTTTGAAGCCTCATGGCTTCACCCACCATTACAGGCCACAGTAAGGACCAGTGACTCACAGGTAAACATGGAAAGCCAGTTGGTTAATATAAGTCTGGCCCAGAGCTGCTTCATAGTGGTCTCCATCAAAATACTTTATTATTAGTTGTTTAGACTCAATTTGTGTGGAAAGGTTTTAATGGACTCAATTTTGGAAGAGATATAACCTATTTATATTTTCTATTTGTTTCTTGAGTCAGTTATGCTCAGTAACTCATGGTAAGAATGATTTTAACTTTTTATTGGGAAAATGAGTCTTCTTTTAGATTTGGTATAATTTCTCTCTATATTGGGTTATTTGGATATTTTTTTATACTGACGTACATTTCAGATGACTAATCATACAATTAAATTTACCATAGAGTTTCTAATTTTAGATTAAGTGTATTTCACACTTTTGATTTTATTTTTTTCTTAATTAAAAATTCTGAAAGAGTAAATAAACTCTAAAAGGTACAGTAGATGTCGTAAAAGGGAAAGAAACTGCTCAAAAGGAAAGAACAACTGGGTGAGAAAGAAAGAAAGAAAGAAAGAAAGAAAGAAAGAAAGAAAGAAAGAAAGAAAGAAATATAGAGAGACAGATAGATATAGATATATAGATATATCTATATATGCACACACACACAAGATAGCTAAGATAATTGTACTACTAATTTCTATTAGTTTATTGAAAGGAACTGTTAATGCTTAAACTTTTTGGACCAATTTTGCATGCCTATATCTGGCAATCTGAACAACTACTTTGAAGACAACAATATGCAATATAACAACCATTGTTGGATTCCTATCCTCTTGTATTTTGAACTTCTGCATTCCTAGTTTTTTAAATTATTTTTATTCTTTTAAAATAAAAAAATCTGATTTTCTGTTAAAAATTCTTTTATTTATCTTCTCCTTTTTTCTATATTTTCCTCACATTAATTATAATATATTGAAGTATTTGTTTGCTAGTTCTGACATCATCCTGATGATGTCTGATGAAGGTCTGCTTCCATTGTCTGCTTTTTCCTTTTGATTTCCCCACATGTCCCTGTATCCTAACATTTCCCAAGCCACCAAGTGAATGTGGGGTTTCTATTAAACATTTTAAGATCACACAGATTATATGATCATTGCCCAGAGAGCGTTTGCTCTTTTTCTTCCTAAACTGAGAAGATGCAAGGTGATCCCTTTAGTCCAGTGATCTACATCGAAACTGAGCTGTCAATTTGTAAGACTCAGTTTACACAAATGTGCTCATCCCTGTGGTAGCTTCCCAAGCTTCAAGCCTTCTATGCTGATGAAGGAGCCCCCTTTGTATTCAATGCTAACCTTTGTGTTAACAGTAAAAACTGACTGCATGAAATTCCACTCAACTTTTCAAATACTTCCTGCTTTGTACTTTTTAGCCTCTTGCCCCAGCAGCTTCTTTATTAGGCCAGGAAAAAAAAAATGATGATGCACGAATCTCTGGGTTTTAGTTTCAGCTCCACAGGCTTGCCAAAATCTCTACTGTGTTTCTTTTCCCTAAGCATCAGTCCCCTGTCTGGGCAAATCCAAGATGCTCAGCCTTATGCTCTCTGTGCAGATTTGGTAAATGCTGTCTGAGAGGGAAAGGTGGCTGCAAAGCCTTAGCTTAGCCCCGGAGATTCTCCTTTTGCTAAAAGCATTGCCTCACAATTCTCTAATTAGCTCAAGCCAGAGATATTAATATTGTTCCGGGATGTCTTATTGTTTCAGCAAGAGCAACGATGTCCACAAGTAATTCCATCTCACCCAGAACTCAGTCCCTGCCTTTTACAACACTGTATGTGGTGAATAAGAGATTGAAACTATTCATCATATGATGGAGGATCTTTTCTTTTTCCCTGTCTAAATCATGTAACTGCCCTGCATACTAACTATAATAACTATTAAGTAGATAGTCCATCAACACTCAAAAGAGCTGGTATCTTCATTTTTGTGGTCTAGATACAAACTGTCTAATACAGTGGTACATCCATTTCTCTCCTGTAGTTTTCTTGTCATCTTTATAACATTTACTAAGCACATGAAGGAAGAAGATGTGCTTGAGGTATTTATTAGGTGAAGAAACACCTGAAGACTGATCCTCCCCTAGCTGACCAGAGATTCATCTGCTCTGGATTCACCTGCTCCCTCTTGTCAGTATTCTTTGTGCAATCATCATTCCAGAGACTTCTGCACATCTAGCTGTGTCATTTGACATGCTGCTGTGATGTCTTCAAGGGTCCGCAATGACAGAAACAGCACAATAGTTTTTCTAGGAAAGATGATCCCAGTAATATGTAATCCCAGGTTAACTGAGCTCCTTGTTTAATTTGTTAGTAAAAGTGTTAGTTACTTTAAACTATACTGAGTTTTTCAGCTTTTCCTCCCAAGTTACATATTATATAACAGAAACTCTAAATTGAGCTCCAGCTTCAGCTGCGTAATGTTCTAGACTGAAGCTGCCTCCTAAGTCATTCTTGTTCAAATATTAAGAATAAGTAACCAGCCTATTCTCACATATGCAAATAGTGTGTTTGCCCTATGGGCTTATGGCTGGCTCGCAATAACCAGGGCAAGCAGGTTCTGAAAGTAAAAGTCATAATGGACCATGTGACTTGTTTCCTTTTTAAATCAATAACATTGCGTTCTGTCTAGGAGCTAAAGACAACGTAGGGAACATGAAAAGTGCTGTACCTACTAAGCATTCTATGAACATTGTTGCTACTCACTTTCTTTTTATTGCTTTACTTCCAAGCATTCCTGTCACCAAAGTGGACACCTAGTTTCCTTTTTCTTTTGATTTCTTACTACCAGTCACATGCTGTAATGACCTGCTGTATCCCAGTGTATGTTTAGTAATACACTTCATGAACTCAGAAGCATTGAAGATCGTCAATACTTAAATAGAAAAACAACTGTGGTATATCCACAGAATGGAGTAAAAAATATGAGCTGTAAAGCCATGAAAAGTGACTGGGGCACTTTAAATGTGTAGTTCTAAATGAAAGAAGCCAATCTGTAAAGGCTCTGTATAGTAAGATTCCAGTCAGATGACGTTTTGGAAAAAGGAAACTTATGGAGACAGTGATTGCCACGAGTGGTGAGGGACAAGGTTGAATAGTCAGAGAAAAGAAGAATTTTAGGGCAATGAAATTACACTGAGGATACCATAATGGGAAGTACATGTCGCTGAACTTTTGTCAAAAGCAACAGAATGTACAACACCAAGAGTGGACCAATATGATGTACGATCTTCAGTTCATAATAATGTCACCGTGGGCTCCTCAAGGCTAACAAATGTACTGCACTGTTGTAATTTGTTAATAATAGGGGAAAGTGTTGGAGGGCAGGACCTGTGTATGACAACTCTGTACTTTTGGTTCAATTCTTATAAACTTAAAATTAAAGAGGAAAATATATAATAAAAATACTACATATATATAACTATCTTTCTTGAAAAACTTGTACTCTACCCAGATGTCATGGTCCTGTTCAAACACG
The DNA here is from genome assembly GCF_000276665.1 of Chinchilla lanigera. Taxonomy (NCBI): domain Eukaryota; kingdom Metazoa; phylum Chordata; class Mammalia; order Rodentia; family Chinchillidae; genus Chinchilla; species Chinchilla lanigera. Next base: position 1,732,373 of record NW_004955487.1, read on the forward strand.
GGCTAAATCTCAAGTAGTTTGACATTTTCAGTCAGCCTATATATGGGCAGTAAAAATTAGTAATCTTAAACTTACCCAGTCATAGTCTTCCTCGTTGGTAAAAACAACAAGGAATACAACATATTTATGCAGCAACTCCAGGCTCTTTCTGTTATAAATTTTCTACAATAAGTAAATAGAAATCCCTTAATCATTTTACATGTGTGTTAACTTCTTGGCTTTTTAATAAGAGGAATTTAGATTTAAATTCAGTTTAATTTTTAGATATTGTATGATAACAGAAAGAGGGACATGGAAATCTTGCTGTTATGATAAGTTTGGAACATTGAATATAAAGCATTTTGGCTGTTATTACAGCTACTATTAAAACCCCAATGACTGTGCTATCAATCAACAGGCATATTTTTCTGAATATATACATGATGAATATGAACTCATCGTAACCATATGGGCTCCATGGGTCAAAATCATTACAGTCTTCTGTCCTCAGGAGATAGAAGTTTCTTGGTGATATAACAAATGCTTAGAAATCCTGCTTTCTTATTTTGTTGCCAAAATATGCTATTATTACTCAGATTAATCAGAATTTAGCACATTATAACAATATTAGTCATCATCCAAGTGCATTATAATAAATGAGTTGCTATATAAATCTTCTAGGATGTATTTCTAGTGTTAAAATATATCAGGGCTGGAAGGGCCCCTTAAAAATATCTGATAACATAAAACCCCCACCCATGTTTCCACCACTCCCATCTGCTTGGGCTCTAAGTATTTTTAGTTGATGCTTGCATACTTCCAGAAAGTGAGAACTCACTATTTCTAAGACTAATTCCTGTGGTCGTTGCATAATTCCAATTAGGAATCTCTGGCTATCTTTCTCCTCTCCTGTTCATGCCTCAGATGACCATAATGAGGGCTAAGGAAGAAGACTTGTAAAGTGCTATGGTCTGGGGCTTAATCAAGCATTGAAAAATGTCACTTGTATCATTTTTCCTTTTTCCTTTACCCAACTTTGAGGCATAGAAATTATACTTGCTTTTAGGATTTTGCTAAAGAATTGCTTCCTTCAAGAGAACATTTCTGACTAGATTCTGGGTCGGTTTCATTGCCTTCCTTAATGCATGGGGGACTTACCACTTCCAAATCTATTGTCTCTGTCTGTACTCAACTTTTTACTACTACCTTCCTCAGAGCAAGACTGTCCCATTTCCGATAGACTTTCCAGCACCTAGTCAACTGGCAATTAATATAAACACTGAATGAATTATTAAAGGATGAATAACTATTATGGGTATTATATAAACGAGGAGCTTCTCTATGGGATAATTTAATTGCTATGTCATGCTACACGGCATCAGTATGATTTATGAGCAACACCACCATTATTTAGCAGACAAATGTGTGATCAAAGTTAAATTAGGCAAATTCAAGATTGCAGCCCATGCCTTTGTTGGGAGGAATAGACACAAATCCAGGTCTTAGATGCTCCACTCTCTGATCTGGTTAGGATGCAAAATGGTCCTGCAATACACTTTCCAACAGAATTAGTCTTTTGGGGGGCAGCTAATACTTTTATCCTCGCTCTCAAATAGTCATCATTTAATTTTATAGAGTTTTATTTTTTTGCCAGATCCAGTATTTTGCTGGATTCCCATGCACCCTTTAGTAGATTTCTCTTCAGAAAGATAGGATGGAACTAAAACTGTAGTATGAAAACTTGGCTTTAATCCTCAAGATTTCTTGCATCTGTCTGTCTTGGTACTTTTCTTAGTTATGTTCTTCTGAAGGAAGAACCCCCTTTTGATCCTGTGTTACACTTCAATCTCATTTCTAACATTTCTGCCCCATATATTTAAGTGTCCAGTGCCAAGTCTGAAATTAGTGAAATATACACCTGTCTTCATAGCTGCTTCTCTGGACGGAATCCCACATGTATTCATTTTTTGTAAAGGTTCTAGCAGGAATTCTTTTACGCTTTGGCTATTACTCATATTTGTCGTGGTTGGAGATATTTATCAAAAAAAATGCAGCTGGGTGTGGTGGCACAAGCTTGCGGTCACAGTACTGAGCCGGACTGAGGCCAGAAGATTCCAGTTTGTATCCATTTGGGCAGCTTTCTGAGACCCTGTGTCAAAATAAAAAGGGCTTGGATGTAGCTCAGTGGTACAGTGCTCTTGTGTTCCGTCCCCACTACCACCAAAACAAGGAAAAGAAAGGAAGGAGAGAGGATGAGAGAGAGGAAAGTAGAAGAAGGAAAAGAGAGAAAAGAAGGGAGAAGAGAAGAAGAGAGGAGAGGAGAGGAGAGGAGAGGAGAGAGGAGAGGAGGGGAGAGGAGAGGAGAGAGGAGGAGAACAGAGGAGAGGAGAAAGGGGGAGAGGAGCGGACAGGAAAGGAGAGGACAGGACAGGAGAAAGGAGGGGAGGAGAGCAGAGGAAAGGAGAGAAGAGGAGAGGAGAGGAGAGAGGAAGGGAAGAGAGAGGAAGGGAGGGGAGGGAAGTGGACAGGGGAGATCCAGCTCACACATGGCCTCATTTCTTGCTCCCCTTGAATAGCTACACTGGATAGCTGTCCCATGGGCTGAAACGTGCATCCACAGAGGATGAGAGGAGGGCTTAGTGACACGAATACCAGATGGAGAAATACGGAGGAAAGGCTGATGACCAGTAAGGAGTCCCTCACACAAGTGGGAGGGTGACACTTTGAGAGGAAGGTGTCATCATGGGCTTCTGAAGTCACAGCGTTCTCACAAATCCCTGTCTGGGCACCATTCTGAGTTACCCAATAGCGTTCCCAACTGCCAGGCCTTCTAGGGTCTCAGGGCTACCCAGAATGCCCTTCACAGGGGTCACATAGACACCAGTGCACATGTCACTGTCTCATGAAGTCACTTTTCTTTTAAAAAAAAAGAGACAGAAAGGGAGAGAGAACTATGAAAACTTCGTATGAAAACATGCAAAAGTGAAATGGAAACGTTAACTGCACATCTGCATGCCCAGAAGGCTTATGCTTCTTTACACTTCTTTAAAAGCACACCAACATTTCCATTATCTTCTGTGTTCTCTCCAAAGGAAAGCACCAGGGCCTGGACCCTTTCTTCTGATGGGCAGGTGGCCTGGTCACCATCACTTGGAGAGCTGGCTCCCAGGTCCTGGGGCCCTGAGACCCACCTGGCTGCTTCATGCTTCAGTAACTAATCCAGAGTCAGCACCCCTGTTACAAACACCAGTTGTTAAAGCTGAAACAGAAACTGGAGCAGGTGGGTTGTGTGGGCTGAGATGTTACACCTACAAAATCCACAGGGAAAAAGAACTTCTCCGTGCAGTTCACTGCACTTTAAAACACACACACAGAGACAGACGTGCATCTACTCAGAGCCAAATAACAAAGCAGGAGTGAGCCAGGAAGGGAGAGCTTCCCCAGCACAAAACAGTACATTCCGCAGGCTCTGCCTTGAGAAATGCCAATATGCAAAAATCTGAAATATGTTTTTGTGATTTCTGCGCTCTCTCTGTACAAGCTTCTGCGGGTGGAGACCTTGGTTTTTTTTTCCTTTGTATCCTGGGTCCAGAACATTGCCTGTGCGTACGCAAAAATATGTGGGGAAAAGAAAGAAAAGAGAAGAAAGAACAAAACCAAAATCCAAAAACAAGAGGCAAGGAGGGAGATTTCTTTCTTCCCTCCACAAAAGAATTCACTGTGAGGCCCCTTAAATAGTATACTTGAGGGGCCACCCGGATGGCTGTGTGGAGACCAGTAATTACCTGACACATGGGCAGAAATCAGAACAGAAATTATAAAAATAGTTTCTATTTCAATTGCACTCTCACAATCGTACTATTGTTTGTTTCTCAAGTTCTCTGCTGATTCCAGCTAAAGTGTATGAGGTTTGGTTGGGTTTTATTTTGTTTCTTAGCTGACATGGATAATACAGAAATCAAAGACAATAAAATATCTCATAATTTATTCCAATACAGAATTAGAGAATATTCATCCATTTACAAAAACAATTCTTTTTAAAAGTAATTGATTCCTTTACTTGGTAATTACCAAGTCTTACTTATTATGGGCTGGACTATGTATAAGGAGCCCATTTTGGCTTTCAACTTGTAAGATGTAGTAGAAAATATGAATTTTTAAAAATGTAATAAATACTTAAGCTGGGGTGATTGTTTTGGTCTTCATTTTTGTAATCACATGAAAATGATCTCTGTAGATGCCTTAGTTTTATTGTAGGTGAAGGAGGAGCAAAGAGGCATGCTGAAAACATCAGTGTGAAAGAAAGGGAAAAGAAGACCCAGAGCTGCTAGAGTCGCAGTAGACACTAAGTTATATCTGTCCTCCCCTAATTCAGATTATGGGGCCAGATTACCTGATTAGTAAATTCATTTCCTCTTTTTCAACCAATATGGAGCTATTGAAGGAGCCCTACACACACCCTGACTTCTGAGTACACTCAATGCAGGGCTGTGAGACATCACAGGATTCTTCTCCATGGACCAAGCTCCTTTTCACTGAGAAATTTCATGCACCCAGGTGTGGGTTAAGTGAAGAAGAAAATCCTGTCCCATTTCCTTCTCAAGAAGCATCTTCCATGTTTAACAATAAACAAATTTCAGTCTTTTCTGGGTTTTATGTGTGCGTGTGTACATGCATGTGTGACTAGGGTTTGAACACATGGCCTATGCCCTGAGCTATATCCCAGTTCCTTTTTTGTTTATTTTGAGGTAGAGACTGGTTAAGTTGCTATGTTGCCCATGGTGGGCTTGAACTTGTGATCCTCTGTCTCAGCCTTCCAGAAAGCTGGGGTTAAAGGTGTGCACCACCTCACCCAGCCAAAATTTCTTTTGAGGCGCAATTTGATAAAAAGCGTGTCTTTGCTGGCCATCATGAAAACTCCACATTATTGATATATTCATTCTGGAACTACTTATTAAATATGCCATAGACCACATTAGGTTGAAATTAATTTATAAATTTTTCCACCACTGCCTTTCAAACTTGTTCTATATTTTCTCTTTTCAGGGAGAGGGAGATAGCTTAGGGGTGCAGCACCTGCCTGGCAAGCACAAGGTCCTGAGCTCTATACCCAATGCCCAAAAAAAGGCTATATTTCCTCTTTTCATTACTATATCATTTCAGATTCTCCAGGAAAATGAAGAGGGATCTCTCAGATAAAATAAGTGATAGAAAAACAGGTAGACAGATGATAGATAGATGATGGATAGATAGATAGATGATAGATAGATGATAGGTAGATAAATAGATAGATAGATAGATAGATAGATAGATAGATAGACAGATATAGAGACAGGCAGATACAAGAGTTTGTTAAGGTAACATGCTTGTATAATTATGGAGGCCAAAAAGGCCCACTGGATTCCGAGGGAAGCCAGTAGTGTGGTGTAGCTCAGTCTGTCTCTGAAGCCCAGAGAGATGGAGGGAATGGAGGAGGGAGGAAGGGAAGCAGAGGTAAAAAAAATGAAAATGAGTGCTGTCTGTGCACCAGCTCCCCACGATGGGTGTGATCATTATATACTGCAACCGGGGACTCATAAAATAAGAAATGAAGGACAGAGAACCATGACAATCACAGGCAGGAAGAGATGGATGTCTCAGTTCAAACAGGGAGCAAATTCTCACTTACTGTGCCTCTTCCTTTCTGTGCAAACCTCAGCAGCCTAGGTGTCACTGCTCCACCCTCATGGAAGTGATTTTTTTTTCCCTTAGTCTGTCCACTGTGGCAGTGCTGAACTCTTCTCCAAATTCCCTCACAGACACACCTGGAAACAGCATTTTACCAGATGTCTAGAACTCTCTTAGCCTAGTCCAGATGATACACAAAATTAACCATCCTGCTTATCAATAAAATTTAGTTTCAGAATTTAGCTGATCACTTTTAGATAGTAACAAATAATCAGCCCAAATACTCAAAAGTTAAGCCATGCATGGTGGTGCACGCCTGTAATCCCAGCACTTGGGAGGCTGAGGGAGGAGGATCATGGTGAGTTCGAGACCAGCCTAGGCTGCACAATGAGCTCAAGGCCAGCCTGAACTGCATAGCGAGACCCTGTCTCAAAAAGACCAAAAAAAAAAAAAAAAAAAAAAAAAAAAGAATAGAAAACCAAATACCTGAAAGTTCAACCCCAATCTTATACACTAAAGCTCTAGCAGAGAAATCTGTTTTAGGCATAGAAATCATTTATGTCAATCTCTACAGTTCTATACCAGGTGTACGGTTACAATTTTTTTAAAAATTATGAAGAATAAATAAAGCAAGGAAATGCAACCTGCTGTAAAGAGACAATATAATCAACAAAATCAGACTCAGATATGATGCAGATATGGGAACTGTAAGTCAGAACTTAAAACAGCTGTGATTAATTTGCTACAGGTTCTAGTAAAAATGTGGACAAAATGCAAAAACATATGGACAGATAAAACTGACAAGGATGTATAAAAATGTAAATAGATTTCAAGCATATTTTTACCCAAGAGAAGTAAAACCTAGTGTTCATGCCTCTAAGGGTATGTTGATAGCAGCCTTATCTCTAATTGAAAAAAGAATTAGGGCAAAAAATACATTTCTCCTGGGAAATAGATGAATAAGCAACGTTCATAGCACAGATGACTCCTGAGTAAAAGAGATGATTGTCAAAACCATTTTACTACGTGAAAGAATTTAGAAGGCTGTTTACCGCTTTGTTCCCTTTTTCTAACATCCTAGAGAGGGAAAAACGCAGCAGTAGTGAGTAGCTCAGTTAGTGCCTTTATTTTTACTGTATTGGTCAGGTCTGCAGTTGCCCACAAAATACCCATCACCCACAAATTAAAGGAAGAGAGGTTTATTTGGGCTCAAGGTTTCTGAGGTTTCAATCAGTGGCTGCCTGGTGCCAGTGAAGAGACTTTACGGCCGAAGGGTGTGGTGGAGCAAAGTGTGCTTACATCCTGGTGGCCAGGGGATTTGGGGCTCATATTTTTAGTTCATGTTCAACCGGTTCCAAAACAGAAAGGGTGCGGTGAAGGACCTGGGCAAAGGAAAGCTGCTCATGTGGTGGTGACTAGGAAGCAAAGGGCGAAAGGAAGAGCAAGGAACAAGAATACACCCTTCCGGATCACGCCCTAGTGACCACCTCTTGCAACCAGACCCCACCTCTTACCTGTTCGTTTGCCTGTGGGTTCCTCAGTGGGTGAATCCACTCAGGACTACAGCACCCTTGGGATCCAGTAACCTTCCAGAAGCCCCACCTCTGGGGCAGGGAGCATTTTAGATTTAAACCATAACACAGAGCAGCCAACAGAACAAGGACAACTAAGGAGATGTGCTGTGAAAAAGAGGAGATGTAACCACCAACCTTCAAAAGTCCCAGAAGGAAACAAGCCCAAGTAGGCACCAAGAACAAGGAGATTGCATTGAAATACTATTCTTCTCAAGAAAATGTTATATTGCATTTCATCACCATGGCACAAATGGCATTCCTTTTTGAGACCTGGGGCTATTAGCCTTGTTTTTTGTTTTGTTTTTGTTTTTTGGTTTGTTTGTCTTTTTGAGACAGGGTCTCACTATGCAGTTCTGACTGGCCTTGAGCTCACTTTGTAGCCCATGCTGGTCTTAAACTCACAGTGATCCTCCTGCCTCAGCCTTCCAAGTGCTGTGATCACAGGTGAGTGGCACCATGACCAGGTGGCATTCCTTTTTAATGTTGCTTTTCCTTTTTTCCTGTCTGTCATGGTTTAGATCTAAAATACCCTATGAAAGTCTCAGGTGTGTGGAAGGTGAATGGGTCATGGCACCGCTCTGCTCATCAGTGGATCCATCATGGATGAGTTCAGGGCTGAAGGTGCTGTAGGAGGCGGGGCCTGGCTGGAGGAGGTCACCGGGGTGTGACCTGGAAGGGTGCATCATTGTCTCCAGCTCTTCCTTTCTCTGCTTCCTGGTTGCCGTGATTTGAACAGCTTCCCTGTACCACATCCTCCTACCATAAGCCAAAACAAACCTCTCTTCCGTTAAGTTTTGGGTGCCACTGCAATGCGCAGGTGTCTAATACACTTTCATACATAAATGCACTGGAAACAGGTAGGATGCTGATAAATGAATATGGAATGAATTCACAGATAGGCAAGTGAGTGGGTGTATAAAATCCAATGCCAAATAGGAATGTTAAGTGTATACTTTAAACAGGAAAGCTCCTGTTGCCTGGAAATACTATTTGTGGATCGCATCTCACCACTCAACAGCTGAAGGGCACTGTATTCCCCCCCTTCCCAGGTCACGTCCCCGGGAGGTAAGTGGCAGTGGCATCTAGGTATGTTTCCTTTCCACACAACATTGATTCCTCTGAATATGATTTTTCAATGAGAAATTATGGTTCACTGAAGAATGTATAAGCCTTGGAATCACCTGGTTGTCTACCCCAAACCCAATAATCTGCCTTCTCTGGTGTTAGGCAAGTTCCCTAATCTCTCTAAGCCTTTGATTCCTTTTGTCAAAGAAGAAAATAATGCTTACATTATGAGATTGGATGTGATAAGAATCAGGCAATAAATCAGTAGCTCAGGTCCCAGTCTGGCAGCTGGAAGGTGATCTGCAAATGTGCTCTCAGAATATCTGTTCTTGCTGGACCCCCTTACTTCTCTGGTTGGGTTGCTGTTGTTGTTGTTGTTGTTTTGTAATTGAATCCATGATCTCACTGAGCTCCATTCCTGACCCTTTTGCAATATTTTATTTTGTGATAGGGTTTTGCTAATTTGTTCAGCTGGCTGGGGTGGAACTGGAGATGCTCCTGCTTCAGCCTTCCACACTACTGAGATTACAGGCCTGTATCACCACTGTCAGGCCCCTTGCTGTTTTATACAACCTACATGACCAACATTAGGTCACATTAAAGCCAAGCTGGGAAAACAAAGCTGCAGGTAGGAAGAGTGGGTCCCCAGTATTCTAATCCCCATTCCAAAACACACTCCAAACACTCAAGTGTCAATCTCCCTGCTGACTTCAGAGAATCCATCTGCAACACTGGGATCTCCACCCCAGGAGGCGCAGCAGGAGTCCCATGGGAAAGCAAAAACAGATGGTTTCCTGCAGAGCCTGCTCAGCTCCCTGGTTTGCTTCCTGGGTATAGCAAGACACCTCCTGTCTTATCCACTGTCCCGTTGCTGGGACCAAACACCCAACACTTGTCACTGAAAAGAAGATGGGTTTATTTTGTCTTACAGTTTCAGTCCATAGTGGGCTTGCTCCATGACAGAAATATGATGACACAGGGGCCTAGCAGAGAAAAAGGTAATTAACCCATTGCATGCAGGAAGCAGAGAGAGAAAGGAGGAGCCAGAGACAAGAATGCACCCTTCCAGGTCACACACCCCAGGGACCTCCTTCAACCAGGCCCCACCTCCTGAGCACCTTCAGCCCTGAACTCATCCATGATGGATCCACTGATGAGCACAGTGCCCCATGATCCATCACCTTCCAAAACTCTGAGATTTAAGGTGACATTTCAGGTCCAAACCATAACTCAGAGGCTTGGAACCTGTACTGTGTCACATGCAAGGTTTCTTAGTGAAGGGAACATGGAAGCTCAAAGCTTTGCTGGCACTGCCAGCCGCAGGTGCCCATAAGTGAACAGTGGAGATGTTGCTGGGAGGTGGGTTTATGGCCACTACAGCCCTCGGGCTGTTCCAAGCCACCAACCAGTCTGTACCATGGGTCTGGGCTGTTTCTTCAATTACAGCCAAGAATTCTATTGCATCATCCTGCAATGCCCTGGTGCTTCTGCGACACAAAGACAGAGTGCTTGAGTGACTTAAACATTAATCAAGGACCTGGTCCCCTCCTCCTCCTGACAGGAGCCTGGGACTCCTATGGCAGGCCGTGAACATGAGTGGCTTGATAGAAGACCCACGCTGATGGCCATCACAGTGAGTTCTGCCAAGCAGAGACGCCAGCCCTGCTTTGAGGAGAGGGTGATTTTTAAAAGAAACTTGTCTGGAGAGCAGCAAAGGGCACTGAACAGCCTGCTTTCTGATCCCAATCTGTCGCAAAGAAGGCACATTAGAAAAACATTAGCACTCAACCACAGCTAGGGCAGTCCCTGGATGGATGTTAGGGACATCGAGGGTGATTGATGAGAAGCACAACACAGCTGGCACATGTGACCGCCCCACATTCCCAAGCACCCCAAGGCTTTGAACCCAGAAGGACCAGAGCCTGGGACCCCTGTGCACCCCATACCCTCTGCACATCGGGGTGACTCCCAGGCCTGGTTGGGCATGAAGATGGCTCAAGATTCTGCTTCCAAAGGAAGCAGATGGTGCAACCATGTTCCATGTGCGAGAGAGATCACGCCCAGCTTACACGAGCCTTTTGACAGAGCACCAAATAGCACATTTATCAAACCCGACACGGCATCTGACAGGCACTGCCTGGTGGCTCCCACCCCCCAGTCACAGCACGCCGGAGCCTTCCAATTACGAGGTCACAGATGTCAAAGCCTTCCTAGCGCAGCGTCTCAAATGTCAAGAGCACCTCAGCATCTCTTTCTTTGTTTCTAGGAAATAAATCTTTAAACTCTCATCACAGGCCCCAGGCCGCACTGGCTGGTGGGTCTTCGTGGGGAAAATGTGTGGTGTTCACCTGATCCCGCCTGCCGGGGTGTGAGTCCCTGGTCCCTCCTGCTGTGATGCCATGTGTCGCATATCTGGCTTCATCCTGCTGAACAAACTCCTGAAAGAAAAAGGAAAGAAAACACCAGAGAGGAAGGAGAGCCCCAGGCCCTCCTGGGGCACTTGCACCCACTGCGATTCTGGATTTTCCTGTCTTTCATGCAGAATAGATTGGTGCCATTCAACCTGTCTCGCTGAACTACGGTGACCATCACAAACACTGCCAAATGAGAGGACATTTAATTCACGATTAAGAAATAAAGAGCACAGCTGCCACCTCATCACCACATGAATCTGGCTATCTCCTTGCCCAGGCTCTGTCCCGAGCAGGTTGTGGGTGACCACAGCGTCACAGGGAAGAAGGTAGGGTTCAGCCAGGAGTAGGTGATGTGGAGAGCTGGGTGCATGTGTCCTGGCACAAAGACACATGAAATGTGGGAGGGAGGCCCAGCTGCAGCACAGACCAAGGAATGGGTGACTGTCAGGCAGAGCAGCTCCAGAGGTGATACCTGTGAACGGGGCAGGGGAAGCAGGAAGAAGAGGAGACTGTGACCTCTGTGTCCTCCTCTAGTGACCGCCTCAAACTCCTTGGCCAATGAGATCCTTACTGATTTATTTGTTTTTGTTATTTTTGCAGAGGGAAGGAGTGAGCCCAGGACCTTTACACTGAGCTAAGTCCCCAGCCCTTTTAACTTTGTTGTTTTTTTGAGACAGGGACTCACTAAGTCACTAAGTTGCCCCAGCTGGCCTTGGAACTTGCAATCTTCCTGCCTTCCCCTGCCAGAGTGCTGGGATCTCGGGTGTATGCCACCATTGAGTTTCTTAAAGGAAAAGGTAGCATTCTGTCACTCACACCTCTCACTCCCTCCCTGCACCAGCGCTCACAGAGGACAGCCCTCACTGTGGACAATGAGAGAAGGCTCATCTGTGAGCCCTTGGTGTGACCCAAGAGACTCAGCATAGCTCTCTCAGGCCTTCCAGGTCTTGTCTCTTTTATCCAGAGGTCCCTGGTCATCAGGAATGCATCCTGCCACACTTTTGCCATGACATGGGTTGTATGCCCGGAAAACCTATGGAGTTCTCAGGCATCTATTACTGCATGTGTGGGGGTATAAATACATGCATTCATAGGCACATAGACACACGAGTGTAGACACTCACTGAGGCACTGCTGGTTTTTATTTCTCTTGAGAGTCAATATAAAACAGTAAGCAGAGGGCACACCTCATTTGTTTTTATCAAGGTACACTCAAAGATTAGCATGTGCATAGTGTATATTAAACATGAGGTGTCATGCTCTTTCTCCCTTGCTGTGTTGTGGGAACATTGAAGAAAGAGACTTCGCTTCTTTCAGCCTCCATATTTCCATAGTAGATGCTGCTTGGCAACCTGGCTTCCCTTTTGAAAACCCCGCCGCAGAATGGGAAAGATAATCAGTCATACCTTCCAGGAGGAGCAAGGAAGATATGCACACATGTATCATTTCTGCTTCATTAAGGACCATGGGCATCACAGGAATAAAAAGACTTCATCCATCATCCGTGCAAAGTATAATAGGACCTGTATGTATTATGTTATGTCCAAAGAATTCTAAGATCGGGTATGAATGACGAAGAGCTGATTAGGACCATATTGATGAAAATCACCAGTTTAAAAATGTATTTCTTAAAGAGTCCAGCATGCCACTGGGAGCATCACAGCTTCAAGGTTTCCCTTGTGATTTCTCTTTCCAAATTATCCCAGCATAACAGTATGGTGCAAAACACATCCTCTGATTGTGCATTGTCAAGTCAAGTGCCTTTATTTTGCTGAAGAAAATGTGGACTTCTGGCAGCTTTTGCTTCTGCAGACTTTCTTCACATCTTCCTCCATGCCCGGTTTCCTGTGGCCAATTCCAGCAGATTGGGTGTGGGTGGCTTCACTGTACTGAAGAGCCAGTGCTGAACCTTTTGCTCACTGAAAGAGCTGGAGACTCCTAGGATGTGGGACCATCAGCGTAGGCTCAGGTAACCGCGCCCTAGTCAACCCCACTTTGTGCTCCTTGCTGACAAAAACAATGCAACCCTCTCCCCTCCGCTTCACTGAAAATGGTTCAAAAGGAGCCGAATTACATCTGTGAATGGCAATTTCTCTGCATTGTATTGCTGCTTTATCATATCCAACCTGCCGGAGCAAACAAGCAGAAACCTGTTTTGTTTTATTTTTGCACCAGAAACACTTCTACTCCTCCAAACAATAGAACTTTCCAGGTAGATGGAGCCTGGATGTGCCTCATACCAGTGCAAAAACTTGAAAAACAGAAGCAAATTGAGTAAATCAGCTGGTTGTTTTGTCTTCTTCTTGCCAAGAGATTGATCCAGCTCTTTTTCCCACTGATTTGACAAGGTGGAGTGGTGTTTTTCTTCTGTGGATTTATGTTCAAGAGTTGACTCGAAATGAATGCTTCATGTCCAAGCCAACTGTAGATAAAATTTCTTGTCCCTTTTCCCTTCTCCACCTGATAAATTCTACATGTCTTGTGATTCTGTTCAGCCCCTGCTTCTTCCAGGGGCTGCCTTGAGCTGCCTTGCTCCCCAAATTACAATTATTTAGCCCCTTTGACCTCTCATGCCCATGTGTTGAGATTCTAACAGAGCCTTTATTTCACTGTGACCCTCCAATAAATGTTATGTACTTGTCTCTCCTCAGTGGTGTCAACCATGCCATTTATTATATAGTTGATAACTGGGAATTATTTATTTTTAAAAATTTTTTATTAGCCCATATTTGCAGTGCAGAATGATCACATTCATCTTTGGGAGCTGGTACATACATACAACACATCTTGATTCTTTTTTCAATACTTTCTCTTCCCTCCCTCCATCTCTTGGTCCCCTTCCCCTTCGAAAAGGACCTATCTCTCTGTTCCCTATTATCAGTCTTTTATTTTGTGCTTTAATTTATTTACACGCTGGATATTTATTGCACTGAACTCCCTCATGCTACATAGTAGTAAAAGTCAAAAAAAGTTCCCTTGCTTACCTGTGCAGAAGCAGCTGCCTCTGTCTCTTGCCTGAAGTTTTCAGTCACTTCTTTGGCATGGTCCATGAGTGATGGTCAGTGAGACCTCGGGTGCTGGGCCACCATCTGTCCAGTCCTGAAGAGCCTGAAGGGAAGAGAAGTTGGGTAGGATAGGCTTCCCTCGTGTGATGCTCAGCTGCTGGGCCACACAGAGGCCTGAGAACCCTGCTTGCCAATGGCTTGCAAGTCAAAGATATGGGGGTGGTGGATGTAGTTTTATCAGTACAAGAACCGCTGAATGTTTTGGAGGCTGCTAGTGGGAAAGGAGTAATACACAGAATAGGGATGAGAGACCCTCTGATAATCATAGGGGTAACCGAGTAGCACCATCATCAGCCAATCAGATGAGGAGTATTAGGAACTTTCACCTTGTGCTTTCTTTTTCTTTTGCATCCAGTTTCTCTTCTTCTTACCCTTCCACCACATTAACCCAGTGGAAAGGAAGGTGGCCCCATTCTGCTTCCAAACTACACGCTCTTCTAGGGAGGCCTCTCCAGCCTGACCTCATGAAGCAGGTGGCCCCTCAGTCTTTCAAGGCCACAGGTGGATTTACCAATCCATGGAGCAACTTTCTCTAATCTCTTTGGTCCAATATTCTGTAGCTCAATCCTCCCATTCCACTGTCTCTTTTCTTCTCTCCCTGGGGAAGACAACAAGGAGAACTGTTAAATCAAGGAGACCTGGGTTGGAATCTTGCATTCTAGAGACAAAATTGTATGTGCTCTCCCCTGAACAATAAAATAAATCACAGCTTCCTGTGCTGCGTAATTGGCCTGTTTGGAAACATCAGGGATGCAAGTTAGACTTCAACTGATTTTAAGTCTTCAGAGTCTGGCATTTGACATTTGCCAAATATTCATATTCTTTCCCTCTGTCTCTCTCTCTGTCTCTGTCTCTGTCTCTGTCTCTCTCTCTCTCTCTGTCTCTCTCTGTCTCCTAGCAATTGTATGCAGGTCCATCACACTGAGCTACATCCTCAGCCCATTCTTTATTTCTGATTCTGAGACACAGTCTCTCCAAAGTGCTCAGACTGAGCACAGATTTTCAATCTTCCTGCCTTGTTCTCCCAGAATACTGGAATAACAGGCACAGGCCAACACACTCAGCCTCAAATTTCTTTCTTTAATGTTAGTGATTTATCTCATTTATCTCACTTTCTTCATCTGCATTAACAAAATACTTTAGACTGGGAGGCATAAATATTAATATTTCTTTCACATGTTTTTGGATCTGGAAGTCTGAGATTCAGCTTTTCAGCAAGGGCGCTCTTTCCTGCTGTCCATTTCCATCGTCCCATGGACTCTCTAGAATGGAGAGAGAGACAGAGAGAGCAACTGGTAGCTTTTCTTATGCAGGCACTAATCTCATAGTGTAGGACCGCATCCTCTGGATTTCATTGAAATTCTTTTTGAATTTTATTTATTTATTTATTTTAAAGAGGAAAAAAACCAATAACAAAATAACAACAATGAAGACAAAAGCAAAACACCATAAAAATAAGGAAAATGATACAGGGTTTCAAAACAGGATGATAGGAATTAACAATGGTTGTTATATTACATTGCTGCTTCCCAAAGTCTCCATCTCAAACACCATCTTAATTAGGGATTGGATTTCAATCTTTAAATCTTAGTGGATGCAAACATTCATTCCTTACAGTCATTGGTTTTTAATCTTAAAGTCATTTTCTACCCAAACAAGTTTTTATTCCTATGAGAAGGCCAAATAAGAAACTGGATATATGGAGATTTAAAAAAGCACCAGATTCTAAAGGATGCTAAATGGATAGAATTTGAGTTGAGAAACAGCACTTTGGTTTAAAAAGGACCAAAATGAACAGCTGGAGCAGGGGCCTTGCTCTCATCTCAGCCTCCCTATCCACACCCCACAGTGTCCTCTCTGCTGCCCTGTGCTGGAGACCACACAGAGTAAGTGGCTCACATACTTGAACTCTGGAAGTACAGCAAATATTGCGTATGGTCTTTATTTTCTGTCTTCTGTGTGTTTTGCTTCTAGAACAGTAAAAGTATGGACATCTTCCTTAAAACAAATGTACTTTCCTCAGAATATGAGTACATTTTAAAGCATCCTTCCTCAAAACGGGTGGTGCATACCTGTAATCCCAGCACTTGGAAGGCTGAGGCAGGAGGATCACCACAAGTTCATGGTCAACCTGCACTACACAGTGAGACCCTGTCTCAAAAAACTGAAGCTTGCTACCACAAAGAGTGCGATACCCAATTCAGTGTCTCCTCGTCACCCTCATTTCACCCTCATCCTCGGAGGAAGCTTGGGTTGAAATCTGGCATTTCTTTTTCCAAAGCTATTCTTATTTGGGAATATTCTTATATACGGTGTCCTTTGAGAATATATATTGATTTCTCTGGATTTTTAAAAAACAGAAACATTATCCTTCTATAATCATTATTTTTCCACTTGTGTTTTTCACTCAGAATTAGCACTTTGAAAGCTCGCATTTCTTTTTCTACACATGTGAGAAATTTCTCCGGCTAAGATGCCTAAACAGAAAGTAAATTTCCTGTTTAGTAAGTAAAACTTTTTTTTAACCATTAATTACTATTTTTAATTTTTTACTAGATAAGATTACTACTTTGGGGGGGGTAGTACTGTAGCCTTACCCTAAGGCCTTCACCAGCCCCTTTATTTATTTATTTATGTATTTATTTACTTTTTTTTCTTCCAGTACCGGGAATCAAACTCATGACCTTGCACTTGTCGGGCAGGAGCTGTGCCGCTGAGCTAAATCTCCAGCCCCCATTTTATTTATTTACTTATTTACTGATATTTCTCATGAGACAGGGACTCACTAAGTTGCCAAACTGCATCAGCCTGAGCTCTTACCTGCTATTGTCCTGTCTCAGCCTCCCGGAGTGCTGGGCTTACAAGAGCACCACCATGCCTGAGTAAGACCACAACTTCTTAATCAATAAAATGTAAAATGATGGTCTACTGCTTGCTAAACATCTCGTCCAGACACTCTCTTGGGAAATGAACAGGGGCGGCTTTTAAATTATCAACCCTCCTGCCTTGCTTGCTTTCCTTTTATTCTTCTTCCACTGCTGTGTTCTTATCACAGCTCTGACACCAAGATCAACCCAGTCAATGAAGAGAGAAACCTGGACATCCTCCTCATTCTCTCTCATTCTGTGTCTGATAACCATTGTCTGTTGAGTCTATGATTCGTGTTACTCCCTTTCATATGCTTCCCTCTCTGTGTTTGTTCCGTTGTTTGTTTATTTTGAGACAGGGTCTCGCTATGCAGTTCAGGTTGGCCTTGAATTCACTATGTAGCTGAGGCTGGACTCAAACTGCCAGTGATCCTCCTGCCTCAGTCTCCCAGCTTCTGGGATCACCGGAGTGCACCACCATGCCCAGTTACCACTCCCTCTCTGCACCATGCGCTTTCAGAGTCAACTGAGGTGTTCATCTGGCCTTGTATGATAAGTATTCTCTTCCCTCCAGTCCTTCCTCTGCTTCCTTAGTAAATGCATTTTTTCAAGGCAGAAGCAAGTGTGTGATTCTGGTCATTTCCATAGAACACTATTAGCTCCTGCTAGCCTGGTCAATGAAGGCCAGACTCCTTGGAGGGATGCAAGAGGCCAGCCACACTTTAGCCAGTACCTAGGTACTGAGCTTCCACATCTTGACTAGGCTGTCTGCTTGACTGCCCTCATGCATGCATGCATTCTCTCTGCCTCTGTGCTCCTGGAATACTCTGCACCCCTCTCTTTTATAGAGAGACATTTGGAAGTGATGCTGAAGAACTGGGTGATGGCAGAAGAGTAAGAATCGGAAGAAGAAATGATTCGAGCAATGTTGCAGATTCAAAATGCTTAGAATGCATAGCTAAGGATGTTACCCAAAAAGGCAAGCAAAACACAGAAGTTTCAAAATAGCATAAGTTTTTCAAGTTCAGAAGACAGGAGGGGTGGTGGTGCCTGGTGAACCAAAGAAACACAAGACAAGACCTGAGTAACTGGACAGTCATTCATCTCTTCACTGCATTCCTTGGCGTGCTGCAGGGCTGAATCTCAGAAGTGCTACAGAGCTCTTGCTCAGCCAGTAAGGAGAGACCTCAGAGAAGGGACTACAGTCTCTGCTTCCTCAGTCTCCGCTACTGTTTCTTTCAGCAGAAAGCACAGAGCCCTGGGATTCTGGCTTTTAGAACTGGGTGCAAGGCCCATCTGTGCAGTCAATCACGGAGCAGATGCTGGTGGGAGGACCAGGAAGTGTGTGGCCACAATCTTGGATAATAATAAATATTTAAATGTGTATTTGTTCTTTGTAATGGATTTAGAAGCTGAGGATGAACACACTTAAAAAGTCACTAACAACAATAACAAGAAAGCTGCATAACAAGTGTGGATGGCATATGCAATTGGGTTCATTCTGAATGCAAGAACTGAGGGCATTCAGGCTTGAGGAATCTCACTCACGTGGCCCCTCTTCCTAGAATCCTTGAATCCTTCCTTCAGCTGGGAGGCGACATGGAGGGCTTGGCCTCTGGGTTCCCAGTCTGAACAGCGAACCAGGATGCCACATCCAAGTTTCTTCTGCTGTGCATCAGAAAACAGAAAGCCAGAGAGAGGAAGGGAAAACAAGCTATCTTCTGCAGAGAGTGCACTTAATCCCCACCCCTGGGCTCTTTGCAAAGGGAAGAGAAAGGCAAATGAAAACACTAGAGCAGAATATCTCAGAGGAAATGGAGGGAAGAAAGACAGCAGACATTCTGAGGTTGAAAAGACCTAGCACGTTAAGACAGCACAGATTTTAGGAGTGAGCATTGGTAGGATGGTGCAGTGCTCCTGTGTGCTGTGAGACAAAGAACCAGCTTTTCTTTTGACTTCCTGCACTCAAGCGACCCGGGGTGCTTGTTAAATGAGCCCCTCTTCACTGAGGAACAGCTGGGACCTGGATTCTGTAAAAGCAAACTTTCCCTAGGTGATTAAAGTACTGTCTCCTCCAGGCTCCAGGGCTCCAGGGACTGCCCTTCCTTGAGGAATGCCTGTTCAGAAGCAAGAACCCACTTCGTTCCTGCAGCTCTATGCTTCCATGATGGACCACCAAAACAAACAGGTCAGATCCCACGATGGGATACGTCTGCATGGAACACGCTGAGTAGGCAATCGTTCTCATTCTGTTTCCATGGTTGTAGGTGGAGGACGGTGTGTCCACACTTTCTTCAGAATACAATTTACATAGAACAAAAAAATTCAAACAGTGTAAACATGAAAAATAAGCCTTTTGCCTTGATCCTATATCCCAGGCTCCCCAAAATAATCTGCTTATAGTGCTTGTGCATAATTAGTGTGTGTCTGAGTGTGGATTGCACACACACATGCACATGCACACAGACATGTGAACACACAGAGTACACAAACTGCAGGAGCCCTCAAAAAATAGAGACTTCTTCAGGGGCAAAATGACTATATTGGTGAAATGGAAGCATAGATAGTATTAGAAATACTTGATTTTCATTCCATGAAAGACTATCTAGGCTTTTTTTCTTTTTAACGCATTTTTTGTTGTTGTTGTTTTTGGTTTTTTTTGGTTTTTCTCCGGTACCAAGAACCGAACTCATGACCTTGTGCTTGCCAGGCAGGTGCTTTTTGCCGCTGAGCTAAATCCCCAGCCCCTTAACACATTTTTTTAAAAGACAAATTGAGACCTTGAACTCCATAGTGTAGTTTTGACCACTGGGAATTTCAAAAACATTTTGTCTCAAACTTGCCTGAGTGTTCTTGTGTTTGAAGTTATAGGATTACATTAGAGCACATTCCTTGAGATGATTGGTGTCCAGCATGCATCTAAAATATGAAACAAGTTCTACTAATGGCTCCCACTCTGGAATGTCCTGCATACATAACCAATTCTCTTCATTTTGACCTCTGAGTTTCTAACTGTTCATCCACCCCACCCCTCACTGCCTGCATACCGTGCCATCTCTACAGCTTCAGCAGTTGACCTGGACTTTCAATCAGAAAAGATACTGTTTTTACAAAAGTAGAATATGGCTGGAGATGCATGAGGATCCCCGCAGCACTACGATCAAAATGAGGTCTTCCCCAAAGTCATGGAGATCGGCACCACCTTTGTAGGAGATGTGCCCAAGTGGAACATTAGTAAGGTGCCTGTCACTTAGTAATTCTGCATAGAATTTATTTACTAAAAGAGAGCTGGAGAAACAGGCACACGCAGCTAGAAGAAAACACTGCTCCACACACACACTGTCACTGCAGAGAAAAGAAATTGGGTTCCATATCTCAGCCATCTCAGTGAAATCTTAAGTTACTGAAATAATAGTAACCTTCCAGTGGAGCAAAACACCGAAACTGAATTTGCAAACAAGCACTGGACCCACATATGTGGTTTAATGTCACCAGATGGGTATGGGTTAAGGTTGGCCTTCCTCTATGCGAATCTTGAGAGTGCACATAGGACAGGGAGAAGAAGGCATGAGGAAGAGGGCTGAAGAAGAAGGTGTGGGGGCCACCAGACAACCTAAAAGGGGAGCCAAAGTCACCAATCTGGACATCTGTTGCTGCCACCCAGACCTCACTGTGACAGGGAGACCCGCATGGTAAGTACTGAGGAAGGCCTCACATCTGGGAGTGGAACCCAGAGAAGCGGGCTGACATGTAGCCTACCAGAAGCCAGCAGGACACCCACACTGGGACACACAAGGAGATGAAATCCATGCAGAATCAGAGTCCTGTGCTTTCTTCCCAGCTGTGCAGTCAGGGGTCACATAGAAGCCAGACATATCCGTGTAACCACCAGTCTCCTTCCAAGGTCCTCACAAGTTGTGTGCTTGGCCTTCCCGGGACATCACACCACATCATCTATGGTGTGTCCAGGCTGTGTGCCCCATTGTGAACACAGAGGATTCCAATCACCAGGGCCAGGGAGCATGGGCAACAACTGAAGCCTCAACCTGGTGCTGAACTGTCAGCCTCTCTCTTTCACCTGTTGTTATCCAGGCTGAATGCATAGACCCAGAGTGGGGTATCAGAAAACCGCAAAACTGGAGTAATGTGCACAGCAAAACTGGTGTCCTCATGGCCTTCCTATGGGGTGCCCTGAAGCCCAGAGGAAGCCACAGCAAGGGCAAACTGTCTGGCTGAGGAAGCTGGTCACAGAAAAAGGTGCTGAATGACTGATTGTACAATGCCATTTGCAATCTCCTTATTGTAGTCTCTTTTTGACAATTTAAAAAATGATCTGATCTGATGTAGTGTGCAGTCTCTGACAGGGTCACATATTGCTTTTCTGGGAGAGGCTTCAAACCCACTGAAAAGAAATCAGAATTATCTGTTATCATTGTTCATCACTTCTCCCTCTGAATTCCTGCAGTGTTTAGACTAAAGAAACATTAAGGCTTTAAATTGCACCGTAAGCCCCAATGTGTATTCAGAACTCAGGCAAGTCAAGTTTCACATGGCAAGGGCTGGGCTCAGACCCCTCACGCTCAATTTTACCTTCCCACCTGCAAATGCACACACAGCTTTGCTTTCCACCTCCTCTCTCCTTCAACACACCTGCACGTACACACACACACACACACACACACAGCTTAGCTTTTCACCTCCTCTCTTCTTCGAATTCACACATGCACACATGCATACACACATGCACACATGCAATTTTGGATTTCTACCTATTATCTCTGCAAAGGTACACACCACACACACACACACACACACACACACACACTGGTGTCTAAACACTGGCTGACCTCACCAAATGTGGGAAGGCCATGAGCCCAAGGGACCCCAAGTTCATTTAAAGTCTATGGCTTCGCAACACCTGAGGACTCCCAGGTCTTCCTCTTTCTGGCCCAGCTCAGGTAGGTTGAAAGAGACCACAGGCAGAGAACCAGCTGTGGACCAAGATCAAGACAGAAATCACTGCTCCTGCAGCAACTCCTGGCCTGAGCTTCCCTTGAATCCTGTGACCAGTCTCCCTAGTGGGAAGTGCTCTCGATGAGCTCCTCATGACAGGACCCTGCCAATCCCTGCTCTCTCTCTCTCTCTGTCTGTCTCTGTCTCTCTCTGTCTCTCTCCTTCTTTCACCCCCTACTCTTTTTCTTAACATGAATTCAACTCAACTGTCACTTAAAAATAGGCCCGGTTGTCACATTCTCTTTGCCAGTTGGCGTGAATGTCACCAAGTGTCACAGAGTCCTTAGTTACAGTGCATAGATTGCTGGCAGAGAGAAACTGGGTCAACATGGGGCAGGAACAAGACGAGGACTTTTTCAGTGCCTTTCGCGGTGGTGCCCAGACTTCTGCCAATAGAGAAAGCATCGATTTTTCTTTGCCATTGTCTTCTTTTTCATCAATTTTTTCCCACAACTATTTAAAATCACCATCTGTTCTCTTCTTGGAAATTTAAGTTAACTTCAGCACAGTCTTTTGGTTTTCACCCCCCAATTGTAGATAAGCCATATGTGGGAAGTTTGGGTTAAATGCCAGGTATTTAAAATTAGGTAAGAGGAATTATGCAAATAAATCAACAGTCTCTATGAGGCCATTCATCTGTTGCTACATATTCATCCAGCAAGTGTTTATTGAGTGCCAGCTGTTTGCAAGGCATTATGCTAAATTCTGGGGTTACAAAGAGAAATGGGGCTATATAGTCCCTGAAAGCAAAAAGTTGAAGATAAAGTAGGGGATAGACAAATCCTTTAGACACTGTTAGCCTGGGAGCTTGGTGTTCTGTGCCTACACTATGGCTCCTGCTGCTGCTTCTTCACCAGGTCATAATCCCTCTGTCTATCTGGAAAATTCCTACTTCTGAATATAAAGAGATTCATCATCTGATTTTCCCAGTGAATATCTATCTCTTCCCTTTACCTTCTTGGGCCAATTTCCTATCATACTTCACTGTAAGTTACAAACAGGAAACTAATACTCATTTACTACATTATAGACTCCTAGTGGGAAGATATTCATTTTTATTTAGTGTAATCACAGCAGCACACTTAAGAGTCACTTATTTTTATCTTTTTAGTATTTTGTATGATATGATATTTTTAGCTGACACAAAGTTAGAATTAGATAGGAGGAATAAGCCCTGGGATCTTATTCCACAGAGAGACAACTATAGTTGACTGTAAGATATTGCCTATTCCAGAGTAAATTCTTCATAATAACTGTTCAGTGAGTGATGAATCCAGTCCATTTTGAAACTGATCAAGGGCCTACATGGTTGCAGGCATTAC
Organism: Chinchilla lanigera; assembly: GCF_000276665.1. Taxonomy (NCBI): domain Eukaryota; kingdom Metazoa; phylum Chordata; class Mammalia; order Rodentia; family Chinchillidae; genus Chinchilla; species Chinchilla lanigera. The sequence goes on from NW_004955487.1 coordinate 1,755,339, forward strand.
ACCAGGCAAGAGTAGTATGTTTATGCCCAAGTCAGGGAGAGAAAAGGCTTTATGAAGGAGAACCACAACCTTTAACCTCATAAAGCTCAAAATCTTCGAAGAACTAAAAGTCATAGATATTACTCAAGCATCTATTTTTATGCCCTAGAGAAAATCTTTTGTTAAAATAGCTTCAGATAGTTATAAATATAAAAGGATATGTCTGTGTCTCATTTCAAGATTCATTTTAGTATTTCCTTCTCTAATTCCTTGTTGTTGCTCCACTATGAAAATAATATTTGACACAGAAATCTGCTCTTGTATCTTTGATCCTATTTGTGGCTCTTTTTATGAGAAATTGGCATTGTTTTGGTTATTGTATTTGGAATTAGTCTCTGATAAAGTCCAGCTCTAACCCATTAACTACTCCTCCTCCACCTAAAGATCATTGTCACTAAGAGGCCAGAACACTGTCTCTTCAAGATCTTCTCCATCACTGGCACTCAACAGTTATATGAAGGCCAGCCTGATAAGCTCTTTCTGAGCCCCAACTTCATGCATTCATGACTGTGTCCATTCTAGACTGGAGTCCAAGATACATAGCATGGCACCTGAACCACATGTGGGAAAGAAAGTTTTCTGAGGGAAATCTAAACCTTTCTGGAGAAGGCTTGCTTGTGCACAAATAGAAGACAGTGACATTTTTTTCTTGATTTGAGAATTTGAACAAGTTACACAATTAAGTTGGACTTGGAGGCATAAGACAGGTAAGGTGTGAGAAAAATCATAAAGTCACTCATGGCTTAGTAGCTGCACTTATAAATGTATCTTAAAACCTGTATTGGAAGTGGGAGGTGCTTACTTCTATGAGTCCTGGTGATTGTCAACAAGATCAAGTATTTCCTTTTTGCATTCTTTATATCTTACCTCGGATCCAAATCCCTCATCCTTTTCTCTTTCTTGTTCCAAGGCTAGACCTGTCTCTTCTTGCCCTGTAGCTACACCTGTTGCCTGAGACAGATATTGGAAGAAATCCCATTCTTCATCCTTATGGAGGACACAAATCATAAAGGACAGAGGCTAATAATCCATCTGCAAAAGCCCAGTGTTAGTAATCCCAAGACCTAGGCCATAGCCAATGCCTTCTCTGAACTCCTGGCCAAAATAGCAACCCTCTGCAGACCTTGTCTTCAAACATTTGATAACACTGGTAGTCAGCAAGGCTATCGTTTTCTGGGGATGCTGAACAGAAGCAAGGTCACTCTCCAGACAACCAGGTCCTTGGCTGTTTACACCATGTCAAAACCAATTAAGCCTTGGTCACAGCAGGACTTCCTGATACATGCAAAAGTATAAAGGGCTGGATCTCAAGGAATCTTCTGAGTAAATGATGTCAGAAACTCCTTCTTATATAACCATGCAGCACAAGAAGTGAGGTCAAAACATTACCAATGTAAATAACAGGCAATAGTAGTACAAAAGACAATGTGTTTTCAGGGTAGGTTTGAAAAATACAAGCTCTTAAAAAGTGGATGTTTTGGTGGGTGTTGGAAAGAATATTTCAATAGAAGAGTGGGCTGAACTATATACATTAAGAATGTCATACCTCTTTAGTGAGTTGAGCCCATGGTGAAATAGATAATGTTTGGGAGACTGGAAGAGAAGATAAAGATGTCAAAGTAGCCAAGGACTCAGAACGAGAGAGATCTCAGAAAAGTCTCTTAGACATGGAAAACAAGACACTGAAGTCTAGACAGTCCACACACATACCACGGCTCTGGACTGCCCAAGAGAGATACACGCAGAACTTCTCCACTATTTTGTTGTTTGAAAGATTTGAAACATAGATGTTCTTCATTGTTTCATCTGAAGGAATAATGCCCAGCATCTTGACTCACTTAATGCCCCCAGGACTTCAACATTACTGATCTCACAAGCAAATGACTCAAGGAAGAATAGCACATTTCTTAATATCATGTGTTTGAATGTAGACATAATTTAGCTAAAGGGGTAAACCAGATGTTCACTTACAGTGTTACAGTCTATTTAGAACATAATAAAAAATTAATGCTAACGTGACCAGGCTAAAAAGTTGACTTTCAAAATGAATTGTCTAGCTGCTTTTTAAATAGCTCTTCCATGCCTCATTACTGAGGATTATAAAATGTGCTCCTATATTTAGATTTAATTTCACTTTTTTCTTGTAAGTCTGCTAATTTCCACTTAATCTCAGTAAAACTTCAGAACTGATGATGAACATATTCCTTCCAGTCCAGGATGCAAATGCTGTGACTATATAGCTGCCTCAGTTTTCTCTGTTTGCTCTTATCCCATTGTTTGCCTTGTCCTCAAATTCTGCAAATTTGAGACCTTTGTGGTTCTTCCTCTATGTCCTATGGAAACTGTTGAAAAAAGAAGCACTTCTCTCTGTAGGTGCCACACTGATGGACAGGTGGAAGATCACATTCTATGGAAACTGGTCATTGGAGATGAGTCATGGGGTCAGACTCTCAAAGATATGGAAAGATGTTCGCAGACTGTAGTTCACAGTGAGTTGGACCTGAGAATGTCATCACAGCATAAATACTATAACATGCCCTGCTTAGAAAATGGGCTGCATCCTCCTTCACCATCTAGGGTTCCAGAGACAGGTACACAGTTGCCCTTTGATGTCTGTAAATCTTAGCGATATGCACAGCTAAGTAGAATCACTGAAAAGACACAAGCAAATCAAACGTCCTTCTGCCAACTCCCCATGGTGAATGTAATCATTATGTACTACAAACATGTACTAATAAAAATAAATTTTTAAGTGTTGGAAATTTACTTTTTAAAAGTGAAATATATATATATATTTTACCTACTTTAATTTTCTTTTACCTACTTTAATACCTACTTTAATTTTCTTTAAATTTTTACCCTTTTGAGTTAATTTAAAGCCAACTCATGTCCTCATAACTCCAAAATTCGTGTGAATATTCTGATGTATTTTGGGCCTTTTTTTTTTTCTATAAGCCTTGATAAGTTAGCTTTGCCTCTCTCAAGCTGGGGGTCTCTATGTCTCTTTAAGAGAAGCATAGAGCTAGAGCTAGAGGTAGAGATAGACATAGACATAGACATAGACATAGATAGAGATGATAGAGATGGTAGAGATGGTAGAGATGGTAGAGATGGTAGAGATAGAGATGATAGAGATAGGGATAGGGATAGGGATAAGGGCAGGGAAAGGGATAGGGATAGGGATAAGGACAGGGAAAGGGACAGGGACAGGGATAAAGATAGACATAGAGCTAGAAAGAGATATAGCTGCAGTTAGGTACAGATGCAGATACAGATAGACATAGACATAGATTAGGTGTGGTGGCAAATGCCTATACTGCTAGTACTCTAGGAGACAAGCAGGAGGATCCCAAGTTTGAGCCCAATCTCAATAATTTAGTGACTTAATTAGTCCCTGTCTCAAAAAAGATAAACAAAGAAAGAAAAGAACCAACAATGGGGACATAGTTTCCTGCAAAAGCCTTGCATTAAACCACCAGTACTGAAAAAATAATTACATTGTGGGCTCAGGTGTCAGAGGTAAACTGGGCTTCAAATTCATGCTGTTCTACTTCAGCACTAAGAGGCAGATGGAGTAGTCCCTCTGAGTCTGTTTCTCCACCATAAACTGGGAACCATAAAAAAAAAAAAAAAAAAAAAAAAGGCAGCTATTGTGTTTTCCAATCTTGGTCTGTATTGTTTTTCTTTGTGACTATATAATTCTGTCATTTCAACATCATACAAAATTTATACATTTGAAAGTTCTGTCCACCCCTTCCAATAAGTTAATTCCTAGTAAGAATGCTTACCCTTACACCATTCCATCTCTAATCCCTACCCCTTGAGCTAAACTCTCCAGTGAGGTTAGCAGTAAATATTCAGATGACTTAATCCATATTTTCCCCATCTTCAAGTGAAAGCAATTAAAAATTTGCTTAGATGCTGGCTCTGGTTGAGTCTGGACTAGTACAGATCCATAAAGCCAAGGCATGTGTCTCCACAAAACTATGTGAATTTATAAAAGTTGGAAAAATACACTCTTTGACATATTTTTGACACAGATATGAAAATGAGTGCTAAAATTACTTGATTGTTCCCTTTTTCAGTGTTCACAAATAGGTATGTATTAATATTTTCTTTGCCGTGGGGAATTAAACTAAATTCAGAACATTCTAAAAAAGACTAGTCAATTTCATACCAAAAATGTAATGCAATTCCCATTCCCTGGGAAGTTCATTATAAAGCTCTCCTCAGGCCTCATGGGTAACTTTTAAAAATTACTTTAACAGGTTCAGAGACATGTGGAATTTTAAAGAGTGTCACTAATCAGAAAGCCCTGGAAGTAAAGGACCACAGGTGCTGTCATCTTGGTTTTAAGTAAGTAGTGGACAGAAAGAGTTGCAGCTGGGGAGAAAAGGGCAGGAAAGACCAGCTGTTATGGTTTGTGTCTGGATGTCCCCCAAAGCCTCATGCAGGCATGGGGGGGCTTCTAGAGTTTATGATTGACTCATGGCCCAATGCTGGGATCATGGGTGTGAGGGCTACACCCACCCTGGGGTGAGTAGACTGCATACAGTTAAAGGAGGGACAAAGGCTTGCTCTTTGCCCCTCCCCTCTCCTTGCTCTTGTTGTTTTGCTGTTTTCTGCCACTATGAACTGTTGCTCTCTGCCCTGTGCCACTCTGCCTTGGAGTCGGCCAAGTAGGCACTTAAACCTCCACAAACTGTGAGCCAAATAAACCTTTCCTCCCTTAATTTTGGGCATCAGGTATTTTGTCTCAGCAAGGAGAGAAAAGTAACCAAGATACCAATCCATCTTGAAAATCACAGTGTGATCTGTTCCCCTAGAAATTCATATGTTGAACTCTTAATACCCAATGTGATGATAGGAGGCAGGGTCTTTGGGAAGTGGATCACAGAGGTGGAAACTCCATGAATCCAAATAGTGTCTTTACCAAAGAGCTCCAAGAGAAGTCCCTTGTTCTTTCTACTGCTTAAGGTCATGACAAGAAAGCACCATCTATAAACCAAGAAGTGGGTTCTCACCGCATGCCAAATGGACTGTGGCTTTGATTTTGGACTAGACAGTTGTGAGAAATTTATTTTACTTATCTATGATGGTATTTGTTATATCAGTTGAACAAAAATCTCTTTCTGTATCCCTTACTGCCATAGATCTGGAATTTTAAAATCTCATGGAATTCTCCTTTTCAAAGACTCATGAGCATCCTTCCCTATATCTTGACTTATTTGACAAAATCCAGAATAAAATTTTAAAAACAAAGATTCTAAAGTTCAAGATAGTTATCCTTTAGAAATGCTATTCTCTCTTTATGTATTTAGAAGGGGAACAAAGAACAAAACTCCTAAATCAAACTTGAAGTAAGACTAAACTGAGAAAGAAAGAAAGAAAGAAAGAAAGAAAGAAAGAAAGAAAGAAAGAAAGAGAAAATCCAGTTAGAAATTTTAGGCACATCAATTTGCCTTTATCTGTGTTTTCTATCACCAAACCAGTTGAGAATCCTTTACCTGCCTCTGTGGTGCTGGGAGCAGCTAAAGAGAAGAGTAAGTTTTCTGCACTTTCTCTGGATGCTGCCTGGGCACTGACATTTGCAATTCAGTATGGCTTCTCGGTCCCCAACTGATCTTGGAAGACCAGAGCATCCTGGAAGCCAAGAACACCTTCTGCCCTCTGATTCTGGCACAGTGGTGGCCACTTCGCTCAGATGTGTGCCTCCCGGCAGTCACTCCTGCCTCAGGGCCCGCAGACTGGCTGGCTGCAATATGCTGTACCTGAGGCTACACCTGAGACCATCTGGCCTTTCATCTGCTGCACCATCCAGGGCCCACCTGCTGACAGGCGAGGACCAGATGGAGCACACGATACCTGTGTGAGACCGTCTGACTCGACGCTGCTGGAGACTTGGTGTGCAGAAAATGGCAGACTATAAACATTTAAATAATAATACCACAACACATGCTGATTCTCTTCCACCTAGAAGGTAAGAGGAAAAAAAAACTCTCTGGGAAAGATAAACTACTATGGAGTAGAAATCAACTTTTAGTTTCTTTTAAAAAGCTTAAGAGGCAAATGATTAAAAGCAACGATGGATCTAAAATTAGTCCTCAGAGCTAAAGAAGAGTAGTAGAAGGCATATGGAGAACAAAGCAAATTAAAGCACAAGGAGGTGCTATGTTGATAGGCAAAAGTTAGACATTAGCAGGCCCAGAGCTAGGCAGCTGTGGGCTATGTGAAAAGCAAGAAAGATGTGATTTTTTCACTTTCTTTCATTTCTTCAACCATTAACTATAAATAATGTGTCTATGGCCTCAAACTTTAGCCCTAAAAATTTTAATACCTTCTGAGTGTGCTGATAAGGTCCAGGGTTGTACAGAGTTGCTCATGGGTGAGGAGTCTGAACCACCTCAATGTCTTAAAACAAACTAAAAAGAAACATTTTACGTAGGGACTAAGCAGGAGACATTTTCCCTCTGAAATTAGTCAAGGCAGACCATTTTCCTTGTAGAATAATGACCTCAAGTGAAGGAAAAGACTTCATTCAGTCCAACCATCTCTTTGAAGTTTGCCCACCTTCATCCTTGAAGTATGTATTCTCTGTCTCTGTCTCTTACTCTCTCTCTCTCTGAAAAATCTACCATTTTGCAATAAACACCACCTACACTCTATATTATGGCCTGCAAATCTTTCACCAAAGAAGCAAAGAACTAAGAAGTGAATATTGCTTCTTGCAGTGTGAGGACCTGACTTCCCAGGGACTTTAGGCAAGTTACAGCACCTTTGCTATATCTCAGTCTCCCCCACAAATAATAACAATATGAGTGGAGATATTACTCAAGATGTCTAGTTATAGAGTTTGAGCCTGAATGTAAATCATCACTCAGTGAATAGTCATGAAAATGTCCTTACAAATAAAACTTTCCAGGGGCACTAGTTGTGTGCTTAAGAGTGTGGCTAGTTCATAATCTGGTGTAAAACCCTTACTCATAGCAGATAGGGAAGAGATCACTCATAGCCCAGGAACTTTATGGCTTGATACCAGGCAGTAGACACTTTGAATAGCACTGGACTAGGTGACATTTTTAAGCCTTCATATCCTGCATCCCTCATCGTTCAAGAGTAAGTGCAGATCCAGCTGGTTAAAGGCGAAAATTATGTGAAAATGATGTAATTCAAGCAGAATTGCAACAGGAAGCTCTCTCTTGGTGAAATTTAAAGTGCAAGAGTGGAAGATGAGAAAGTAGGAAGTCTCAAGGTCCAGGCAGCGGAGCTGAGACATCTCCTATTGGTAATGAGGAACAATTTAAGGGCTGTCAAGTGGTAGGGTGATGAGGTTCACCTATATTTTAGATAAGCCTCAGTGATGGCTTCATGAAGAATGGGTTTGGAGTGGGAAAGTTGGAATGCATGATGACTAGATTAGTTAGGAGGTAGCCACATGTGGGATCACTGGGTGGAGGGGTGGCACGTAAATCCTTGAAGTAAGAAGGAAGCAAATCATGACTTAAACATGGGATCAAATCCATAGGCTTCTCACTGAAGTCTTCATTGTTTTTAGCATTTGTACTCTAAACCACTGCCACTCTGTGCCATCATACCTTAGGCTTTACTATTGCTCAGCTGACTACACACAGAGAGGATTCTATGAAAACTCTCCTCTCTCAGTTCCTTAACTTACGTTCAGTTATCCTCCATGGAATCTGGCCACTCACCTGTAAGATTATACCCAAGATTGTGCAATAAACAATTAAACTAATACAACGTGGGGTACTATTCAGCCATAAAGAAGCGTAAGCTTGAGACATTTCTAGAGAAATAGATTCACCATGAAACCAGGCTCTTAAGTGAAAGAAACCAGACATGCATGAAAATCTGGCACTGTTTTTCTGGTGTGAGAAACCAAAAGTGTAAATAAGGACCAGAATGTATAATAGATATTGTGAACTAGGAAGAAAATGTTCAAATGAAAAGGGGAAATAGGGAGGAGGGAGGGGGAAAGGAAGGAAGGGAAAAGAAAAAAAAGAAGGAAAAATTAGTGACACAGCTTTGTAAATAAGGAAGGAAAGAGGAGTTGAAGGGAGGGGAGAGGAATGGAAAAAGAAGCAAGTTATACCATGTACAGGTACAAATTCCCTATGATGAATGTGATCATTATGTATATCTATAATGTACCAATATACTTAATTAATTAAAAAAATTAAGCAGCCCTCTTTCCTGTTCACACTGGCAAGTTCCCAATCCTAGACCATTGCCTGTAGTCTTGCGAGATCATTTTTTTCTAGTGCTACAACATAGTCTTGTTCCCCTAATGTTTTCACCCACTCATGTGCCCTATTATCTTTCCACTGTTCCCTCTTCCTCCTTGGAGCCCACCTTCCTTTCCTGCCCACATTGAGCCCTGCAACCAATCACAGGAGCCCCCGTGCACTCATCTCTTCTCCTCCCCCTCATTACCTCAGCCTCACCTCACACAGCCACAACCTGAGGACAGCCAGCTCTCTGCCTAATCTGAGCCCCACTTAAATAACTGCATCCATGATGACTTCTCTCACAGTCTTACCAAGAATTGCAAGTGGATCGTGATTGCTGGCTGGCTATAACAATAATATACATTTCCCAGTCTATTCATTCCTAGACTTCATTAGATTATTATTTTGTATGCTCTCCTCCCTCCTCAAAGCTCCAACACCTGCAACCCCATCCTTATTGTCAGCTAATGATCTTGCTTGACATTTTACTGGTATAACTGTAGCAAACAGAAGGAAATTTGCAAAGGCTCCACTATCAACTCTCCTAACCATCCCAGAACTGTGGTATTATTCTTTGACCTCCTTCATTGCTATGGGTGAATTATTTCCACGTTTTAACAAAGGGCACCTTCACGGTTACATGCTGCTTTTCTCACATATCCAAAAGAATTGCTGAGTAATTCTTCCTTCCCTCTTTTCCGTATCATACTTTCTCACCATACTGAATCATTCTTACTCATGTATATATAATATTGCTTTCCCACACTACAAATAAATGAACCAAAATCCATTTTCTTTCTCTAATCTTTCACGTGACCGTAGTCAATGAAAACATTTTCCTTCTACTTAGTGTTTCCAATACTCCAGCTCCTCTCTTGTTTTCCATATCTTCCAATTACCATTTGTTCTGACCTCTCCATTGAAATTTCTCTTATAAAAGACACCAATGACCCATACATCTCAATTTTGACACAACAAGAATATTGAACATTTTCGAACATTACGTCCGCCTGTCCTAGATTTCATTTGGATTCAAGAATCCATGCTGTGATGGTCTTCCTCCCACTTGACTGGCTGCTCCTTCAGTGGTCCTTGTGTACTGTGCATCTCTCCCCCACATCTTACTCATTGATTCTCTAGTACGTGCGGTCTTCAGACCTCCTCTCTATCTACCCACTGGCATCAGTGATATCATCTACTCAGAGGGCTTTAAATACCATGTAAAAGCAGGCTACTTTCAGATTTACATCATCATCTGAAAATCTCATCTGAATTCCTGACTCATTCATTTGACACCTGTTCAGCATCTCCTGTTCTTTCTCTAATTTTATTAAATCCAACCTCAAATTCCTGTCCTTCCACTAAAATCCTGTTCCACCTACAGTCTTCCCTTGTTTTAACTGTGAGCAACTCTATTTCTTTACTTTCCAGGCCAAAAAATTTAGAGGTTACCTCAACCCCTTGATTCCTTTCAGAATATGCATTCAATCTGTCAGAAAAACCTGCCTTTCAAACTGCAGACAGACTCCAGCAAGGCCCTCCCAGCAATCACCAAAGCCCTGGCTCACAGAATCTTTCTCTCTTCCTTGGACTCTTCCAAGAGCTTCAAAACTCTATTTTTCCACACAGTGGAACCCAAGCCTTCAGGACATTTCAGGGTGGGGAATTATAGGTATAATCATGTATGAAACTAGAATACCCAAGGACTACTAATTCGGATAAATAAGAATGAATACAGTCTTCCCAGCAGCCATCAGAGAGAGAGAGAGAGAGAGAGAGAGAGAGAGAATATCTCCTCCTCCGTGGATAAACAATGTTTCCTGTAAGATACTTCCCTCTAGAAACTAAACCATGGACTTCACATGGATTTGAAATTATATTTTCTTCATTATGAAGGAGACTTCAAATAATGGGTTAATGTTTTAGTATGGAAAATATAGTCCAGAGCAGTGACACTCTTGACAGAAACAAAGAGAAAACAAACTATCTATTCCCAACTCATGGGTTTCCTAAAAGAAGGGGAAAGACTAGTTTATAAACAAAATTATAAAAATGAGGAATTCTCATGTGCAGCAAAATGGATGGAACTGGAGTGCTTTATGGTAACTGAAACAAGTCCCACAGATGTATGGTGAGTTCTCTCTCATACATGGAAATTGTTTTCAAAAAAAGTTGAATGTAGACTGGTGATTACTTGAGTTTGGGAAGAGAGGGTTAGATAAGGGGAGGCTAGAACTGATCAGGGTTACTTGTATGCATGTGGTGAAATATCACACTGAACCACTCTAATAGTTAGCATTAATACATCTTAATCAAAATTTAAAATATGTATGTTAAGGAAGTGTTCTCATGACAGTAGACACACAAAAAAGTAGACACAAATGTCTCAAGTATTAGAAATCACATAACATGAATCTAAATGAAAATGTAAGCAGAGTGTGTTTAAATGGTTAAAAATATAAAGATGTTAAAACCTTCAAAAAGAATTGAGTACTACGTAAAACTGCTAGGTAGGTGGGAAAATACCTATTATATTTTCTACAGTACCTGAATGTTTAAATTTTAAAATATTTGCAGGAAAAGACACATTGCCACAAATTCCCCTCAAAATCCTCCCTCTCTTCAAACACACTCATCCCATCATCCTTGCCACTTTCTGCAGCAGCTCTGGAGTCCTCTTTCATGAGAGTCTTTACAGGGTCGTGGCTGCTTCCATTGAATCCCTCAAAACATTTACCTTCTTGACATTTCACTTGGGGAAAACCAGAAGTTGTGCAACCCTGGATCTGCTATGTAAGGTGAAAGAAGATGCACCATAGTATTTATAAGGAGCCTGCCTTCGAACTGGATGACACTGGCAACAGCATTCACTGTATTTTTTTTAATTATACCTCATAAAAACACTCAGGAAAGAGGACTTGAGAGCTGGTTCAGAAAGTGGTAAGAATGATGGGATAAGTGTGTTTGAACTGAGGGGAGGAGAGGATACTGTTTTTACTGTAACAAATATTTTTAATTTAAACACACATCTTACATTTTGATTAGCACTTGTACACTTGGAACAAGAACAAAGTAGGAAATCATCTAATCAAGGATATAGTGATTGAAAACAAATTTAACTGAATGGCTGACTTAAATAGCAATTGAAACACACTATAAGGGGCTGGGGATTTAGCTCAGCGGCAAAAGCACCTGCCTGGCAAGTGCAAGGTCGTGAGTTCGGTTCCCGGTACCGGAGAAAAACCAAAAAACAAAAAAAAGAAACACACTATAAGAGAAAATAGGTCTGTAGAAAATAATAAAAATGTAGAAAACTACAATATAAAATACAGCATATTACACAGGACACTCTTAAAAGGTGTAGTTACCTGACTAATAAGAAGTCCAGAAGGCAACAGAAGGAAAATAATGGGCAATGACAGGAATTTTCCTGAATTCATGAATCCTGCTTGAAAAAAGAAAAATGAGATCTAAGTAGGATAAGTAAAATGACATCTCTGGTTGATCTGCCCATTTTTGTAGCACTTTTATTTGGAAGATAATTCTTTTGTGAATATAAAAATATATAGTACAACATTTGAAGTGAATGAGTAATCAGGAAAAATTAAGTATCTTTCCTCTTTGTTCTTGTCTTAGATAAAGAAACCATTTTACTACTTTCACCAGTTCCTTGCAGGCCCTTTCAGAAATGTTACACTTGTGTATCCTGTATACATACAATACATGCATTTGTACATTTATTTTTCCACAGGTGATATAGCACAATATAAGCTTTGTTTTGTTAATTTTTATAATACCAAAAATTTATTCCAAAGACTAATTATAAAACTGACTCATTTATTTACACATACACATGTTTGGTACATGCAGTACCACTGAGCTATAGTCCCAGCCCTAATCTATCTCTAATTAATTTTTACTATCCTTTGTTGAAAATTTGGATCATTTCTAATCACTTTATTATAAATACTGCTGCAATAAATATTCTTGTATACATTTTTTGCAGATAATTTTTTATCTGTGGGTAAGTTTGTAAGTGTGTGTTAGCAGACTCCATAAACATATTGATGGGTGATGTCATTGTGGTGTGTGAAGGGAATTCAAGCCAAAACTTCAGCCAGGGATCCATAGTCTCCAAATATTCCAAAGCTGAGCATCATTTCACTTTTCTTTTTCTACAAAGCATTCAACCACAAAACCCAACCCCACCAATGATGTACATCTGCTATGTGCTTTCATTATGCGGATGACAACCTATAAGCCAGGAAATATTTTCATTCTTCTGCTTAAAGCTTGATATGTGATTCTCAGAAGAAAATTCCAAATACATGTGATATTCAGATGCACTGTAACCTCTTTAACAAACCATTCCTCAAGGTTAAGAGCAAAAATTACATTCTCAGATTCAGTTGCTCTGACTTTCCCACATCAGATCTTGCCATCCTTTTTCTCTGCCTTTTCACCTACACTGTGCCTCTTCCTAGAGAGTATCTTACAGGTCACAACAAATCTGTCTTGGCGTCTGGAGCTCCAGGAGCAGACCCTAGGCTGATGTTATCTTATACTGAGAACACAGGTATGTTGCAGTTCCACAATGACACCACAGAGCAGCCCTCTGTGTGTAACACAAGAATGTAATAAGTGATGTAGATAGCAGAAAATAAAGAAAATCTACTTCCCTCAAGTTTTGAAGCTTTTACTGTTAAAGATGAATCCTCAGGTTGAACACATGGCTGGGTATGAGAGCAGCTTTTTATGTTGGATCATCCATTTCTCCTCAGAAACTTCCAGCCTAGAAAAGCCCTTCAGCTCAAAAACTGTCAGCATACAAGGGCTCTGCATTGCTCATGAGTACCCCAAGGTGACAGTATGGATGCCCTGAAACAGCTTACCCTGCGGACCCCCTGAGACAGGAACAGAGAGACCCAGGAGGCCCGTCATCTACATGAAGCAACCCTGAATTTCCTACAATTTCTAGAGAATTAGCATATGGCATCAAAAATGATGAAATAAGCCAGATGTGATAGTGCACACCTGTACTTCCAGCACTCTGGGAGGCAGAGGCAGGAGGATTGCAAGTTTCAGCCCAGGCTGGGCAACTTAGCAACTGAGTGAGACCCTGTCTCACAACGAAAAATAAAAAGAACTGGGGATGGAGCTCAGCAGGAAGCCCCTAGGCTCAATCCCCAGGACTGAAGGAAGAAAAAGGATAAAATAAAAGATTAAAAAAATAAATTGTGCTTAGAATCTTGTGGAATTTGCTTACAGTTCTCCATGCATAACAGCTTGTTTGGCTTCTGACTTCCTCCACTTCCCCAAAGAAGTTCCCAAAGTATTTTTTTTTTAATTTTAAAGAGAAAAAAATAATAAGAACGATACCGAATTTCAAAACAAGATGATAGGAAATTAACAATGATTGTTTTATTACATATTGTAATCTTCATAGTAGTTGCTCAGATTACCAGATATAGGTATATAAGATTGATCAAACAGTTAAGCCTTAACTGTTCCTTTCAATAAACCAATAGAAATTAATAATACAATTATCTTGCCAAACACCTATCCCAGCTATCCCTGTATATACATATAAATTTTGTTTTTCATTTTAAAGAGAAAAGAAAAAATAACAAAAGCAAATACATAAACAAAACAGCACAGAAAATCAAAAAAAAAGATACAAAATTTCAAGACAAGGTGATACGATATTAATAATGGTTGTTATATTCAAAGTGGTTGCTCAGATAACCAGATATAGGCATGTAAGATTGATCAAGCAACTACACATTAACTATTCCTTTCAATAAACCAACAGATATAAGTAGTACAATTATCATAGCTATCCATGCATACATATACATATTTTTTTCTCTTCTATCTTTTTCCTCTCCCCTTCTTCATTGTTTTTGTTGTTTTCATTTTTGTCTTCATCATTGTTGCTTTGTTAGTTTTTTCCCTCTTTAAAATAAAAATAAAAATAGGTAAATTCAAAAAAAAGTATCTTAGCTATCTTGTGTGCACATGTTTTCCCTTTCTTCTTTCCTCCTTTCCCCCATCCCAGTTGTGCTTTCCTTAAAAGAATAAAAAAAGATATACATAGTGATGAAACAGAGTTTCAAAACAGGTTATTAGGACAGTTACAATAGTTGATACATTGTGTTCAAAGTCCTGCAAGCATGCTCCCCTCCGTCTGAGATTTCTCAGTCAAGAGCTCTGTTCAATGTCCTAGGTTTTCCGGGTTCTTGCTGAGATACAAAAGCAGGACAATATCGCGTGTTCATTTTGGGCTCCACAGAAACAAACTTCCAGATTAGCAAAATGAGGCAGAGTCACTTAGATTCTCAAGAATCCTCAAATATCCAAACTGTTCAATCTTTAATCTTTGAAATATTCACATAGGTAAGTAGTTGACTTTGCTATTTAGGAAAAGGATGCTTTAATAAATAATATGAGTCTCTCAAACCTTGTATGTTTCTATATCTTACCGCAAAGGACAAAATCTTCACTTTGCTTGCTTTCATTCAATTCAAATCAGTAATTAGCTCACAGAAAAATTGTGTTCAATTCCCAATAAGAAATAATTTTCAAAGAAAGCTACCTGATCAGTAAGAGTGAGATAATTTTTTTGAACATAGTCATTTAATTTTTTTTTTAATTTCCACACCAGGGTTGAACCCTGGACCTCCCCACTCAGCTACATCCACAGCCCTGTTAATTTTGTATGTTAGGACAGAGTCTTGCTAAGTCACTAAGTTGCCCATGCTGGGCTCAAAATCCTCCTGTCTCAGCCTTCCAGAGTGTGAAATTATAGGCTTGTGCCACTACTCAAGGTTTAGGTTGCATTTCAAGTTTCATGACTATAATGATGGATACATTGTGTAAACTTGAGAAGTTTAGAAGCTTAACTAAGTAACTTGGCAGTTCTACATTGTAGGGTGTAGAGGACATCCCTAGGATGGATGTTTATGCTCCAACATGTTGCAATGGTTGATAAATTGTGTCAACTTGAGAAGTTTAGAAGTTTAAATGACTCACTGGGGATCAGAGTCCTCACTTTGTAAACATCCTCAGTCTGTGCAGAAGCAGGGCAAGGAGATGATGTGAGCACTACAACCACCCTAGGGCAGGTAGCTTTCATACAATGTAAGGGAGGCGAGAGGCTTGCTCTTTCCTGCTTCTTGCTCTTGTTGCTTTCACTGTCTTCCACCACAAAGAATGGTTGCCCTTCATCCCTACTGTCCTGCCTTGGAGCCAGTTGTTTATGGAATGAAATCGTCACAAACTGTGAGTGAAATAAACCTTTCCTTTCCTTAATTTTGGGCATTGGGTATTTTGTGTCCGCAACTAGAGAAAAGTAACTAACACAATGACACAAACATTTTATTTTATCTCAAGCCCCAAGGACAGCTCCTCCAGTCACTGAAGAAACTGAGCTTCAGATCATATACTTGTGCTTTGTTTGTCAACAAGAATTTTAGTCTCTTACTAAGAAAATGAATTTCTTCCAAAAACCTTACTTTTTTCTTATCAAGTACAAATGTTTCTACTTGAAGCAATTACCCTCAAACGGTTGATTTATGCAGCCTCACAAATCATGAATTTCCAGTCAAATAAATCATTCTGCGTTTGGTTTCATCAAAGATGAAAGATTTTTTTAAAAGATGCTGACTAAGAACTATGAAATTTGCTAAAATATTTAATGCTTTAATTAAAATATATACTGATGTGTTTCATTTCCCCCAAGAGCAGCAGTATGGTAATAAGTTTTTAACAATTCAGATCTGTGCCTTTGCATAGTGGGTTCTGCAGTTTTTCCCTTTTCTTCTTTCTTTCTCTAATCAGTAATCAGTACTTTTTGAGGTTCATGTGTACAGTGTGTAATTTGATTTTCTTCCCTGGTGGGTTATTACATCGACTGAATACAGTAATTAAAAATGCATGTATTTAGCATCCAGAAAAGCATAATGCAGTATATATCTTTCGCCATCTTCAGCAGTGAGCCCTGTACATTATTCAAGGTTGCAGGCATTAAGGGAAACACTTTATTCAGTGTTGCAGTGTCAGCTATGGATCAGGATCAAGTGGGCTTTTTCCCAAGGAGCTTTTATTTTCCAATAGAAGTGTTCCTCCCAATCCTGAAACCTCAAGATAAACTTGTTATAAAATAAATTATATTCTCTGCCCAAAACAAAAGCACATTCTTGTTTCCTTAGTGGATTGGTTCTATAGAGAAATTCATTATTTTCCCTCTCTTTTCAATGGGAATGTAGCTTTAAATGCGGCAGCTAGAATCTTAATCAGAACCACCTGTTGGGTTGATACCCTGCTTTGTTAGCAGGCATTGTTTTTGCCCCTTCTGGATGGCTTGGACCGCACCTGGGTTACTATGACATTAGAATACACTGTGGTTTGATTGGAGATTAGCAGACTGTGGACAGGTTTCAGAGAATTATAGAATTTTGTGATAATGGAACTGGCTGAAACCTTGTACTTATTTATCTCCAATTCCCTTGATTTATAAACAAGGAAACTAAAGCCTGGGAAGTAAAGAAAATGAACCAAATTTGCCCAGCTGATGGAAGAGCAAAGTGAAACTGAAATCAAAATTTTCTTGATCACCAAAACCTGAATTAGTTCAACAGTGAGATAAACTCAAGCAATCTATATCTTTGGACACGTCGTATTTTTCCATAAAACTTAACATCCGATTTTAAATTTATAAGGAGAACCATATTTATGGTCCCCTCCTTAGAGATGCATTTGAATTCCTAGGAGGAACCAGATTTGTGGTTCTCCCTGTACAGAATTACTTTTTTAAGAAATGAAGGAAGATATTTTGGTTTCTCTTTTCAAATAGCAGTAACAGGAGTTGTGTCCTAGTGGTTTCTCTGGATCAAGTTACTGTAAGCCAGATGGAATGTAATGTGAGCAATTTCCACAATCCAATAGGGTAAATTTTAATAGCCTGCTCTAGACAGAGAAAATGGTGTCATCCAATGTCTAGGAAGACTATTTCGTGTGACCAAATTAGATGGTACCTGTCCCAGGAACATGAAATCCTTTGATTTACCAAGGGGATCTTTCTTGTCTAGCTTAAGGATGATGGAGATGAAGCTGCTGAGGACCATTCATTCATTGTTTTATGCTGTTTTTATGGAACTCTTGTTCAATTACCACCATAATAGTTAGTCTCACCTTATAGGCAGCCTCTGTCCCAGATTCTGTGATCTTTCTATTATCTCATAAAAGAATTACATAGCACAGTAATAACTAGTTTTGGTCATGTGCAGTGGTATTGAAAAGTGAGAGATGCATGAATAAAAGAAATCTGATGGTCTCATCTTTACATATGTATGAATGGACTCCCTATAAGGGAGTTGCCTGAATGGGAACATCTTTCTCTCCCCATTCTTTATCAGTCTCCTTCACAGGAGACTTGAGGCTCTGTGATGTCTAGCTAATACAAACTTTGGGATCCAACTTTCAGTGGGCACGTGTCTCTGTTGAACACTGCAAATATGATGACATTTAATCACATGGACTCTCTCTGTCTTTCTTTTTTCCTTAGGGCACTGTGTTCTTAGACAACTGGCCTCCACTTCCAGTTTCAAAAGGCAGGAGAGTGCCATGGTTTGTACTTAGCCGCTGCCTTCAAACACTTGTTGCTATCATGTGTGACTTTGGCCAGTGTACACAGTCTCTCAGTGTCTCAATATTTTCAGCTACAAACAGAGATATTACCAGTAACTAACTCATAAGAAAGTTCAAATGTCAAAAAAAGTGAATGGAACCCACAAACATATTATGAGTCATCATTCTTGCTGGCTTTGTTATTTGTGATTGGTGTGCCTTGGGTTGTACCTTTCTACTCTAGCACAAGTCTTTAGTCAACTGTTTCTCTTCCCAAAGAGGTGACAGCTACAGAGACAGACCTGCCTCTGTTTATCCCAATGTCAGAGCATCTAAGAAGACTTAAAAGCCCTGGTTTACTACTGGATGGTTATGAACATAGCCAAATTTCTGGTCTTCATTTGTCCGGGCAGTGAGGACACACCATGACCCCAAACCTAACATATTAGATAGACAGCAATATGAACATCTTCCTGAGCTGTCCCTGATAGTGCTTGGATTCCTTTGAGTTCCGAGGAGGTCATATAGGATTGATATAGCCCCATTCCTAAAGTGTAACTCACCTCCTACAACCCACAAGCCAGTGGTAATCCACACTTCACTTAGAAGGGATGTAGTTAGGTGGTCACATTAACCTTTCCAGGGCCTTCTTTTGTTTGGGGAATGAGGATTAATTTGGGCCTTGGAGCAATTTGGAGCACAGCATTGAGCAGCCGGGCACAGTTTTTTTAAAGCACATACGAATCACTCAGGAACTTCATGAAATGCACATCTGACTCAGTTCTGGTGTAGCACAGCCTGGAGAAGGATCTACACAACCCTAGGTGACATCCGCGTCACTGCAGAGCAAGGCCTTGGCAAACACTAGGCAGTAGCAGAGAGCAAAGATGAAATTCGTCATGTTGCCTGGGCTTTTAAAGCCATTGTTATTAAATCAGTGCCTAGCATCACCTGCAGGAGGGTAGCTGTGTGCCGTTCTAGAAATACAAGATAAAACAAATAACAGAGCAAAAACAAGGTTTCCTAAATGCAACTATTTCACCACCAAAGATGACTGATGTCACTGACTCACAGCGCTTTGGGTCCCATCAAATAGGAAGTGGCAGTGTGTCCCATTTTAATCAATTCCAGATAAGCTAATGCAAGCAATGCTTCTATTCTATCACCTGGTAAATTCTTCTCAGAACAATCTCCGGGGACAGCTAAGCTGGTTCTTTCCAAAGCACATTGTGACTTTTACCTTGCAAACTTAGCCATGACATGGCCACCGTCAAAATTTACTAAGTCAGATTTTACCCATGAATATTATTATACACTGGTACCTCAGTTCATGAACTCGACTTATTTTCATTATGGCCCAAAACCAAACTGGACAAAAGCTGAATCAATCTTAAAGACATAGGTGAAGGCAGAGAGTTCATGAACTAAACCCAAACAGCATAGGAAATACTTCAAAGAATTAATAGCTGGGATCTCTTATTAAAAGGTTTTGCACATCAAAGTAATTCGCTGACAGAGTGAAAAAACAACCCACCGAGTGGGAAAATATTTTAGCCAATCATCCCTCAGACAAGAGAATTCTATCTAGAACATATAAAGAATTGAAAAAACTCAGATCTCCTAAATTCAAAGACCCAGTCCAAAAATGAACATCTGAGATGAGTACACACTTTTCAGATGAAGAAATACAAAAGGTGAGTAAATATATGGAAAATATTCACCATCACTGGTCATTCAAGAGATGCAAATTAAAACAACACGAGATAACATCTCACTCCAGAAAGAATGGTTATTATCAAGAAATCAACCGATAATAAATGCTGGAGGGGCTATGGGAAAAAAGAAACACTTCTCCACTGTTGGTGGGAGTATAGACTGGTGCAACCACTGTGAAAATTAGTATGGAGATTCCTCAAAAAGCTAGGATTAGAGGTTCCATTTGACCCAGTTATTCCCCTTTTGGGTATCTTCCAAGAAGAACTGAAAACACCATCCCACAGTGATACATGTGCACCCATGCTTATAGCAGCACAATTTGTAATAGCTAAATCTTGGAAATAACCTTAATACTCATCAACCAAGGAATGGATAAAATGATATGGTGTTTTTATACAGTGGAATACTACTCAGCCATAAAGGATAAACTTGAGACTTTTATAGGTAAATGGATACAATTTGAACCATACTAATAGAAATAAATCAGTCTCACATGTGTAAACATTGTATTGTCTCCCTGGTGTGAGAAATAGAAAGAGTAAATAAAGTGTAAAATGTACAATAGATGTTGTGAAATGGAAAGAATTTGTTTAAAAAGAAAAATGATCTAGGATGGGGGAAAGGGGAAAGGAAGGAAGGGAAAAGGAAGAATAGCTAGCTATATTGTTAGTGTCTATTAGTTCATTGAAAAAGAAAGTCTGGGCTGGGGATATAGCTCAGTGGCACGGTGCCTGCCTGACAAGTGCAAAGTCCTGAGTTTGATTCCCAGTACCAGAAAAAAAAAAAAAGAAAGAAAGAAAAAAGATAAAAAAGGAAGGTTCATGCTGATACCAATAGAATATTTTATCTCCAGATCTTGTACTCTGAGTAACTACTTTGAAGATGACAATATATAACATATTAACTATTACTATTTGCCTATTATTACATTAGGAATTTTGTTTTACTTTTTTCAATAAAATAAAAAAGAACAGAATCAAATGTATTGCCCCTTTTTTAAGGTTGTATGTAAAATGAACTGTCTTTGTCTCTCGGTGCAAAGGACAGTCAGTATGACAGCCAATCCATCACAATTTCATTAACAAGTGTTCATTTCATAGTTGACTAAAGAGGGGTATAGAAATGTTGTGGCTGACCCAGGGTCACACAATAATTTAGGAACAGAATCAAGACAAACACATCTTGGTGGGCTTTCAGTTTAGTTTTGTCTATGCCACTGTAGTACGTGAATTTTAATCATTATTAATGGTCATTTTTCATGGAGCTTGCATTAATCAATTCCCCTGCTTTCTAAAGCTTATTTGTAATCCCCAAATCACTACTTATTAAATTTTGTTCTCTCATTGCCATGTGAAAGCAGCAAAATATTTGAGTTCTCTATACCCACTTTTCCAGCTGCAGTGGACTAAGGTGACACTCTGCCTTCGTGCTTTGAGAGTGTGAACAAGTGTCCTTACTGAAGTCTATATCATACCACATATATTAGTCACTTTTCCATTGCTGGGATTCAATATCCAACACCCGCAATTTAAAGGAAGAGAGGTTTAACCTGGCTCAGTTTCAGGGGAAGGAAACAAGCCATGATTTTCTGGCTCCAGGTCAGGAAAACCATGGTAGAAGGTCCTGGTGAGAAAAGCTTCTCACCTCATAGCAGCCAGAAATCAGAGACAGAAGGAAGGAGCCGGGAAAATTCGTGCACCCTTCCCAGCCACACCCAGGGACCACCTTCTACAGCACACTCAGCTATCAGGGTCATAAATGTATGAGTCCACGGATGAGTATAGCACCCCCATGACCTAATCACCTTCCAAAATTCCACCTCTCAACATGGGAGGCTTTTGGAGGACATTATAGGTCTGACATATACCACACCATTTTTCTCCTATTGTCGGTGACTTCACTGTTTAAAGTGAACTCTAAATGTGGTGCTGAAGGTCTGTCTAGTCTTCCTATGTGTAAGAAAACTATGATGTATCTTGGGGTGAAAAGGCACAAGTCAGATGTAATGCTCTTGGCTCAGAGTTCAGCACTGATTAATCAAAAATGCATATTAAATACTTTTAAGCAGAAGCAGTCGTAAAACAAGTTTATGTGTTCATTGGTTAATGAACATGTAACCAGAGTTTCACAAGAATCTAGTCCTCTGTTTCATTTAGGTACAAGGTTTCATTATTCAGTGTTTCCATGATTTGATTCAGAACAGCTGGCATGAATAACAAGGATGAGCTGTACTCTCAACCTTGCTAAAGGACCATTTTGCACACTTACTATCTCCTAGGTTCTTTAATAACTTTGCTGTAGATTCCAAGAAGATGCAGGCATAATTATTACCATATATTCTTCTGGGGAAACTCAGAAATGGAAATTAAATGGGATCTAGAAAAGTGAAATAATCAATCATTTAGAAGACTACGCTAAGATAGAAACAAGAAGGTTACACTGGAGCCTGGAGAAGTCCCTTTTGTGATTTTACCCCCAGGCACGTATCTCTCAGACACATGTGAAAACACCAAAGACACTTCTTAAGGGTCATTTCTGGTGGCTTAGTAATTAGTATAAGAAGAACTTATCTGTTAAATTTATCAATTAAAGTATCATTTTCTAACACAAAAAATACTTTCATGATAGCACAAATTTTAAAAGCTCTACTGTTTTAAAAGTTTTCTTCTGTATCTTTTGGCTCCCCCAAGTATCAACAAGCAGGTCAAGACTTTAATGATTCCCTATTTCTTTTTGCTGCAAATTTTACAACTTTCTATGCTGGGAATCAGACCGCTTTATACTGTTCTCTCTTCTAGCAAAGTGAGTAAGGACATACTTCTGTTCTCCTGGAATCCTTCTCAGTGTGTCCAAGTTACACTCTGGTGGATGGGGTGGATGATTCCTCCAAGTTCTTTTTTTTTCCTACTTTAAAGATAATTTTAAAAAGAACAATAGCAAAATGCCAACAACATAGCCAAAAGCAAAAAAAGCAAAAACAGTAAGAATGATACAGGGTTTCAGAACAAAATGATATGGATGAACAATGGATATTATATTACACATTTTTATCTTCGTCGAAGTTGGTCAGATTACCAGATGGAAGAATGCAAGATTGATCAAACTATTAAAGAAAATAAAAAATAAAAACAAAAAAGTATAAATGATACAAAGCATACTTATAGCTGGTAATCTGAACAACTAATCTGAAGACAATGATATGCAATATAACAACCAGTGTTGAATTCCTACCATCTTGTTTGGTGAAGCTCGAATCTCTTTTGAAGAGGCTAAAGGTAGATGAACTTGCACCTGGCAGATGAGCACCGCTGCTCTGTTGCCTGAGCAGGCCCCCAGGATCATAACTCTGACCCAGTAACAAATTAGAGAGCCAAACTTTAATGAAAGGAAGATACTTTGTTTGTAAAGAGGAAGAGAATGAGAGAGGAGAAAATACACAGCTACCCTGATAAGAAAGAGTCAGGGCAGGGGGCTCCAGGAAGGTGGAGGCCACATGGGCTCTTTGTTCTCAGCTATTTTTACAGGGGGCTCAGGAGAGTAACTCTTTCCTCTCCACCCAGAATTTGCCATAACTGGATTGGCTTCTGGGCATCTCTGTCCACTGTCACTTCCACTGGTGGTCCACGTGCAGCTTCTTTCTGCCTGTCTGATTACTTGTCCTTGACGTGCTTTGGTCTTATCTTTGGAGTGAGCAGATAATTGGTAAGGGAGTGTCTTGTTCTTGGATAGCTTAGAGTTAGTAAAGAGGTGTGTGGGTATCTGCTATACTCTATAATGACCCTAGAGTGACTAATATAGTGACTCTAGAATGAATACATATGTATATAAGGGTATATGTTAGTGCATACTGCCTTAAAGTTAATCAGTTCTCTTTTTGTTTCCCTTGTATTTTATTGGACATGGGGGCAGCTAATCATTCCTGTACCTGGCTTTGTCTCTGTTCCCTGCCTGGTAGCTCTTAAATGTTTCTGGATTTTTGTTTGTTTGATTGTTTGTTTGTTGGTCTGTCTGTTTTTGGTACGAGGAATCAAACTCACAATCTTGTGCTTGTCAGGAAGGCACTTTGCTGCTGAGCTATATCCCTGGCCCCTCTGCCTGGTAGCTGTTTTCTGGTCTCTTGGTGCAAGTCCTAAAACCATTTGATGCCTTTCTTTACCTGTTTCTTTTTTCTTTTGCTGCCCAGGTCTTTTGACTTGCTTCCATGGGAACCTCTGTAGTAAAGTTTGTTTTTTAACTCTTCCTAGTCAGGATTACTTAGAAGACCTAAGCAGGCCCCTGTTTTATTTTCCTATCTACAGAGCCCTGTCCCTACAAACTAAAGTAAATGAGTTGATAGGAGGAATAGAGGTAATCTGTTGGGTTGCTAACAGGATCCCTGAAAGGATACTATAGTGTCATCCCTGGGAAAGTGACACTGGGAACCACACAAACAAGCAAGATCTCCATGTGATGTCCACCCACCTATCTTGTTCAAGTCTCACCTGAGTGTCAGCCTTTACACACACCCTACGCTAGGCAGACGGGAAGCCGCCTGTGAGCAGGAAAGTGACCCAAAAGGCATGTGCGCCTTACCATCTACCCCCTCACCTTCAGAGCTGAGGGTCAAATGCTACTTAGTTCAATGAACCATGAGAACATCTACCTAAAAATGGTCCTTTTTAAGGTAAAGATGTTTTTTATTTTATTTGAAGAGTTTTACGTGTTGGTGCTGTAGTTACTCTCTCCTTGCTGAGGCACTATGTCAGGAAGAGAGGTTTATAGTGGCTCACAGTTTGCAGAGGTTTCAGACCATACCCAGCTGGTCCAAGGCAGGGTGGTACGGCAGAGGGGCATCACAGAGGAGAAACAGCTCTTTACATGGTGGCAGGAAGCAGAAAGAGATCATGAGAGGGCAGGAGAGGAGACAGGGAATAGACCCTTCCAGGCCATATGCCCAGTGATCCACCTCCTCCCAGCAGGATTCATCACCCAGCACCACAATAAACCCATTAGTGGACTAATCCACTAGAGTATAGTGATCCAAACCTGATTCCAATCACCTCCCAAAACTCCCACTTGTGAACCCCTGAGGCTTTGGGGAGACATCTAGATATAAACCATAACAGTTGAAAAATAATAATTGCTAATGGACAAGACTTTATATGCTAAGCATCTAGCAAAGTATTGTTGCAGATGGCCTGTTAATGCCTCTAAAAACCTTGTAATGTAGATAACATTGTGATTTCATAGAAAATGAAGGTTAGAAAGATTATATAATTTCATCAAAATCATAGTTACCATGTAGCAGGGAGGAAATTGCAAATCATCTTTGTTGGTTGTGTTCTCTGCAGCAAAACTCTGATTCATAAAGAGGCAGGTTCAAAGAAAAAAGTGAAAACGCTTTCTAAACTTTCCTCCTATTATCCTAGTGGTTCTTACAGAACAACCAGTGTTAAAAGACAACGTTGGTAGTATTTAGAATAGAAGATGCCATATTAGACATGGAGTTTTATGACTGTTGGCTTGAATAATGCTATGACCTGAATATCCCCCCCCCCAAATTCATGTGCTGGGATTTAACTGCCATGTGATAGCTTTTTGAAGTGGCACCTTTAGGAGCTGAGTAAGACAGAAAACCAGAATGCTGACGGGCATGATTAGGGCCCCCTCAAATAAAAGACAGTAAGAGAATTCATTCCCTGTCATCCTTCCCACCACCTGAGGTCCCTAAGACATAGCATCCAGGCACCATCTTAGAGATACAGCCACCCAAACCTGCTGATGCCTTGATTTTGGACTTCTCAGGCCCTAGAAGCATGAGAAATAAATCTAGGTTGTTTATAAATTTCCTATTACCAGGTATTTTTTCAGAAGCACACATGATGAAAATAACCTACCTTTGAAACTAGTAAAGAGAGTATTGAAGAGTTCCAGAGAAGACCATGAGCTGTGAAGCTAAGAAACCCTTCCCAGTGGCCACACTCCTTCTAGACACAAAGAAAATATGTGGACGCTTTTCTGTAAAGTCAACAGTAGGAAAGGAAAATGTTCAGACACCAGAAAAAAAGGTGAAATACACAGTCATAGCAATGAGTGGTGGCTGAAGTCTCGCAATGCATGGGATTATCAAATTAGACGAGAGCTTTATTAAGTAAATTTTAGTGTCACAACTGAGTTATAAGTCAAGGATACAAGAACAATAGGAGGTGAAACTGGGTGCCTCTCATGCAATCAAGTCTGCATCAGTCAAACTGGGATCGGAACAACTGTGCCTGAAACTCAGAACACATCCCAGAAGAAAGCAGTCGGCCTTAGGTCACAGACAGAATCAGCAGCAGCCTTCAAACTTTGAAAGACTTTGTTATACTATGTGCAACAAAGTAGAGATATGAAAAAATGTAATAAAATCCTAAGAATGTTTATCATATTCAAAGGCACAATGAATATATGTTATGTAACAAAAATATACTCATAAAACCATCTTTAAAAGACTTTTCCCAAACTTAAAAGATCAATTAGTGTTTGGATTGGAAAATACTACTAATTCATATGTAGAAATATTTTAAATGTCCATACACCATTCATGTCATAAAAATGTAACTAACACTAAGAGGAAATTATATAAAGCAAGACAAGTTTAGGTCAGTTATTTACAAATAATAATGGCAAGAAGAAAAGGCAAACTTTGAGGAAATAGGCATTGAACAGCTTAAATTAGGGTGCCAATTTTCCACTCATGTTTACACTTCCAGAAGAGCGGGGCTGTTACAAGAATGTCATCAAGATGTCTTAAAAAGAAGAAATCACTTGGGATAAGTTGTGAAATGGTTTCTCTTTGACTCCCACTGCCCAGGTCTGCCATATACAGGTGACAAGGTGGTCACACGCATCCCCTATCTTCATTTCAGCTTCAACTCCACCTGTCACAGGGAAATGTCCCAGATTGCTACTAATCATCACCCCAGGAAAACACACAAGTATTATAATAAAGGACACAGTGTGCTATACATCAGGTTGGCAATTTCTCAACACAGGTACATTTAATGGCTTAGAGCCAGGTGTCCTAGTAATGAACTGTGCTGTCCCTTTCAATCTGAAATGGACTATCTTCAGGAAAACTCTAATAATCGTTTCTTAGCTCATGACTAGACCTATCAAAGCTCATGATAGTACTCGGCTATCAAGAGCTTTGGCTGGTGGGGATGGGAAAGTCAACCATGGATCAAACCCACGGAAACTATGAGCCACACAAACCTCTGCCTTTACATTGTGGGTGTTGGGTATTTTACCTCAGTGATGAGCAAGTTGACTGATCTTGATGTATTAGATCAGATGCCCAATCTACCATTATTTAAAGATCCTAAGAAAATAAGATGTAATTTTATCATTTTTCCATAAGTAGAAAATGGGGTCTTTTTTTGAGATTAGGAACATTTTGGCCAGTGGAAAGAAAATGTGGATTGAAAATCAGGGAAAAGGAGAGGAACAGAAGGCTATGGCTTATAAGGCGAACAGAAAAACAAAGCACTATCATATTAGAGTGAGCTGCAGGTTAGAGAAATTAGAAGTTGCTGGATTCTCTAAGGAGGAAATTATGTAGGACTTTGAAACCAATCACGAAAGTTTTGTTCTGATGTGAAGCACATCAGAGACAGTATTGAACAAGCATGTGGGGAAGCATTGCTGTTGGGAAGAGGAGCAGCTGGCAAATGTTTGCTGTGGTTTTCACAATGAAGTCCAAACCTTCAGCACAGCAAGATAACTGACTAGGGCAAGTGCGTCTCTCTCTGTCTCTCTGTCTCTGTCTCTGTCTTCTCTCTGTCTCTGTCTCTGTCTCTGTCTCTGTCTCTCTCTCTCCCTGTCTCTCTCTCTTCCCCCTCCTCTGTCACACACACTCTCATCCTATACTCAGATCCCTATACCAGCCCCTCAGCAACCTCTTTTGCTTCCTGTCTTCCTCTTACTTCTAGTGCTTTGCATGCATGGATCCTCCCATGTCACCTTCATCCAACTAACCCCTACTTATGCTTCAGGACTTAATATCATTGTTTCATCTTCCCTGAAGTCATTTCTGGATGCTGGATCTCACACCCTCATACCACCCTTTCTAACTTTCACTGAAGTTGTTAATGCATATGTTTCTCCACCCGCTAAAGAGCTGTAGCTGCTTTGGGGATGGCATCTGGCAGATGGGAAGCACTTGATAAATATTGGAAGGAATAAGGATGGAAGGGAAGGAAGGACAAAAAGGAGAGAAGGGTCTAAAGTGGAAAAGTTGGCTCCTTGATGATTTCCAGTACCCAGTGCCCTCGGCCCTTCTTCTTCCAGATCTCAAGTCATCTTCATGGTCCAGGCATACATTCACATATAGCAACTGGGCAGAAGGCGGAGAGGTCCTGCCCTTTTTGTTCTATGATGTAACCCCCCAAATCACATGTAATACCCTTTACACCCTGTTAATCAGTGCTCAAGAGGATAGCTGTCTGAGCTGGAAGAAAAGCTTGGAAATGTGGGATTTTAACGAGAACATGAAATTAATTCTGTTACTAAGGAGTAGGGGGAGTATAGGTCTTAAATAGTCACTCAGTGGTTTTCTATCATAGAAGCAATTTGTCCTTTTTTATTTTAAATATTAAAAAACTAACAAAACAACAACAAAGAAGACAAAATCAAAACAATACAAAAACAACAAACACAATACATGACCTCAAAACAAAATTATAGGAGTTAACAATGGGTGCAGCTTCTTAAACCAATAACTTAGTGTTTGTTTTCTCCAAGTCTACAATGCAAGCAGAATTCTAGAGTCTTAAAATTGACACCCATCTTGATTGCAAAGCTACGAGGAGCTCAATAAACAACAGAATGGTGAATAACAACCTGACATGCAGAACTATACAAAAATAGGAAATGTTTTCCTCTAGAATCTACACTCACCCACAAACACACCTCCTTCAAATTTAGTAAGCATTAAACAAAAACAAAGTTGTGCTTTGCTGAGACTTTTAAGTCAATACGTAGCCTGCCTGCCAGGATTCCACAGAGGAGCAGGGATTTGACAAATGGCATTGTGTGGTCAACGTAAAATATCAGAACCAACCGTGAATTCAAAATATTGATTCGCTAGGGGAAAATGCATGCTGGAGTATCGCCTGGGAGGGGATGAACAGGGGCTACCGAGTTTGTCCAAGTGTTTCTTTTTGCTTCAGCACTGGCCTGGCAGCTAGACTGATTGAGTTCCATCATATATTAATGGTAATGGATGGTACTGTCAGCAACTTGAATGTCACATGTGCCATGCGACTGGGGCCAGAGGTCTGGGAGATGGAGTGTGATGGGGCCATCTGTCACCCAAGGCAAAGATGCTCTCCAACCTGAGGCTTCGCAAGGCACCTAGGTCTCCACCTGATGTTAGACAGCCTGTTTCTTTATTTAAAAGAAAAATAACCAGGGCTGTGTGCCAGGGAAAAGGCATGGGCTTGCCACCATCAGCAGCAGGAAAGCTCATTAGCTTAATCTTCAGGCACTTGCAGTAGGAAACAAGGCAGCTCCAGAGAGAAGAGCAATCACCAAAGCTCTCCTCTTTCTGCAACTCGAGACCCTGGGACACAGAGCTGCAAGGCTGCATCGGCCTCCGGGACCTTCTCATTCTTTTGTCTCTACCAACCCTGCCTCTGGACCCACACGTGGCACAGGGCTCACCCCAGAAGCTTCCTTTGATCCCTGGAGCTCAGAGCCCTCTTCCACTTACTAACTTGGTGAGCCACAGTTCTGAGCGGTCCCTTTAATATTGAAACATCCTGCTTCCCACTGTTTTAATGATTCTAGTGCATATTCCAGCCCTATTATTCAAACTTAAACTTATTTATAGCTCTTTGTAAACCGTCTAGAACAAGCAGGTATTTGGCTTGGAAAGAAGTGTTTGTGACGGAAAAGTGTGTGGGAGGCTTGGGGACCACTGGGTTTCATACCTGCTGTCTTCAGTTTGGGTCCACAGCAGCCTTTGAAGCCTTGAAGCTATACTTCCAGCTCCCAGCAGCAGCCCTGCTTAGCAAAATACGCTGCTGCAATTCTGTAGCCACATGCAGGCATCTTCTGCAGGCTCCACTGGCCCACGCAGTATTTCATCTGCCTTGAAGAACTCTCCATGCTGAATATAACTTGGTTGCTGTCATATCCTTGCAACTTCTTTAGCATGGTAGAAACTGCATTATCAAGGAGTCACCTTGGATGAATGGAACTGTAAAGTTTAGACAGTTTCTAACACTGCCTGATGGTGCCCTGCTATTCTTTTAGAGCCCACTCACTGTGTCTTGCTCAGCAGCTGGGCACAGAGCCCAAAATCTCCCAAAGGCTCCTTACTCTGAAGCTTGTATTCTGGATAACCAGAGAGGTTGCTTTAGCATGCACATTTTTGAGCAGACTGAGCTCCCACAACTTGCATAAGAAATCATCATCCTAATGCTCTGAGGTTAGACTGGGAGAAAGTAGAGGAAGAGGTGACTGTCATCACCATGCAGTAGACAGCAGTGGCATAACTTCAGGAGCTGCAGCAGGTCTCCCTGGACTGTGTCTTTGCTGTGGGTTTACACAGCTTCATTTCCTGGGTGTCTCTCTGAGTCCAGATGACTTGGTTCAGAGGAAACATCACACAGGCAAGACCTCTGTTTTCCACTCAGGGAAGGTGTGTCAGTTCCTCTGTATGCGGGGAGACTTAGTTTCTTCCAGCAGGGCAACACATCTACACCTTTTCCAACCAGGTTGCTTTGGAGACAACCCACAGCCAGTACTTCAGTGACAATGACCGTGGGCTTCTGACAGATCAAGCCCCCAATCCTCAGGACTTCTGTTCCGTAGGTGGCTAATGTCTCTTTGTGTCCAGAAGTATTTTGAGAATATAAATGTCAGGAAAGGAGAAAGTTTGAAGATTGCTGCCTTTAGCCATCCCAGTTGCCCACCATGATGTAGCTGCTGTGATGTGACCCCCATGCTGTGGGCCCAAGGACATTGGTCAAGTTCCTGCTGTAAACCAAGTCTGTCTGCCATTTTTATTTATTTGTTTAGTCTCTATAATTGTCAGTGCTGCTAGTTACATTTCATTTTAATTCTTTCATTTTTATTAAATGATCAAAAAATGAAAATTATGATAGCAAATTGCATATTATTTTTGAAACATTGATTATATATTGACATACCACCTCAAATTTATTTCTTACTACAGAGCCAAATGATCCTAAATATATGCTAATGTTGGGAGATGAGTAAGGGGAAGCGAGAATTCAGTGCAGTCAAAATAACAATAATAAAATACATTACGTTATCCCCTGTATCTTTGATAGAAGGAAAATTTTGAGATCCTAAAAGACTGTCATGAAATAGAGGGAGAGTTTTGGTTTTCCCAGAGACCAATATGAGGACTGATTTGGAAAGATGATAAGGAAGACAATTTATTCATAAACTAAACAGAATTTCCAATGTGAAACTCACTGGTGTCCATTAACAGCACTTTGAGCCAGTGGGTACCATAACTATCTGGGCAAGAGATCAAGGGAGGGTGGGTCAGTGTCTGAGGAGACTCCTAGGGAGGAGTCCTGTGCTGAGTAGGAGGGTGAACTCAAAGTTTAGCACAGGCTTCTCCCCAGTACAGATCAACATGAGTATACTGATATGTGGAAATCAATGAAAACCAGGCCTCAGGAGCTCAGGGTCTGTAGCAATGGATGATGCTTAGACCGCAGCCCCTCAGTAGGGTACTATTGTTAACCACGTTAGCTGTTACGGTTTGTATGTAGATGTCTCCCAAGAGTCCTATGCATGCAAAAATGGGGCTTTAGGAAGGTGTCCGGATTATGTGGCTTACAGATGACTTGGTACTAGGAGGTGGGGCCTGCTCAGAAGAGGTGGATCACTGTGGGTGTGGCCTGGAAGGGTTTATCTCTATCCCCATTTCCTCCCTTCGCTCTCTGTTCCTGCCCACTGTGTCATAAGCAGCTCTCCTCCACCAGGCCCCTGTGCCATGCCATCCTGCAGTGGAACTGGCCAGCCATACAAGAATCAAAACTTGTAAAACTGAGCCAAAGTAAGTCTCTCCTCCTTTAGGCTGTGGACGTTCAGTGTTGTATCCTAGCAAGAAGGAAAGTAATCAAGGTAATGATACAAGACATGTGAGAGAAACAGCAAGTACTTTAGAGCATTTACCTTGTGTCACTCGTTATGCTAAGCATCTCAAATTTTATGTTCTATCCCCTTGGAAAATGTGGCTCGTACTTACATTTTCAACTTGCACAGCTAGGAAGTGGAGGTTTTAACTCAGGTTGTGTGATCTCCAAACTAGACTCTGATGGGTATCCTCTACAGCCCAATGGAAACATCCTTTAAGCACAGGCCAGACAATTTCAGCTAGAGTCCATAACCCACCTGACTGAGAAGCACTCAGATGTCACTTGCTCATGTACAATCAAATGCCATCATTTAATAAAGATGTATTACGTATTTAATAGTAGCAAAGACCTGGTGGATGGACACATAAGTCTGTTGATCTCCCTCCAGGAAGTGGTGAGAATATGAGAAGTACCAGAAGTGCATCAAAAATACTAGGCAAGGGCCTCATGTCAAGCCTGTTTCCATCTCCCCATTGCACCTGAGATGTAGATATAATTACCCACTTGAGATGTGAAAATATAAGTCTCGTAGCATTAAACTGAACCTTGTAGGGTCATAATGAAAGAGTAGGGCAGAGACATCTGGGTACTGAGCATCCAGAGGAAAGCAAGATTAGAGAGAGTTGAGACTGGGACATCAGAAACATCCTGTGTATGGAAACATCCACTATTTCCCACAGATTTAACTCAAATGCTGGTGGCATCTGAGTCATTGCAGACTCTCACTCAGCATCCTTGCAGCTTTCCGAGCCTAAACCTGCAACCTCTGGGTGAAGTCAGGAGTTCCAGAGTCAGCTGCTTATCCCCTGATGGTGGAGGGTGACACGTTTCACAGTGTCCTACCCAGGGAAATGGTTGCTGTTGGGCAATGTGTCATGAGCAGGGTCTCCCACTCCACTTCCTTCTCTACCACATCTTGTCTCCACAAAGGACATCATTCATTCTTCTAAATGGTAGCATGGCCAGTTGACTCTGCCTGAAAAGCTAAATATATCTACATGCTGAGAATCACTATGATGTATCCTCAGTCCAACAGCATTGGGAGGCTGTTGTAACAAAGTCTGCCAGATATTCCACTGAAAGCAGGGACAGCCTAGTTTACAAAGAGCTTCTGTGGTGTGGTGTCATCAGATCTCCCACATCCCGTGGAGCTGGATGACAGCCATCAACTCATTTAAGGTTGAGATAATAGAGCCCTGGGATGTTGACCTGTGTAGTGGGTTAAAATCACACCAAGAGTTGGCATCTTATTTTATTGACCTAAGAGGCTGTTCCACATATCATCATGCCAAACACACCAAGTCATCATGCCTTGAGCTGAGAAAAAGAATTGGGCTTTGCACCGCCTTCCTTTCTATGGCCTGTGAGTTTCTGGGACTTCACACACTTGGTCTGTTGCAGATCCCATCAGAGTGGGTTATGGGGACACATTCCACAGGGACAAGGTACAAAAGAAGTACAGCCTTTGGCCAGAGGTGCTGTGCACCCTCTCTTGCTTGTCTCCCTGCACTGATCATAAAGGGTATCTACACACTTTGGGTGCCTGGCCACGCATCACCTGCACCCTGCCTTCCACCAGCTTGCTGACCACTGAGCCTCTCCCTACCTCCTCACCTTCCTCACTAAAGAGTTGTAAAACTGTCACACCATCCATTCTGCTTTGCCACGAGAAGCAAGACCATCCTTTGCACCTACACTTGAGTGTCTCTTTAGCAAGCTGCCTCAGAACTGAAATCATGCTGTGCTGCCTTTTCAGAGCTGTTAGCCCCAAGCCAGTCATTTCCTTGTGTTAAACCAAGATGGAAACAGATGGACAAAACAAAACTTTGTCCCCAGAGAGGTTTCATCTGATGACAGAGCTTTCTCTGAAAAAGTGATACAGGAACTATCATAGCTGAGAAAGCTGGTCAGGGCTAAACAGCAAATCTGGGGACTGCTGGTCAAAAGGCTTGGCCAAGGTATGGGGGCCAATGTACTTGTCAGCTTTCATAACTGTGCAAAATATTTGACATGAATCAATTTAAAGGAGGGGCTGGGGATTTAGCTCAGCGGCAAAGCCCCTGCCTGGCAAGTGCAAGGTCGTGAGTTCAATTCCTGGTACTGGAAGGAAAGACAAAAAAAAAAAAAAAAACCAAAACAATCAATTTAAAGGATTGATTGGCTCATGATTCCAGAGGCTTCAGTCCATGGACGGCTGATTCATCAGAACATCATGGTGGAAGGATGTGGAAGAAGAAGGTTACTCACCTCCTGGCTGTGAGGAAGCAGAGAGGAAGTCAGAGCCTGAGAGGAAGCAGCAAAGGACCAGATACAGGTCCCAAGATCACTCCTTTCAACTAGGCCCCACCCACTTCAGTTTCTGTCAATTCCTGACAATGCTATCAAATTGTGGTTGTCTTGATTACTTTTCTCTCATTGCTGGGACAAAATACTTGACACCCAAAATTAAGGAAAGAAAGGTATATTTCGCTTACAGTTTGTGGAGATTTCAGTCCATACTTGGCAGATTACAAGGCAGAGTGGCACATGGCAGAGGGCTACAGCTCCTGGGGGCAGAACACAGCAAAATCAACAAGCACTAAAAGGGTTGAATGGCCCCAAGCAGCCTCTTCCCCTCCCTTATATATGCAAACTATCCACCCCAGAGTGGGTGTAGCTCTCACACCCATAATCAATCAAACTCTAAAAGCCCGCCCCATGACCACATGAGGCTTTGGGGGGACACCCAGACACAAACCATAACAGTGGTCTAATCAATGAACTGAGCCACTGATGACTTTACAGTCCTAGTGATCTGACTGCCTCCCTTTAGCCCCACCTCTGAACACAAAAGTCCTTTGGAGGACATTTTAGCCGTAAACCATAGCTACTGGTCTACCGTACTGAGGAGCTTGGTATCCTACCTGGTATGAGAAGTCAGTGAATACTGCTGATAAAATGTAAACATTTAGTAAAAGAAAAGAGCACATTGAGACAGATGCCATGTCCTCTTATGTAAAATGGAGCTGATCCTGGTGCCCATATCTGATAGGTGGTGCAGTCCAGAGGAGCTGGTGCAGTCCTTGCAGGGGAGTCCTCAGGAAGCTAGTCTTACTCAACCTTCCCACCTTTGGGAGGTGTTCTTCTAACCATACCTTACAAACAAAGAAACTGATTGAGGCAGGTGACCTTGTCATAGTGATGTGTACGTTATTTCTCCGTCCGCAGAATATGAAGTCTGTAACAGAAGGGCCCATGGTTTTCTGTCTGCTTGCTTCCTATCACCTGCACAGTGATCGGCATCTGGAAATAACACCACCGTTTGACCAATAAAAACATAACAAATAAACATAAAATAGCATCAGTAGTGATCTTTTAAGGATCTCTTAGTATGTTTCTTGCTCTGTGAAAGCACAAGAAATATGAATGTTAAATGTTCTGCATAATTAAAGAGATCAAGTTTAGTAATGAAAGCTGATTTAATTTGGTAATCTCTGATTTGTGACTCAGGTTAAAATATTTTCTAAACTATCTTCAGTATCTGTATGCATTATGAACTAGCACAGGCATATACATGTATACATTTATATAATATGAATGTGTATAATTTATATATACATGAATATCAAAAAATCAATGATTAACACAAACAGTGCATAGTAAATATTTAAGTTTTCATTTCTATTTTTTCTGTTAGTATTTGGGAAGAAAACTAAATCAAAACAACACAAATGACAATGGCTTGATTCTATCTTACAAATCACTTTCAAATGTTTTGTTTTGCTTTATTTTGGTTTTGCTTTCTTTTGTTTTTCAGGAATGCTACTTGTGTCCATGTTAGAACATATTACAGCTGGTTTTATTACCCCATTTGCCTGGCTTTGGAGGACATTTTTAGTAGAAAAATTATCATTTATATTTAAGGGTGATTTAAAACCAATTTTGTAAATAAATAAATAAATAAATAAAACCAATTTTGCAGCCTTTGTCTCCCTTGCTAAGATGACAGAGAAACGCGTGTGTGAGCTTATTTTATCCTGCACCCTTACAGTACCCTTCCCATAGCAGTAGTGTTGAGTGAGTCAAAGGGACCTGACATTCGTATTACTCACACCTCTCATGTTCACTGTGCATGTCTCTAAATGCCCACCTTCCACCACTTGTCAAGAACAACTTCAACCAGTTCTGAAGACTTTGTTTGAGGGTGGAAGGTTCACTGCTACTTTAGATGCTAATCATCTCAGAGTTAGAGCTGCCATTGCAGTTAAAGTCAATAGATTTGTAAAGCTTGTTCTTGAGAAGTTGTTCCTACCTATTCTCATTAAGTGACAAGACTGTCCTGGAAAAATAGAGTTTTGCAGGAAGTACGTTTGATCTTCAAGTGTGTCAGCTTTGACGACACTGCATACAGTTCGTACCACAGAACAAAGAAGTAAGACATCACAAATGTAGGCAATGACATTTTCTGCACAGAGAACTCGATTTCAATATTTATTCATTGAGGAATAGCTCATTTTACTCTTTCTCTGCATTGGGGGCTAAAATAATAAAATGTCATTAAATAAAAGCTAATTGGCAAATATTTCTTAAGAGCATCACAGCCACCTAACTGGTGTCCCTCCCCCCAACATATAAAAGCTTATATTATTTTAATCTTTTGATGCTATCCTAACTTTGGGGGGAAGGTTAAATTATTCTGAAAGCGATGAACCATCTACATATTTATTCTTTTTAAAGGTTCTGTGGTGTGTTAGCATCTGTATTGCCAGAAAACAAAATTTTCTCCAAAGTTATTCTTGGGCAGGCCTGGGACTAAACCCATATGTCTCACAGTTAGCGGCAACTCAAGGTTTTAATTTATGTGACTTGCTCCAAACTCAGTTAGGCTGTTACTTGGTTCAGTGAATTAGTGGCGCCACCTATGGGTAGGACTGCAGAAGTGCACTTTCTTTTATTCAGAAGATAAAAAAATCTTTCAAGTATTTCGATAAAATAATGGCTTTTAAGGGCCTTTAAGATTTCAGAGAACATGGGAGAAAAATAATAAAATATTATTTACATTGTTTTATTTTCTCTGTAATAACTGAATAGGCACATCCTTCCATTTGTTACCATACACTTGCTGAATTGGTAGGAAAACACAAAGAGGTACTATCTCATCTGCTCTAATCTTCTCTTAAAATATTTCCCCTGGGTGTTCTTTCTGAGGCAGCTCTCAGGGAGATCAAATTCGTGCCTGTGCAGGAAGTTCTTTCGAAAGAACAACATGTCAGCCCAAGGAAAAAAAACAGTAGCCTATGACAAAACCGTGAGCATCAGGCTTTGTGGAGGTAGCTGTAATGTAAAACACTAAAACTTCCTCATGAGTGGAAGCCGAGCAGAATTTCACAGTGCATGATTCTCATGCAATAAATGTCTATCAGGAAGTACTCACAGGCTGAGAGCTCCCGTGGCTCCTCGAGCAAGCACCGTCTTGGGTAGGACACGCTCATCCACAGTAACGTGAAGCCTCAAGATACAGAACTTGGAGGTTTGTCCCTTCATGAATAAGAGAGGGATATCAAGCAGACAAAACTGCTCTTCTCCTTGGCATTAAATATCCCGACTCACATCTTCCTGTGCATCTTTACAACAAACATCATGGGTGTACGCGTACCTCTAAACTCCTCAAAACGCATGAACTGAATATGGACAAACTGTTGTATATCAAACTATACCTCAGTGAAGCATTTTTAAAATTGAGGTTTGGGTGGGAGAGAAAATTACTTTTAATATTTCTGATAATCCATCTGCCTATACCGTGGCCATTTTTTTTTCCGGTTTTAATCTTCCACATAACAAAGAGCAGTTGGACAGTGTTGATGGTGAAACTCAGCAGTCAAATACCTTGTAAATTAGAAGCTGCGGTTGTAAAACTCGGATTTGTGTATCACCACGAGTGGAGAGTGTGTCTGCCTTGTAAATTTAATTAAACAGCAGGTGCAAAAATCAGGTCATATGGTTTTGATGTGCCCCCAGTGAGGGTGACAAGAAGACAAGGATTCTAATATGAAGAAATTTGCATACATTTGCATTGGATCACGGAGAGCACCAGAGCTCTCACTCACTTTTGTATTTTATTTCTAGGAAGTCAAAGAAGATTTGAATGAACGGTTTCAATTTCAACGCTGTGGAAAAAATATAAGCAAGGTTGCAGCGCTAATGCAGGAGAGGAGACCGTGTGCACTGAAGCTCGCCCTCCCGAGGCACATGTTGAGAGGCAACTGCCCAGGCTGGAAGATGGAGAATCCTTCCAAATAGAAAGAAGCTCAGAGGAAGAGGGAGGAGAGAAAGAGAGACACCCTGTTTCTCTTCGGTCAGTCTTTCATAGAAGGTGTAACACCTTGATCTTCCTTTGAGGGATCTCACCTGGGTGTGTCCCAGTCATTCCTTTGTCCCCATAGCCAGCTCTGTCAATTCCAGACATAAACATGGAAAGAAGACTTTGCAGATACAGTAGTGAGCATCTTACAGATGTTGCTTTTGCTTTTGTTTTAATGTATTTTCCTGCTGTACTGAGTAGACCCTTTCTTTGATAAGGGCAAACCAGATGTTTCGTATAAACAGCTCTGCTTGCTGCTTATGATTTCTTACACAGGTATTAGATCCTAGGAGATAAACAAACACCAACAGCAACCAACATTATGTTCAAGGTGCTGCGGGTGGAGCCAGGGCATGTGGAGGTCTTGAGCAGCAACATTCAAGGGAAGTCACCTGGTGACATGGCTCCGCAGTCCCTTCTGTGCCTGGTTCATTTCTTGGTGGGTGTGTAGCTCCTCAACACAAATGCCGTGGCCTCTTCTACACCCACTCTGCCAACCAAAGGCCTGGGATTTAGGGTTCTAAGCCTGCATGAGCCTGAGCCCCATTGCACAGCCCCTTCTGATGGTGCCTCTGTTACCACTGTGGAATCTGCCAGGAATCCAGCCAGTTTCTCTGGGTGCTGTGAAAGACAGCATTTTGAAGGAAGGATGTGATGGAGTTCTTAGCAAGGTTTGAGTATTATTTATTGAATCCAAATCTTGTCACTATGCAAAGAAGCCATCTCATTCATTGTGACGGCATATGTATTACTCTGTGTTCCAATTAACTAGCTAAAAGTTAGTACATGTGGTGAAATCTCTTAATATAGTACATGGGGAAAGGAGAAAAAACAGCAAGGCATAGAGGCATGTGCCTTTTATCCCAGCATCTGGGAGGATGAGGCAGGAGGATGGCAAGTGCAAGTGCAGCATGGGTAACTTAGAGAGTTA
The DNA here is from genome assembly GCF_000276665.1 of Chinchilla lanigera. Taxonomy (NCBI): domain Eukaryota; kingdom Metazoa; phylum Chordata; class Mammalia; order Rodentia; family Chinchillidae; genus Chinchilla; species Chinchilla lanigera. Next base: position 1,794,378 of record NW_004955487.1, read on the forward strand.
GTATGAAGCCACTTTCAGATAAAAGTAATTAACTAAAAGTAGAAATCTTGAAGACATATGGGTATCCAGAGAGTTCATGAATAAAAACCAAATTGCACGAGAAACACTTGAAAGAATCAACAACTGGGATCTTATCTTATTGAAAAGTTTTTGCACATCAAAAGAAATCACCAACAGAGTAAAAGGAAAACTAACAAATTCAGAAAAAAATTTTAGCTAATTGTCCCTCAGACAAAGCACTTCTATCTAGAATACACAAAGAATGTAAAAAAAAAATCAGACCCCCAAAATTCAAAGACCCAATCCAAAAATGGGCATCTGAGATGAATACACACTTCTCAGATGAAGAAATACTAATGGCAAATAAATACATGAAAAAATGTTCAGCATCATTAGTCACTCGAGAAATGCAAATTAAAACAACACTGAGGTTCCATCTCACCTCAGGAAACATGGCTACCATCAAGAAGTCAAACAATAACAAATGCTGGAGAGGCTGTAGGGGAAAAGGTACTCTTCTCCACTGCTGGTGGAAGTGTAGATTGGTGAAATCACTGTGGAAATCAGTGTGGAGATTCCTCACAAAACTAGGATTAGAAGTCCCTCTTAACCCAGCTATTCCTCTTCTGGGTATTTTCCCAGAAGAATTAAAAACATCATATGATAGCGATATATGTGCACCTATGTTTATAGAGCACAACTTGCAATAGCTAAATCTTGGAAGCAACACAAATGCCCATCAATGGAGGAATGGATAAAAAAGATGTGGCATTTTTATACAATGGAGTATTACTCAACTATAAAAAAATATAAACCCGAGGCTTTTATAGGTAAATGGACGCAACTAGAGACCATGCTCATAAGTGAAATAAATCTGCCCCACATGTATAAACATCATTTTCTCCCTAGTGTAATAACCTGAAAGAGTAAATAAAACCCAAAACATACAATAGGAGCACGATTTAATATTAATCAATTGGCTTTCCATGTTTATTTGTGAGTCACTGATCCCTACTGAGGCCTGTAATGATGATTAAAGCCATGAGGCCTCAAAGGATAAGATAAGGTCACAGAGGAGGGGGCGTTTGGCTCCAACCCCCATTAACTTGAGGAAACTGTAGCTGCAGGCATCTCTCTCCTGCAGTGAAGGCTTTCCTAGAGATAACATAGTTCTCCTAAATTAACATAAGTATTACTGGAGAATGCCATAATGGGTTTCCCAAGACTTGCCCAGATTCATGCATTTTCTCTAGTATCCTCTTCCTTTATTTGAAAACCTAATAAATATGGGCCACTCAGGGAAGTCTGGGTGTCAACCCAGACAGAACTTCGAAGTCTGTAATAGGGTTGAGCTCTCCTAGAACCCTGAAATCATTTCAACTGTCTCATTTATTTAAGCCTTTGCTGTCCACTCATTTGGGAGATTGCAGACCCAATCAACCTGCAATAACTAAGGGATATGATTAATGTAATAGAGTTGACCAAACAAACTCAGTATGAATGACTCAGAAAGCACACATATCTCATTGCTTTGTTTGACACTATCAGGAATTCCTACCATGTGCCTACCACAACTCAGATGGATTTAAGTCAGGTCAGGATACCCAAATAGCAGGACCCACAAGAGGACAGTGGAATTCATGGGTAGGAGAGGACCCCAGTGTGTGTGTTCTACCAAACAACTTCCTGTTCCCCTGGCAGAGGGCATATTCATATCATTGTCTAAGTCCATCACAGCCACTAGCTAGGCTGAAAAGCGCTGGAGTTCCTCCCAGGGACACCAGCAGCAGGGGAATGATGGGCACTTGGAGCTACTCCTTCCCAGATGCAAACACATTCAGGGTGGAAGATTCCACAGTGTGCGAAGTATTTAATCTCCAGTGATTGCAGCCTTTCCTAGGTACCCAGGGCCCTCTCCAGTCAGGGAGCGGCTGTCTAGAGAAACAGAGCCATCTTCACCTAAGGACAAAGAAGAAGAGTCCCCAAACTTAAAAAGCCTTGGTCTACATTTTTACTTTGTTCTCTAATTTATTTACACTTTTGGTTTCTCATAAAAGAGAAACCATGCAATATTGAGACTTGTGTGTCTGATTTACTTCACTTAACATTATGATCTCAAGGTGTATCCATTGTCTCACAAATATATCTTTTTATGGAAGAGTAGTGCTCTACTGCGTACAGATACCATTTCTTATGCATTTGCCCATTGATGGACATATATGCTGCTTTCAAGATTTAGCTACTATCAGCAATAGAAAGCAGAGAGATAGATCATTTGGAAAAGAGCAGGGGACTAAGAGATGAAGGGAGCGAGGAGAGAAGGAAGGGAAGGGGAACAGGAAAAGAATTAAGAGATGTTTTGTGAATGTACAAATTCCCTAAGATGAATGCAATCATGCACTGCAAAAATGATCTAATAAAAATGAACATTTTTCAAAGATTCAATTGTAAAAAACATCTTGATCTAGTAAGCAGCAGCTTAAGAACCTCAATCTGATTCTCGAGTTTAAAGCAAATGCAGCTCTGTGTATACTAAATTGCTGACTCAATGACATAATTTCAAAGCATATATACTGAACTATAAAGTCTTACTACTGCTCTTTCAGAATTGTTTTTTATCAGCTGAAAAAATATATATAATTAAGAAAAATGTCAAATAATGTCTTTACTTCTCAGAATATCCCAAATCCTGAGAATTCATGGAAAGCTAGTGACAGAGACAAGTTGAAAAAGCAATTTTTTCATATCTGAAATACAAAGTTGTCATGAATAGAATAATACATAAGAATACTGTGGGGAAATATCCAGATACATGTGTGATCTAGCATTTTTTTCAAAATATCTCCAGGCTTGGGCTAGGGATTTAGCTCAGTGGCACAAGCGCCTGCCTGGCAAGCACAAGGTCCTGAGTTCGATCCCTGGTGCCGCAAAAAAAACAAAAAACATATCTCGAGGCAGCATAGTGCCTATATAGAGGAGGTTCTATGAATGAGTGAGTGATGGATGGATGGATGGATGATGAATAATGAATGAATAAATGAATGAATGATGTATGGATGAGGCTAAATGAATTCCTACCCTCTGATCCCAGAGTGTGTCCTGGCTCCTTCTGACTGGTGGGTTGGTACTCTTCATCTTCCTTTTAGACGGTAACCTGGATACCATTTGGATCTCCATCAGTCCCTCTTGCAATGCATCTTTGGGACCGAACTTCTCAGTCACAGGAGGCCACATGATGCTCCCGCAGCTCTTGGGAGGAGTGACATCTGGAAAATTCTTGAAAGTGCCACATTTGGGTCCTCTTCCCTGTGACAGTAAAGCAAGTACGTATTGTGAGTGGCACACATTGATGACAGCTACAGAATTCCTCAGTGGAGGCTCAGGCAACTGTGAGTGTCTTTAGTGGAACAGATCCTAATGAACTGAGAAGTTGGTGGGTGTGTAGGGTGGAAGGAGACAGTCTTTGAAGACAGAGCCTGATACTCTAAAGAATTCTGCACTAATGTTGCTCCCAGACTTTCCTTGTAGTCACTTGGCTTTACAGCTGCATCTCCAGGACAAGCTGTAAAGTACAGCCATTGTGGTGCTCAGGATTCCTTCCTGTCTTCTGTGTCTAACCACCTCATAAGAAAATAAAGTTGCTCCCCAGCTTCATTTTATTGCAGGTGCCTGTTAGCCTCCACTGAATCCTTTGCTCTGGGGAACCGTGCTTTCCTCTTCCTCCCATGGCAAGTGCTTAGACAAAGCCATGGGACCATCCCCTGTCCCTCTGAGACAGACACCTCCACTCTCCAAAATCCGCTTGCTGTTTTGAGATCTTTCTGATGAAAACTATACAGTGCAGTCTTTTGTTGTAGTTTTGTTCAGACGTAAGATTTCAAGAACGAGGTGGAAGCTAACTTCCATTCTTTTTTTTTACCACCAGCTCAATTTATACTTGGTGCTCTTTCTCAACATGGATGAGTCGGGTGCATAGATGCTTTGGATTAGGAAGACAGATGTGCATGGAGACAGGAAGACAGGTGTTCAAGAGCTCGATTATTATGAATAAAACAGCAGAAAGTTAGAGAATAGCCAACAAGGGAAATTATAGCCTGTATGGCATTCCTTCCAAGCTCTGTCTCCTCCCTTCATTCTCACATGAGCTTTGCAAAGGTCAGGACAGATTTTCTTCTTCATCAGGCCTGTACCATCCATCACACCTGCTAACAAATTGTAGACTCCTTGTCAGCCTAAGTGGGGAATTCGTGTTACTAATTATAAGAGACCCCAGCTCATAAGAAAGTGTCAGCAAAAAAGAGAAAAGGGGACCCTTGTGTGGTATTGCTGGGGATGTAAATTACTACAGTCATTATGGAAAATAGTGTGGAGGCTCCTCAAAAAACTTAAAAATAAAATAAGTATACCTCCAGCAACCACACAACTGGGTAAAAATCTAAATGCTCTGGACTTTTGAGAAAATATTGACAATGCTATGAAATATACCCAGCCACAGTAAATTGACCCAAAGTTTCTACTCTACCTAAAAACTCAGTTCTCTATTCAAAGCAGTGTGCACCTGGGCTTCTCAGCAGGGCTGAGATGTAGAGATGCTGTGACGTGACTGGTCTGCCTCGCTCCTTTGAATGAATCTCTTATGCACATGCAAATAAAAGACGGCCTCGATATCTCAAGGCAGAGGTGCAGAAAACATCCACCCACAGGGCAGAGTAGATGCTAAGCACGGAGGGATGGTGACTTTGTACACAATAGTTTCTCACACAGAGAAAAGTAGAGCACATTACCCAAGGAGGAAGGGCAAGTTCACACACAGAAAAAATAGAGCACATTATCCAAGGAGAAAGGGCAAGTAAGGGTTCAGCTAATCACAGGACCTAGGCAAGCTGACCTCTCTGTGCAGGGTCACAAGACCAGATAAGAACAGAAGGAAAGATGAGCCAACTTTAGAGATAAGAGGGTCCAAGAGGAGGTCAGCAGCCAGTTGTTGTGGTCATTGGGCATGCAAGGACACACAGAGCCTGGGCACTGGGAAGGAATCATTATAATCCTGCAGAGGGATGTAGAATACAAGAAAGGAGGAAGGAAGGAAAACACACGGCCTCTAAGAAGGCAACAGTTTAAAGCGGGCTGGGGGTGGTGATGCACACCTGTAGTCCCAGCCCTCTGGAAAGATGAGGCTGGACGGTCACAAGTTCAAGCCCAGTTTAGGCAACTTCATGGCTTAGTGAGATTCTGTCTCAAAATATAAAATAAAAAAGGGCTGGGGATGTAGCTCAGTGTAAAGGCTCTGGGTTTATTACAATCTCTAGTACCACAAAAAGCAACAGTTTATAAACAAGTACATTTCTACCTACAAATTGAATATGTGGGTAATTTGATCTTGATGGATAAGAGGAAGTAGTGTGTTTGAAGATGCAGGAAACACTGGGTGACAGTGGGGTCACAAAATGATAAGGAATACAGATGACTTGTATCATATTTCTTAGCAAGGACGGGATAGTTTTGGATAAGGTAGCCTTATGGTTTATATCTAGATGTCCTCCCAAAGCCTCATATGCTCATAGCTAGGGCTTTTGTGAGGTGACTACAACTTGATGTATGATCTAGATTATTCCACTGATGGGTTTATAACTGGGTGTGATGTTGGGAGGTGCAGCCTGATGGGAAGGGGTGGTCACTGTGGATATGGCCTGGAAGGGTATACAACCCTCCTCCTCCCTTGCTCTCTCTCTCTCTCTCTCTGCTTCCTGTCCACCATGCCATGAGCTGTTCCTCCTCTGCAGTGCCTCTCTACCATGATGCCAATGGACTATGCCTTGGAGCCAACAGACAGTGAAATGAAACCTCTACAAAGTGTGAGCCACAATAAACCTCTCCTCCTTACAATTGTGTGTGATAGTACTAAGTTTCAGTATTGAGAAATTAACTAAGACAGACAGCTTGAAACAATATGTGACCCCTCACTGCCTCTCAAGCACAAGATTATAGGATTGCATACAAGGCACATGAGTAGGCATATACACAGAAAATAAAATAAATACTTAGTTTCTGATACAAATAGGCAAGCCGTGCATTTAGGGGAATCTCACTCATTCCTCATCTACACTCTCAAGGCTCCCATGCATTGCATAATTTCACTTTCAATCCATCTAGACTACTTCTTGCAAACCTAAATGGCAAATGATTTCATACACAAGTCTTCTTCACACAATTCTTTTCAACATGGATGGTGCAAGTGTAATCCATGTCAAGACCAAACACTCAAAAACAAGATGCAACACTAAAGTTCATATTCATCCTCATCAAACTGGCTACAAGGATGCCTATGATTAATATAACAGTAGGAGTCCCAAACCTCATGTCTAATCACAGCAGAGTGCCTGGAACAAACCTCATATGAAATCATAACACTTCATTTTACACAGCCTCACAGAGGGAGGTCTTTTGCATTTGGCAAAAGCTGAGAGAAAGCTGGTCCAAGTTCTCCCACGAACAGGGATGAGCCCCCTCCCCCGGAGAGATAAAATGTCTTATGTCATCAGCTGAATCCCACTGTAGCCATCTTACATGTCATTTCCCTGACCTTTAACACAATCTCTTAAGGAGACATTAGTATTCCCCAATCCAGGCAAGGAGATTGAGATTGGAGAAGCCAAAAGGCAGAGCAGAAATTCAGTTCCAGGTCAGAGTTGCCCTCAAAATGTATTCACTTTTATGTCACTAAGTACAGCGTTTGCATAACACTGTACTATGGTTTAACCTAAACTGTCTGGCATTCAGAGGTACAGCCTTATTGGAGGGGTCAGGTCACTGGGATATGACCTGGAAGGGTATGTTCTTTCTCTGGGTCTTTCCTTGTCTCTCTAATTCCTAGATGCAAAGTGGTAGCTGCTTTCCTCCACCATGCCTTTCCACCATGATGCTCTGGGCTTGGAGCTGGCTGACTATGGACTGAACCCTTTGAAACTGTGAGCCAAAATATACCCCTCTTCTTTAAACTTCAGGTACCTGGTATTGCACCTGTGTGATGGGAAAGTGACTAATACAGATTTTGTTGACTCATAAGCGTTTTCAGCTGCCATCTTGCTTTTTAATTGCTTTCAAGGAAAAGAAATTCAGAAACAGAAGGCAACATGTGCACTGAAAGGAGGATTATTTGAGATTCAGATATTCATAATACTATCTCCACTATTGTGACCTTTGGTAAACCACCTAAAGTTTCTACACTTGTTTCCTGATCTGTCCAAAAACAAGGGAAGGAAAACCTCTTCCAGTTTAAACATTATAGATTTTCCTACCTAAATCCACATCAAAGTAGTACTAACCCTCCTTGAAATTATATTAACATACTTTATTCTGTGCAAACAAGAGGCCAAAAATGACCCTAGCACTTAAGTTTCTATGGCCTATTTAAAATGTTGCACAACCCAAATATTTGCTGATTCTTATCTACTTTCTGACTGTGCTGTTGACATATCTTAAACCCAGGGTCAATCCAATCTCTCTTAAGAACCCAAGCTGATGTCAGCTTTGGGACCAAGTGTTCTTTTCATTAGACTGCCTTGAAGTCTAAAAGAAGATAGCTGAGTTCTTTCTCATATCAAAGAAGCCTCCTGTCACTAAAGTAATTTAGCACTTCAATTTAGCATGTAATTAATCATAAAAGCAATAACCCACTGAGAAGCTGAGACCCTCTGGCCTCATGACTGAGACTACCTGGCTTCCATCCTCCAGGTTCAAAGCTTTTGAAGAAGATCTTTCAAATCTTACCCTGTACTTTCTGTGAATCTTGAAGCACATAGTGTCCCAGATCACATCTGCCTCCAGCTCTTGCTTCTAAACGGTGATTTGCTTTCTCACCTCACATAGCCCAGAAAGTGACCTGAGCTCATCAACCAGTCTGAGAACAATTCTGTGTTTACAAGCACATACTCACTTACACACGCTCATGTACAGGTCCACTTACACACAGTCTGGCTGAATTGTGCTCACTGGGTTTTGCGTGATATATAGGCTCATGGAAGGAGCCACAGAGCTGCACATTCTTTCCCTCTTGGGATCATTCTGGACCCATTACCCTCTTTCACACCCTTCACCCTTCTTTTGCTCACTCTTCCACTCATCCTTTTTCCAACAGAGAGCAACTCTCTTTTGTTGTTATTGTTATTGTTGTTCTTGTTGTTGTTGCTGCTGCTGCTGCTGCTGTTGTTGTTGTTGCACTACAGGGGATTTAACACAGGGCCTCCACACTGAACTACATCCCCAGGCATTTTTAGTTTTTATTTTGAGACAGTTTCTTACTAAGTCTCTAAAGTCCTTGGGCAGAGTCCAAACTTGCAGTCCTCCTGCCTCAACTTCCCAGAGTTCTGGGATTAAAGCTGTGCACCTCTGTGTCCAGCTGCCACTATTCTTTCTTAACCACAGTCCCATCTCTCACTGCTCAGTCTTGTGAGCAGGCTCCCTCCATCTCTCCAAAGGCCCTTCTGCTGGTCCCAGTAGATACATCAGGGTTCTCCTTGGATACTCAGGACCCTCTCAAATAGTCATTTGAAGAGATTTTAATAGAATGACTTTTTGGCAGTTTGGGACGAGGGCTTAGGAATCTACAAGAGCTGTGCAGGAGCTCAGGACTACCAACAGTGGGGTTCTCCCTAAACTTCAAAGGAAGTAGGGAGGATTCTAGACTCCATAAAGGTGGCTTGAAGGTATATGGGTCACACAGGAGAATGATATGACCCTCCCACATCCCTGGGCATAGATAGGTAAAACACTGTTTCCACCTCCGTTCCAGAAGAATCACACACTGACAAAGGAACCCCCAGAAGCTACCCACTATTAAATGAAAGCCTCATTTAATGCTCATTTTTAAAAATGTTTTAGGTGCTGTTGATAGTAATGTTGCTGTATTATATATAAATAAGAACGATTAGATGCAGGCACACACACATACACATGCAAGCACACACACAGACACATACACACACATCATACATTAGGTAAATTCCCCACAAGTAACATGGCTGTTTAGGGTCAGATCCTGAAACCAAACCCAAACTTGTCTTTCTCCCAGCCATGAGTCACACCTCATCCTACTTCTTCACACTCTGACACCTGTCTCCCTGCATGGTCCCCTAGCACATACTTCAGAACATTTTTCATCTAGGAGACCCTAAAATCCTGACACATTGCTCCACCCACAGACCCACTTGGAGACCTTAACTATACTCATAGGGATATAGAAAACATTAACAGACAGACAACCTTTTACAAAATAGCAAAAGAACAGTATAGACAATACAGAGTTACAGAGTGGTAGGAAATCAACAATGCTTGTTGTATTACATATTGTTATCTTCAAAGTGGTTTCTCATGAAAACAGAGATATGCAATATTGATCAATCAAGGGCTCATTAACAGTTTCTTTCAGCAAAGAAATAGAAGGCAGGAGATTAACTATGTTAACTATCCTGTATATACTTACACACAAATTTTTCCTTCTTTCCCTTCTCTTTTTCCACATCCCAGTTGCCCTTTACCCTTGAGCATTTTCCTATCATTTAACAATGTCTATCATACCTCCGAGTTTTTATTAACTCTTTCAGGTTTTACACTAGTGAGACAATGCGGTGCTTGCACATGCAGGTCTGATTTATTTCACTTATGAGTATGGTCTCTAGTTGTGACCATTTACCTCAGTAGGATGAGATCCCAGTTGTTGATTCTTTCAAGTGTTTCACGTGCAGTTTGGTTTTTGTTCATGAACTCTCTGCCTACCCCTATATCTTCAAGGTTTTTACCTAATTTCTCTTCCAATAGATTTAGTGTTTCTGTTTTAATATTGAGATATGTGATCCATTCTGACTTGAGTTTGGTGCATGGTGACAGACTTGGGTCTATTTTCAGTCTTTGGCAGGTGGCAAGCCAGTTTTTCCAGCACCATTTATTAAAGAGGCTATCATTCTTCCAGTGAGTTTGTTTGGCACATTTATCAAAGATTAGATGGCTGAGTGTATTTTCGGTTGTGGCTGTTTCTTCCAATCTGTTCCATTGATCCTCAGGTCTGTTTTTTAGCCAGTACCAGGTTGATTTTATCACAGCAGCTTTGTAGTATAATTTCAGGTCAGGGTTTGTGATTCCACCTGACTTGTCCTTGTTGCCCAGGATTGCTTTTGCTATTCTAGGTCGCTTCTGGTTTCAGATGAATTTTAGGAATGTTTTCTCTCGATCTATAAGGTTTACTAATGGGATTGCATTGAATCACAGCAGTTTGGGGAGTATGGCCATTTTCACAATGTTAGTTCTTCCTATCCGTGAGCAAGGAATATTTTTCCATTTACTGAAATCTTTAATCTCTTTTTTCAGAGTACTGTAGTTTTCATTGAATAGGTCTTTGACTTCTTTTGTTAGATTGATTCCTAAATATTTCAGTTTCTTCGATGTTATTGTGAAAGGTATGGTTTCCTTAATTTCTCTCTCAGTCTGTTTGTTGTTTGTGTATAGGAACGCTATCAATTTATGGGTGTTGACTTTGTATCCAGCTACACTGCTGAATTTGTTGATTAATTCAAGGAGTCTTCTTGTGGAGTTTTTGGGGTCTTCCATGTAAAGTATCATGTCATCTGCAAATACTGATAATTTTACTTCTTCCTTTCCTATCCTTGTTCCTTTTATTTCTCTCTCTTGTCTAATTGCTCTGGCTAATGGTTCCAGAACTATAATGACCAGGAGTGATGACAGTGGACATCTTTGTCTTGTTCCCGATTTTAAAGTAAAAGCTTTCAGTTTTTGTCCATTTAGAATGATGTTGGCTGTTGGATTGTCATAGATGGCTTTGATCAGGTTAAGGTAAAGACCATCTATTCTTATTTTCTGTAGAGTTTTTATCATGAATGCATGTTGGGCCTTGTTGAAAGCTTTTTCTGCATCTATTGAGATGATCATGTGGTTTTGGTCTTTGGCTCCCTTGATATGGCTTATAACATTTATAGATTTGCAAATATTGAACCAACCCTGCATTCCTGAAATGAATCTGACTTGGTTGTGATGTATGATTTTCTTGATGATTTGCTGCATTCTATTTGCTAGTATCTTATTGAGTATCTTTGCATCTACATTGATGAGGGAGATTGGTCTGTCGTTTTCTTTCTTAGTTGGGTCTTTCTCTGGTTTTGGTATCAGTATAATACTTGCCTCCAGAAATGAGTTAGGGAGAATTGCTTCCTTTTCAATTTCATTGAATAGTTTGAGGAGTGTTGGTATTAAATCTTCTCCAAATTTCTTGTAAAATTCTGCTGTGAATCCATCAGGGCCTGGGCTTTTCTTTGTCGGTAGGTTTTTAAACACGTTTTCAATCTCATTAATAGATATTTGGTTGTTCAAATCAACCCAATAGATATTGGGTTGTCTTCTTGACTGAACGTTGGAAATTCGTACATATCTAGGAATCTGTCCATTTCTTCTGAGTTTTCTATCCTATGGGAGTAAAGATTTTCAAAGTAGGCATTAATGATCTTCTGATTTCTGTGGAATCTGTAGTAATTTCACCCTTTTCATTCCTTATTGCATGAATCTGAGTTCTTTCCTTCCCTTTCTTGATAAGGTTGGCTAGGGGTTTATCAATTTTATTTATTCTCTCAAAGAACCAAGTGTTTGATTTATTTATTTTTTGGAGAGTTTTCTTTGCCTCAATTGCATTACTTTCTGCCCTGATCTTTATAATCTCCTCCTTTCTTTGGGCTTTGGGCTTGACTTGTTCTTCTTTTTCTAAAAGTTTTTAAAAAAATAAAAAAATAAATAAACGTTTAAGATGCAGCATTAGGCTATTTATTTGCTCTCTTTCTGTTTTCCTTATGTGTGAATTCACCACTATAAATTTCCCTCTTAGGACTGTTTTCATCCCATAGATTTCAGTAAGTTGTATTTACATTTTCATTTGTTTGTAGGTATTTTTTAATTTCATCTTTAATTTCTTCTGTGACCTATTGGTTGTTCAGGAGGTTATTGTTTAATTTCCAAGTGTATATGGAGTTTTTATAGGTCTTTTTGTCATTAATTTCCAATTTCATTGCACTGTCGTCAGATAATATGCATGGGACAATTTCAATTCTTTTGTATTTTGTCTAGTTTCTTTCTGAAATTCTGTGTAATAGCTTTAGGTGTTGGCTATTAACTTAGCTCATTTTCTACAGATAATAGAATTTCCCCCCTACATTTGATGGAATTTCTGTCCTTAGGCAAAATGGACAGGACTGGGAGTGGGGTATAGAGGTGTTAATTGTACCAAGTAAGCCACTTTCAAAATATTTGCTTCCTATCTCTGCTATTTTGTCCTCCACTAAATAGTTTTCATTCAAGGGAAGGACCCTTCCAATGGAGATGCAATGTGTCACTAGTGGTTTAAATGTGTCCACTGAAATGTAGGTGTTGCCAATGGTAACAGGATTAAGAGGTGAGCACCTAGGAGTGGACTCCTCTGTCACAATTGGGACTCAGCTATGGTTAGCTTTCTTGCCTTCCACCTTCCTCAGTGAGAGCAGTGAGTTGTCAGCAGACCTCCAGAACTCCACACCTTCTAGTGCCTCAATCTTGGACTTCCTGGCCTCCAGAACTGTTAAGAAATGAATTTATATTCTTTGTAACTTACCCAGTCTCTGTTCTAACAACATAAATGGACCAAGATGGAAGGTTTGCCCAAATGAAAATTGAGATGGTCACAGACCTTGGAGGGTTGGCATGATGTGTATAGAGTTCCTGCTCTTGGTTTGGGTACCTGATCTTAGAATCCAGGAGAAGGGAAGTTGCCATTGAATAGCAGAGGGAAGTCACTGAATATAGAGACAAGCCAGGCCTTTGGCACTAGCCAGCAAGAAATGCACCTGTAGAGTGAATGTAACTTCTGTGGCCAGAAGGGGCTGGGATTTGGTTCACCCAACAGAAAATCATGCATAAAGTACGATGTACATGCAGAGAGAGTGAGCACAGAGAAAGTCAGAACAGAAAGCCCCACGTGTGACCATGGCCTGGAAGCCTAGAATATAATCAAGAATGTTGGCCTCCACTGGGCATGGTGATACACACCTGTACTCCCTGTATTCAAGGAGCTAAAGCAGGAGGATCACAACTTGGAGCCCAACCTGAAAAATTTAGCAACCAAGCTTGACCCTGTCTCAAATTAAAAATAATATAAAAGAAGGACTGGGGAAGTACCTCAGTGAGAAGGCCACCGGTTCTATCCCAAATGGTTATCTCAGCCAGGGCTTCCATACAAATTTTAAAAATTCTATTTTTCCCTTTTCTCCCTTTCAACTCTGTATATTTAATGAACTGGATGCAGGTAAAGTGTAAGCTCAAAGGGCTGTGGAGGTTTAGAGGGGGTTATAAAGATAGAAGCAGCCAGAGGAACATATTACAAAGAGGGTCTTATCTGCCCATCCCATTGCAGGGTGATGAAAATTAAAATACACTAAAACACCTCTACCATTATAATTTTAAAGGAAATGGAAGCAGATGTTCAGGTAGATTTTTTTTATCCCAATCAAAAAAGACAGTTTGAAGTCTTTTTTCCCTGAATCAGGGATGTAGCCTGGACTCCTAAGCTCTTTTTCATTTGTTTTTCCAACCTGTGCTGAGAAACTCAATCTTAGAGGAAAATCTTCCATTTCTGAACAGCTCCAGAGAGAAAGAAAAGTGAAAGAGACCGCTGCCAACCGAGAGCTAACACATGACAGCTATGGTATCCTATCTTTTGTCTTAAGATCATTTTCATTATCATATTTTAGGGGGGAATATTCAGAATTCTCCAGGTGTGTATACAAAAATATACACAATCAATAAATTCAGTAGAAAATGCCCAACTCTTTATGCATAGAATATTTCAGGTAATTTCATTTTGTCCTCTAATCCTAAATTCAGAATGATTCTTTGGACTATAAAAGAGTGTTCCAGTAACAGAATTCAGTATGATCTTTTTTTTTTTTAATTTTATTTTTTTTATTTTAAAAATAACAGGAGGAAAATATTAACAGACAGTCGACATTTTACAAAATAGCAAAGGAACAGTACAGACAGTACAGAGTTACAAACAGAGTGGTAGGGAATTAACAATGCTTGTTGTATTACATATTGATATTTTCAAAGTGGTTTCTCATGAAAACAGATATAGACATACAAAGCTGATCAACCAAGGACTCATTGGCAGTTTCTTTCAGCAAAGAAATACAAGACAGTAGAACAGCCATGTTAACTACTCTGCATATACATACATACAAACTTTCTCCTTTTTTGCCTTCTCTTTTCCCATATCCCAGTAATCCTTTACCTTTGAGTGCTTTCCTATCAATTTACAATGTCTATCATATCTCCTAGTTTAAATTAACTCTTTCAGTCTTTACACTAGAGAAACAATGCGGTTTGCACATGTATGTTTGATTTATTTCACTTATGATTATGGTCTCTAGTTGTGACCATTTACCTATAAAAGCCTCAAGTTTATCTTTCTTTACAGCTGAGTAATATTCCATTATATAAAAGTACCACAATTTTCTTATCCAGTCCTCAGTGGATGGACATTTGGGTGGAGAAATAGGAACCCTTCTCCACTGCTGGTGGGAATGCAGACTGGTGAAACCACTGTGGAAATCAGTTTGGAGATTACTCAGAAAACTAGGTCTAGAGGTCCCATTCAACCCAGCTATCCCCCCTGCTGGGTATTTTCCCAGAAGATCTAAAAACATCATATCACAGTGATGTATGTGCACCTATGTTCATAGCAGCACAATTTGTAATTGCTAAAATTCAGTATGATCTAAGTCAATACAACTGAAGCAACTTTGTATATTCATTTCTATGTCTAAAACCCCCATTCATTTAAATTTAAGGTCATAGTGAATATAAAAAGTCCCAAAGAAAATACTAACTACAAGGAATAGGGTTTTAAATTTTATAACGATTGGTTCTGTATAGTACTTAATTAAATCTATGACATATTACCCTTATAATGAGTGCACTTTAAAACCCACACAATTAAACATCCAGAGAAAGGGGCTGCTGTATTCTGATCAATATCAGCAAGAATTAAAAATAATCCTCAAGGAATGAATTAACCCATCTTTTTAAGTGTCTGTCTTAATATATAAAATAAGCGTGACAGAACCAAACCCAAATAAAAATGGTGAAAATGGAATTGGTATTATGATATACACTGATATGTGCACATTGACATGTGCATTGTTGAGTACATTTGATTGATATTATCATTACTTAGTGGTTAGCATGCTGAGATAATTTTTCATTCATTTACTTTATTTGATTTCTTTGAGGTTTTGGGAGAAAGAATTGGCTTCCACTTGTACCTGTCTCACATACTTTCCCATTGTTCTGGGGCTAAAAAGTGAAAAGCTTCATTTCCAAGACTCTCTTGCAGCTATGTTGCTGGCTATGAGCTGATTTCTGCTGATCACGCATTCCAGTACAAGGCTTGGCAACTGGAGGAGCTGTGTATGCTTCACCCAGCTGTGCTCCAGTGGTCACTAGCAGTAAGTACACTACAGAGCCTTATGAAATTTCCATGGGATTATTTCATCATCCAGTCAAGAGCTCCAAGGCCCGGAGCAGTTTCTGTGGGGATAGTGGTACCAGTGGTGTTACATTGTGATCACTACACTGGACCTGGAACCCCACTTTCTAAATCAGCATTTTCAGAAGCAGCCAGCCTGAGAATGTTATAAAAACTTATAAATTATTCTCTGTAAACAGAGCTGAGAGGAATGTTATGCTTTGAATGAGGAATCAATGCATGGTACTATATTTCCAATGCCAGAGTAAATAGCTCTGGAAACTCAGGTGTTGGAAGAGGAATATTTTAGTAACTCAGGTGTTGGAAGAGGATTGGATCTCCAGTGGGTACTGTTTTCCAACACCTGCTCATAGGTCTTCCTGTATCTTACAAATTATACAAATAAAAATTACATCTGCAAAATTTCCTTGAAGCTAAAGTTCTGGATGCTAGTGAAGTTGTTTGTATTAGTATAATTAGGAGAAGACTAGTAGGCAGAAGTGAGATGCAGACTTCTGACTGCTCTTTGCTACCTTGGGAGGAGAAGGTGTAAAGAGATGAGATTTTCAGCCGCACCACTGGACTTTCCATGGCCCAGTCACAAGCTTCCTGGGACACAACTGAGTGTAGGCAGTGATCTCCTGGCTTCTAAAAGGTCTCCTTGAAGCCTAGAGGTCTAGTGAAGCTTTGTGAGCCCTATATATTCCTAGTTATGATTATGACTACATTCTGGAGGAGATTTTCAGCTGAAGACTGTCTGTCCAGATTTCCCCACAATGTTGAACTGTTTTTCTCACAGTTCCTTCTGACAAAATCCATTCTCTTCTAAATAGCTTGGGTGATCTTGTCCTCATAGCTTAGCTCCGAGTTCCCTTGGTGGTCTATTAATGAGGGGAGTGGGCAGAGTTTCCCATGTGGAAGAGCAGTTTATCACTGGCATTATTAAAACCCATGGTGCATAGTGATCATAAAAATCAGGCTTACTTCTCATTAGTTTTATGGGTGTTATTTTTAGATTTTCTGCAAACCACACAACATTTTGCCTGATCAGACGGTCCATTCTCATCACTCTCTCAGATATAACTCTGAGTCCCAAAAGCTAGACATTTAATCTTGCCTGTTAATTACCAGAGCAGATCCCCAAATCATCTAATCACACTTGGATCTTGTGTGTGTTTCATCTTCATACAGCTTAGCAAAATGGATTATCTCTTTTTGAAATGTTTGATAAATAAGCCACAGAAACTTAGAAGAACTGACAGAAGAGGGATACCAGAGATAGGTACGATGAGCCAGGATGAGGGTTAATATCCATGCTGGAAGGATAGCTACATCAACAGGTAGGCCATGTGGGTTATGAGTCCACTGTGCTCTAAATAGGTAGATATTTCAGTGAAAATTAGATTCATTCTCTCCACAAAAATATTGCATGCCTGGGTATACATACAACTAAACTAATACTTATGGCCTTTGCTGACCATCCTTCCCACAAAATGATCCCTATTACTCAAAATTCTTAACCTATACTTTCCTTGAGAACAATTAGAACTACTGATGTATTTGTTCAGTTGTACACTATACATCTCCACTGGAATATGAACTCCTTGAAGTCAGGAAGTTTATTTTGTGCACGTCCCATTCCTAGAGAGTAAGGACCACATAATACATGTACAGTAAATATTCAGTTTTGTTGATAAAACCTTGTGCAGTAAAATAAGAGGTCTCTACCCTCCCCACACCTGAGCTCCAACTGGACAAGTCAGGCTTCATGGGGAGTTAATAAATACATTATAATTCATTTGCCTTGTTGCTATGTTCTTTTCCTTACTTAGCTAACTCAAGGACACTATATAATGGTGATGGAAATAATAACTCAAATAAGCCTACTCATTAGGATTTAGCGGGTAAGGAATAACAACAAGAAGTTATGATATTCTGTCCTCCTGCAGGAATCTCATCACACCTGAGGTTCCTGACCAGGTACACATGGAAGGAAACCCAGCATTGAAAAATAATATCAATGACACTGGAGTCCAAGTTAAAAACAGCCACAGCTAAAACATATCAATGTAAGAACAATATGGACCTGGAATTGAGTCTCGACATCCTGACACCTAAACTCTCAAAGTCACCCCAGTGCCAGAGAAAGAGCTCCTGGCTTCATACATATCTCAATACAGTTTACATCCTTTGCAGAAGAGAAGTACTGGGTTCCAGTCTGCATCACCAGTAGGCTATGTGTTTAGTCCAAAAAGACAAAGAATGAGAAGATCCTGGGTATTTTTCAGGGTCCTATCAAAGTTAAATGTTGAAGTAGTATCCTATAATGTAGAGATAGTGTCCATTCCTCAACTATGACTCCTGATTGCTTGGTGAATATTTTTCCAAGCCTAGACTTTATAGCAGGGAAAAAGTACAGGGTCTGATCTGATAATAAGCTTTTTCTTCTAAGCTAGACAAGTTAGCAAAAAAAAGGGATGAAGAGGAAGAAGAAAACAACAAAACATAACATAACTGAAAATTAACCAAATCAATCCATGTATTTATTAAAGAAATACATGATATAGGGCATCTATCTGCTGAATGTTGATGTTGGTACTAAGGATACAACAAAGAAATAGATAAAAATCCTCGCTTATGTTCTTGAACAAGGAGGCAAAGAAAAAAGCAAATAGGGGAAATAAATTATATACATGTGCACGATATTCACCACAGAAGAAAATAAGATGGGTTCAATGGTCCACTGTGAGAGCAGAGAGATGATTTAGTAGGCCAAGGGAACAGGGTCTATGGAAAAGTTAGTATTTATAGAAAAACCTAAACAAAATATAGAAGCAAGACATTCAAAGGTCCTGCAGTTAGTATGAGCTGTACGGAATACAGGATGAAGATTTAAAAAAAAAAAAAAGAAAAGAAAAAAAGATTGTGTTCCTACAATCACCCAGAGGAGCAAAAAAATGCTGCCTTGAAGATTTCTGGCTAGAGCAACAATAATACAATTAGCATTACTCATAAAATGAAGCCTGTCCAGAGAACAGATTTAGGGGTGAGACAAGTTTGATTTGGGATCTGTGATTAGGTTCCTGGGAATGCATAACAAAGCACCATAGACTGGGTGGCTTGAATTTGGAGAAATTTTTCATCTCCACTTCTGGAAGTCGGAAATCAGAAATAAAGAGGTCAGTAGGGCTGCAATGTCTTTGAAGGCTCTAGGGAGAAAACCCTTCGTGGCCTCTTCTAGCTGCTGGTGACTGGGGCCACTTGGCCTTTGATGGACTATAGAGGCATCACTCCAGTCCGTGGCTCTATTTTCATAGTCTACTTCCTATACCTCTGTTTCTGCCTTTACTTAGAGGCCACCAATCAGACTGGAGTAAGGCCATCCTAGTCCAGTGTGACCTCATCTTAACTTGTTTCTGGCTACAAAGACCCTATTTCCAAATAAGATCACATTCATGGAATTTCACCTGCTCTTTTTGGAGAGCATATTTCAATTGGCATTTGAACATGCAAATATGGAAGTTAGAGAGAAACACGATTAAGAGATATTACTTTGGATGTCGTTGCTAAATAGGTGATAATTAAAACTCGTGACCACATAAGATCATGAAGGCAGAGGAGGTAGTTAAAGAGATGAAAGGTCCGAGGATTGAATATGAGCAACGTGAAGGTCAGGAAGATGAGGAAAAACAGGCACAGGGATGGGGTGGAGGCATCACAAAGGGAGAATGAGCTGGGCATGTTGGTGCGCATCTATAGTCTCAGCACTTGGGGAGACTGAGGCAGAAGTTTGGCAAGTCCAAGTCTCACCTGAAAAACTAGTGAAACCCTGACTCAAACTAATTTGTTTTTATACAAACTGGGGATGTAGGTCAGTGCAAAGACCTTGGGTTCAGACAGGGAGACACAGAGACACAGAGAGAGAAACAGAGACAGAGAAAACCATGGGCCATGGTGTCCTGGAAGCTAAGTGAAGCAAGTGTTTAGAAGATTAAGGAGTAAAGGAACAATTAAGGTATTCAGAAAAGAACAAGATAAGGTAAGTAAACAACCAAGGAGCTGGAGACATGTCCTACTGAAGCAGGGTTTTATACCTTCTAGATAAGGAGTTACTTCTACACAGAAGTAGAGGCACCTCACACTCTGAGGGACAGAGTCCTAACCAGTGCATGCAAGAGGCCCCTACCTAGTGTCACTGCAGACATCACAATGCTATAAAGTTCTTCACCTTCACTCTCCCCTCACTCTCCTGCTTCCTGCACCCTTGAGATAACCTTGGACCCAGCCATGCAAAGATGAATCTAACCCAACCAACTAAAGAGGAAAAGGCAAAATCTGGGCTCTGATAGACATTGTTTCTAGAAGACGGACAGGACCTGGGTGCCAGTCCACACCAATCCACAGTGGAATACAGCTCCTCATAAACCTCTCTGTTGGGAGAAACTCAAAGTCGTCACAAAGCAACCTCAACCAAGTCAGGCGATGGATCTCAGAGAAGGTTTAGGAACCACACTTGAGATTCACTGGAGTTTCTTGTGAGTCATGAAAAAAGAGACTTCTGCTGTTTGGGCACATTCTGGTAACAGGTTCATGCCAACAGCAGCCAAAGAAAACCTAAGAATCTCCATTTAAGCAAATTATTTTTAAGTAATCACAGAGTAAAATAAAAAAACAAAATTGGAATTTTTCAGTTCTTCCAATATTTATATTTCTGAGACTAGAACTAGAAACCATTAAATATTAAATCAAGGTAATGATGTACTAGCAAATTAAACATAGTGGCTCATGCTAAAAAAATTAATCTTTTTTATTAGTCAAAGTAACTGCATTATATATCCTTTTTTGTAAAAAATAAAAAATAAAAGGTAATATATTTAAATACTGTGCTTGTGGGAGAACCTTATATTTTTTTTTTTGCAGAGTATATGAAAACAGAATTCAATCTCTGCAAACCTCCTTTCTCAGTTTTATACTCCTGGTAAATGTCCCAGCACTCTGATGCCTGTGTCAATAAAAACTCTAAGTAAATAATCACCAAGGGTTTGGTGACAAAACTTACCTTCAGCATCTGAGGAATATGCCCAGGTTTCTTACAATTCAAATTTTCCAGACAGTATTTCTCTGCAGACTAGCTGTTGTGGTCGCACAAAAAAATGTCCCCCAGTGTCTCATGTGTGGGAGGAAACTGGAGCATGGGTTGTTGCTCTCCTCTGTAGATTCTTCCATTAATGAGCTCCCAGCTGAAGTGCTGTAGGAGGCGGGGCCTGGCTAGAGGTATTCACTTGGGGAGCGACTCAGAAGGCTTTATCTCCCTCACCAGCTCCTCACCTCTCTCTCTCTTTCTCTGCTGTCTGGTCACCATGACCTGAGTAACTTTCCTTTTCCTGACCCTTCTACCATGCCTCTCTGCCTGGGAGCCAGTCCACCACAGACTGAAACAATAAGCTAAAATATACCTATCCTCCTTTAGGTTTTGTGTGTTGGGAATTTTCCCAACACAGAAAAGTGACTAAGGCATCAGTGTACAGACTTTCTGCCCTCTATGTGGAATTTAGGGGTTTTATTCATAAAGACCAGATCGATGTACCTTGCAACAACTGAGCACATCCCTCTTTTCCATGTGTATGTAGAACTCAAAGGAAGACAGGGAGCGGGGAAATGGGTGCCTTCACCTGACTCATAAGAACCAGTAAGCCAGAG
Organism: Chinchilla lanigera; assembly: GCF_000276665.1. Classification (NCBI taxonomy): domain Eukaryota; kingdom Metazoa; phylum Chordata; class Mammalia; order Rodentia; family Chinchillidae; genus Chinchilla; species Chinchilla lanigera. The sequence continues at coordinate 1,815,631 of NW_004955487.1, forward strand.
CCCTACCTAATACTGTGTGTGACAGGAGGAGCCCCAGCCACTGGGACAACCACATCTGGAGGACACAACACAGGAGAGGTCCCAGCTGCTTCCTGAGGGAGACCTTACTGTTGACTGTCCGCACCCTTGTGCCATGATGCCAGACTGCTGTCTCAGTGATGTTTCCATTTCAGGCACAGCAAACATGTGTAAATACTTTATTAAAAAATTTTTAAAGCCCAACACATGAAGTGAAAGCTGTTCCCCTCTGATTGATTTTTCAAAAGCTCCCTAGGCTGCTTCTGTACAGATGTTTGCAAAATTATTGGATGCAAAGTGGGCTTAATTCATAAAAGCAATAAAACGTTGCTTATTGACTGAACAGATGAACTAGCTGAGGGGGGATAATTTGGAGTGTTCTTATTGGAAATGCTTTGAAGAAATGTAATGATAGGGAAGAGACAGAGCCTTATTAGCTTTGGTAAATATATTTTTCTACAGAATGCTTAGGAGGTTTTGAAATAACTAGAAAATAACTCAGAATTTTGTTATGCTGACTCCAGAGCTAAACACTTGTAACTTTGTGTCTCATACATGCATGTACAGGGGTGATCAAAAATTACAGTGAATGTTTAAATTTTATCGTGGTAAAAGCTGGATTGCTGTTAATTCCCTTCAAAGTACTTCCTCTTGACTCAAACACACATTGTTTCTGTCACTTTGTGAAGTAGCTCTGGAGTTCTCTTTTCTGAGTGTCTTTATGAGATGTGATCAAAAATATGGTGAATGCTGCTACCAAGTGCCTTATACTAGAAATGCAGGCATATACAAACATGAAACTGTGTTCTCATCCACTTTATGCACTGGATCTGGCCCTGTACAAGTTCTGCCTCTTCTCCAGAGTGAAGCTGATGGAGAAAGTGGGACATTTTTAATCCATTCAGGACACTGAAGCAGCCAGGACATCACAACTGAAGACACTCAGGAAAGAGGACTCCAGAACTGGGGCAGAAAGTGTCAAAGATGATGGGATGAGTGTGCTGGAAGTGAGGAAGGGGTTCATGGCAATGCGTCTTGTACTGTAACAGATGTTTTTCATTTAAACACATACCAAATTTTTTACCACATCTTGTATTCCTTGATTGGAAACATTTTATTTTTTTTTTTATTTTTTTTTTATTTTTTT
>NW_004955487.1:1818062-1825196 GCF_000276665.1 Chinchilla lanigera
CCATTTTGACTTGAGTTTGGTGCATGGTGATAGGCTTGGGTCTATTTTTAGTTTTTGGCAGGTATTAAGCCAATTTTTCCAGCACCATTTATTAATTGGAAACATTTTAAATCTGTACATGAATTTCTGGTGTAAAGCAAAAGGTCTCGGGTTGGAAATAATACATCAAAGTACTGCTGTGTCTCTTTCCATGTGAGGTAGGGTGACAATTGGCTCTCTCCCCTAGATATGTGTTGAGGATTCAAAGCAGAGTTTGCATCATGTTTTCATTTGCAGTCCCCAGATGCTGGTGTCAGAGCTGAAGTGCTCTGAAGTCCCTAGTTTTCCCAAAAGGGGGCACAGATGTGGGGATGCCTGAGCAGGAGGGAGGGGTGCTTTCCTTTGTGTTGCAGGAATCAGTTCAGGTTTTCTAGTCCCATGGCTGCAAAGGGAAACTTTACCTGCTGAAAGAATAGGAGGTCTTAAAAACTTCTGAGATACTATCTTTTCCTGATAAGTAAAGCCTGTTTTACCCAGCACGCTGATTGACCTTGAGAAATTAGTGATAAATCTGTAGTTCTCTAATAACTATTTAAAGTATGAAGAAGCAGATGCATGCTCTACACCACACCATTCGTCTTTATTTATTGGAGTCCATCAATACCATTGGATTATTTTGACCCTGTTTTCATGCACATGAATTATCACAAAGGTATGTAATGATTTTTGCTCAGCAAAGAAAATAATAGATATCGATAAAATGGAACCTGCTCCAGAAAAGTCCACTGCCTCTGTTCTGCTCCAACTCCTCCTCTGGCTTATTTCCACATCGTCAATCTTCCCTAGTGACTGCAATTAGTTGGAAAAGTAATGGCAGGAGATCTGACAGGTTCTGTTTTCCTTTGTGCAATACAAAACCTTACTACTTCCCAACAAAAGATTATAAAGTGCAAAGAAAATGGGAAAACACATTCTCTAACATACAGCTCTGCTTCTATTGAACAAAGAAAGGAAGGAAGAGTCAGACAAATTTAGAAACAGACTGATTCAGAGTTATTCATTTAATGGTGGCGCTGACCTTTAGGCTCACCTACTGCTCATCTGTTTGGTTTTCTTTTTCATTTTCCCATAACTATGGCCAGTACAGGATAATGTCTATGAAGCAGTCTTTTAATTCCAATCCTATCTCTGTCACTCACAAAGCCAAAGACTTCAAGTAAACCACACAAATTCTTCATGGCCTTGTTTTCTATATTATAACGGAGGGTAAGATTTCCTACCTATAAGAATTTGAGAAAGAATTCTTATTTCCATAGATGAGATCATACAAATGTTAGCTATTATCACTGCAAACAGCTTCCCAATAAGATAAAACATTTCACACCTCTTAATGTGTAAAAACACATTTTTACATATAGTTGGCAAAAATCAACAAACCTGAACTTAAAATGGAAAAAATGCATGTGTTGATTAAGTTGCTCAAGGTCTTGGGCATGGGAAGCCGTATGAAGTGGTGTCCTTCTCTGTTGCCTTTCCATACTATGACTGAGGAAAGATATTCTGTCTTAATTAAGTGTGTCTTCTATACAACCAAGGGCATATGTTGGCTGAGGTAATAGGATACCAGTTGGTAAACAAAGAAAAATGTTTTTGCCTTTAAGCCTATAAATGTGACATATGGAAGTGAGATCATGAAGAACAGAAAAAAGTGAAATGAGACAAGATACCAAGATAGATGGACAGAAGAAAAATACCTTTAGGTCAGAAGAGGAAATTCAAAAATAAGCTTTTATTTCTTTGTAATTACCAGAGTAAACTTTCTGGGGTTGGTCCTGCAGTGGCTTTCTCAAAATAGTGATGCACCTCAATGCATACAGCAAGTTGCAAGATGGCTGCCTTCTATGAGGCAAACTGATCATGCATATTTGATATTTCCTAGAGATTTCATTGCAGACTCTGTATTAGGACAAAGATGCAGATGTGGATGTAAAGGAGTTTTGAAGTAACATTATCCTAGAAAATGTAGGTCTATTGTGTTTGCAGATTCTGTCTTGTAAGAGAAGACAGATTTTCATATGTGCCATTTTCATCTAAGTTTTCTGTGATCCTATCACCTGTAATACGACCATTAATCAGAAGAAAAAGTGGAAACAGTATGGGACTGAGTAGGAGTAATTCTAATTCTCTGTCTACCTCCAGCCAGTCATACAAAGTGGAAAAAGAATAACACAGGAATCACAAGGTTTGGGGTATGTTATCTTTAAGTTGCTCCCTAGTATCTCTTTTTAAGGATAATCCAATAGTCCAAATCACCCTCATTCCCCTCTGAGATGGACAGAGCTCTATCTCAAAGATCTTGTACTTATTGATCAAGGGGAGAGGACAGTATCATGATTAGTATCTCAAAAGATGCTTCCAACTCCTTTGAAGATGAACAAAGAAGGGTGTCACAGCTCTGAAATTGGGTGTTAGTCACAGCTGGAGAGCATGTAACAACCTTGCTTCCTCCTGCTCCTCTTCAGTTTTAAAGGAGTAAAATGAGAAGAGTTGGAGGTGTTCTTATGTCTTTTGAAAGTGTTATGCCTCATTTCAGATTGTTCAGAGGTCTCCCTTGGGTCAAGCACCCTTCTGTTAAATTTCATATGGTTGTGCTTGTTAAACTATGAATATTCATCTGATTAATATTTCTAGAGCCATAGTTTTAAAAAGCATCTCTTCAAATACAATAGGTTGTGAGGCCGGAGATAGTGTGGGACCCCAGTGGTCTGTCTACGGGGCTCCTCTGTTATCTGCTCTCTCATAAGAGGCAAGAAAGAAAGAAAATCAGAGAATCAGAGGTCATCTTTTCAAAATGCAGCTCCCAGTGCTTCAGTCCCTCCAGCCAGCAGCAGAACAAAGCAGAGAGAATAAAGCACCTTCTTTGAATAAATGTGTATTGTGGTGATTTACAAATACCCTTGTCTCTGAAAGAGAAAATTATTTTTCAGAAAGTGTGGAATCAGACAACTTATGTCAGTTCTAACTATGGAGGTTTAAATTTGTACAACCTTTGTAAGTGCTGTTATAAAAATAGATATAGAAAAAGGGAAAGTCTTAAGGGTTCTATAGATAAAAGTTGAGGGATAGGATAAAGAATAGAAGTCAAAAGTCTTAAAGAGGTGCATATCCTTCCTTGCACCAATAAGTCACCTTTTCTGAGAAGTATTTTTAAGTTAATGTTTATTTTAATTTATAATGTTTATAAATTAATGTCTATAGATAATGAATAAATTAGGTATGTATATATAAAATCACATAATAATAATAGATGATGGGTGTGCTGTGTATGTGTGTTTGTGTATGACTGACTATCCTAAGAGGGAAGAAAAATTTAAGTTGGAATTATAAAATTTCTGAGAGTTCAATGTGGACTCTCTTGAGAATTGAAATCTCTCAAGATATCCTGACATCTAAGAGGGGTCCACAGTCCTGAAGTTTACTGCCAGGACTCCATGAGGTTACAGAGTAGGAATGATCTGAGAAAAAAATCCTGGAAAAGGGAAAACACTTTTTTCCAGCAGTGGGTGGGAGAATTACTAGATATTGAAACCAGAGCCTTCACACTGAGCTGCATCCAAAGCGCTTTTTTTACAATTTTGAGGCAGGGTCCTGCTAAGTTGTTAAGTTGCCTAGACTTGGCTTGATCCCCCTGCCTCAGCCTCCCAGATTGTTGGGATTAAAGTGTGCATCACCACATACAACTAAAAAAGACTATTTTTAAGTACACCCAGAGTATTCTTCTTCACTTAACAAAGGACTGTGCTCAAAAGCAAACAAACACCAGCACCCATTCTCTTTGGGTATTATCACAGCTAGCTGACCTGAGAGACAATATCCAAGTTCAAGAGGCTCTATCTCTCTGTCCCATGTAAGAGGCAGAGGCTGCAGGCTGAGAAGCACTTGTGAAGGTTACAGCAGACCAGAGACACAGCCTGCCTGGTCGACACATAAACAGGAAACCACATGCTAATGACTTGAACTTTCAGCACTTTTAATGCAGTACATCACGTTGAATTTTCAACCCAAAACACTGAGACATATTCAAAGGCTAAAAGCATAGTTCAAAGCGCCAAAGCAAGCATCACAACTAAACCCAGATGGGGCAAAGCTTTAGAATTTAAAATCACAGTGATTAAATAATAGACAAAAGATACTAATGGAGAAATACAGACAATACATAAGAACAGAGACGAGTATATCAGTTAATAGATGGAAATTCTGAGAATTAATCAGAAGTAAAGGCTAGAAACCAAAAACAGAACCATAGCGAAGAAGAATGGTTTTGACAGGCTCATGGGTAAACTGGATATGCCCAAGGAAAGAATAGGAAATCTCAAAAGTATTCTAGCAAAACTGACTTCCAAAGATGAAGAAAAAAGAAAGACTTTTTCAGACAAATGAACAAGTGTTGAGGGAATTTGTCAGCAGCAGACCTAAAAATATTAAAAGAAATGTTCAAAGAATTTCTTCTGAGAGAAGGAAACTCAGATTGCCATGGAAAAGCAAAGAACTTTGGATAAATAATATCATTTCATTTTCTCATTTTCTATGGATTCAAATAGAAATTTGCCCAAAATAATACTAACTATGTATTCTGAGGTCACAGCTTATGCATAGATAAAGTGAATGAGGACCATGTCAAATGAGACAAGGGGGAGAAATTGGGAATACTCTGTTCTTTAGTACCAACAAATTCCATCAAGCAATGTGTGGAAAGTGGATTGAGATATGTTGAAAATGTATATTTCAAGCTCCAAAGCACACACAAAAATTTAAAAGGAAGTGAATATGAAAGTAAATAATTTCATCTCTCTTGGTACTTAGGGGTAACAAATATATGAATCTATGTATATAGATTCATATATTTTGACTGTAGGTCAAAACCTACTATCTTGCACAAATCATAGTAAATTTTAATGTATGTAATCAAAAAATAAAAGTTAACTCAGATGTCAAAGGGTCTGCACACAGAATGTGCAGTGCCAAGTGGACCTAGCTTGTACGTAGGGTAGAAAACATCACCCCTTGAAGGCAGAAGGAAGAGCTGACCTAGCCTAATTTGGAAGTGTTGCCTTATTTGTTTTGATTACAGACAAAGGACCTTATCTTGCTGCCACTTTGCTTCTCCTGGTGGCAAGTATAATATGTCTTATACTATTGTTCATATACACTAGGAATGAATAAATAGAAAGTGCGGGAAGTTTGGTTGGAATAAAGTCTCTTTTGTTGCAAAGGAAAGCTACAGATGAGAGAGAGGGGAAGTTGAAATGAGATGCACTTAAGGCTGGATTAGAGTCAGAGCCATTACTATAAACGTGTGTGTGTGTGTATGTGTGTGTGCTCATAAACACTAGTTAGTGCACCTATATGTAGTATCTAACTCTACCCACTAAGAGCCTGGAGACCTACATATCAATGAACACACTCAACATCTAGATTTTGATTTCTAAATATTACTTCTTTATAAAAGGAACCAGGACTCCGTGAAGAAAGGTTTGGCTCTAGAACAGAATTTGAGCTTCTCCCATAAAAGAAGCTATGGGATACTTAAATTTTTGAGTCTGATTTATTTCACTTAACATTATGGCCTCAAGATGCATCCATTTTCCCATAAAGTTTATCTTTCTTTATGGCAGAGTAGTACTCCATTGTGTATAAATACATTTTCTTTTTCCATTTATCTGTTGATGGGAAGATAGGTCACTTCCAATATTTAGCTATTATGAGTGGTGCAGCTAGCTATAAACATGGATTTGCATGGATCACTGTAATACCATGTCTTTAACTCTTTTGGGAAGATAGCTAGAAGGGGAATAGCTTGGTCAAACGAAATTTCTAGTTTCAGTTTCCCATAAGGAAAGTAAATGCTCTGTACCGCAAACATGTACTAATAAAAAAAAATTTCAAAGCTAATAAAGTCCAATAGCAGCAGGGGTCTGAAAGTAAGCTATGAAAAGCACATGGAAGCACCCACAGAATTTTAAACCTCAGCTCTCCCCTTTTTCTTCAATTTTGCACTTTGGATGAAGGCCCTGTCAACATGCTATAGGAGTGAAGTGAGTCTTGTTTCTCAGCGGCAGGACAATTTCACCGAACGTGAAAATGAGCAGAGGAAAAGAATGGTTCAATTGTCACGTCCGCCCCCCACCAGCACAGGAGTGCTCCCCGCAGCACATTTGCTGTTGCTTTGTCGATTTTGAAATGGCTCAGGCAAGGTGGTTTCCATCTCCTCCCTCAGGAGACTTTTCAATGATTTAATAGCCCTCATTGCTAAGATGACTTTAATTTTCCTTTGCTTCATTTTCTTCCGTCTTTCCCAGTTCCATTTCCCTGGCTGCGTACCTCACGCACCCCAATACTTACAGGAACTTATCCTTCACTGCTCCTGGATGGCAGTGATTGAGTTCTTTCCATCTCTCCCTGAAACCCCACCCTCAGGGTTTCCCTTAATCCTTCTCCCTGACTTTCTTCGGAGATGATTTGTACTCAGTTAACCCCAGAACAATTTCAAGAAAACATAACTAAATTATCAGGGTACCACTTATGCCCAAATTTTATACCATCTATTCCGTATATTCTTGAATTTTTTTTAAAAAAAAACCTCTTTTGTAATCATTTTTAGCATCCATTAGCCCCAGCAATGTGCTAAAAACATTGTGTGAAGGATAACTAGAATCTGCTTTTCCCTGACTTTAAAGCTCAAATCTAAAACATTCCAGTATGACAGACAAGAAACAGGTAACCACAACCAGACAACAAATTGGCCTGATTTCAGATTAATCCATTTTCAAATCATGCAGGTATTTCCATGTCTTCTTTACAAGGTTTATATGATTACAAGGAAAGGAGCTGAGATTTACTGTAAATAAACTATGCTGGCAATGGTTAGTATTGCTTGTATTGTTTTTGTGTTATTTTCTAAATGTATGTATATTTGTTAATATATTTTCATTCTTTCATCTTTCAATAAAAAATAAAACAAAACAAAAAAAGGAAGTTAAAGCCCATGAAGTGATTCTTGAAGTTTATCTTTTGATATTAGAAACTTAATTGGAATATTTATAGTTCTTTGGAATATTTATAGTTTTATCTTTATATTTGCTAATATTAAACTAA
>NW_004955487.1:1825301-1853437 GCF_000276665.1 Chinchilla lanigera
AAACTAATATTTAAGTTTATCTTTTGATATTAGAAACTTAATTGGAATATTTATAGTTCTTTGCACCAGGAGAACTAGAGTCTTTCTCCTTAGCCCTCTAGAAAAAAGTGTATGATCACAGGAGTTTGTCGAAGAGTATGTAACCTGGAAACTTATGTTCATGTGTCCTGCTCAGTTTTGTGTCCTGCTCTGCTTGCGGTTACTGGGAATGTTTTCAGGTTTAGGTACCATAGTTTGTAACGGAATAGGGTTTCTCTACAACTATGTCTGGTCAATTACCGAAAACCAGCTCAGAAAAGATTGGGGCCTACATCTCTGCTGTTCTGCATGTTTATTGTCCTTATAATTTTGTGAATTTGTTTTCCTCAAGGTAGGTTACAGAAAATGTCTAAACTTAAGGTCATTGACTGTGAACCCATCTTTCCCGAGCTGATCACGAAGACAGGTTCCTCAAAGTGTGGCGCCAGGCAGAACGGAGGTTCCAGTTACTGATCGCAGATGAAAAGGGGTGCCCTATTCTACTCTAGTCCTTCTGCTAAGTGGTTAAATGAGAATCCCAAAAATGTACCATGGAAAGCAAGAAATGAAATCCACTCATTCTGGGTTCAATAGCTCTTTTCTTCCCTAAATTATTACAAATTCTGATGTTATGCTATTTCAATTTTAAAAAATCAAAACCTAAGTGACCTTCCTGAGATATATATTAACCTTTTGTTATTGACACACATGACTTACCATTCACCCCTGGGATGTGGATTCTATGGAACAAGTGCAATATTTTACCATCGCATCCCACATAAATCCAGCCTAGCACTCTTTCCACAGTAGAATTTAAAGCATATGTTTAATTTATTGATTGTTGGTTATATAAAAAGGTTAAATACCAGCTAGACACATGCATGAAGCATCTGTATACATGAATCTTTATTCTTTACTTACTAAACTACACACCATGACAGACACAAGAGGAGTCAGAGCTGAAGTCTGTTTTCTTCCAGAATGATTCCATGGGTTTACAATCAATCTCAGTCCGGCCTGGCATCTCCTGTCCTTGAATTGTACTTTCCTACCTGATGTGCATGGGTCATTCCGCATCCCCATCAGAGCAATCAATCATGCAGAATTACTGTCTGCCTCAAACCTTACCAGAGGTTCCTTGAAACGCCATCTGGGCTGATGTTACTTATCCAGATGTATTTCTCAAGTCTCCTGTTAGCAACAGGTTTTTGTGTGAGGACAGAATGCAATCCCTAGGCTACTTCATGCGCCAGTGAACCACTCATGCCTGAGGGAAGACTTGAACTCAAAACTCTTCTCTGTGCCTTCTTCTTCCATAAATGCTCTTTGCCAGGTACCAGCGAGGAAGCAAACAAACTGTTCTGGTGCATGATGAAGCCAAAGCCAGTTGTGTAAGCCAAAGCCAGTTGATCCAAACACTGGCTGCATGACTTCCTCCCCAAGTTCAGAGACACAGGAAGACAGATACGTTTTTACTTATTGCTTGTCTACTTCTCTGTTTTTTGAAAAAAGAATTAAAATATCTGACCATAATTGTTAATTAGCTTATTTTTGCTTGCAGTTTTTTCCACTTTTCTACACATTTTTAATCACTCTTGTTATAGGGAAGTAAATTGACTTTTATGATTATTGTGTTCTCTTAATGAATTAATCCTTATTGTTATAGAAGTATCTTCTTCAGCCATTGTGATATGTAATTTGAGAGTCTATATAGACACTCAAGTTTTTTTTTACAACTGTTCCCAACCTTGTCATTTGGATCTGTTTGTGTCTTTGCACTCCAAGTATGCTGACCATCTAATCTGACAGTCCTTGTCTTTTAACTGTGTAGACCCTTTAAACTGCATAGGAAGTTTGCTACATTAGCTTTAAAGCTATGATGTTGGTATTTAGCTCTTCCATTTGTGCATGGTTCATCTTCTGTGATCTTTTTTAAAATTAGTTGGATTTTTTATTACTTCCTTCAATCTGCATTTTTAGCTATAACTTTCAGTGCAGTTGTTTGAAGATTTTAAAATTTATATCATTTATGTATCAGAAACTACCTTTAAGTAATTTATATCACTTTAAGCATGAAATGCAAACCATACAAAAATATGTCTAATTATACATTATGAACCAGTTTTGGTTGTTGAATGTGCAATATTAATGTACTTCATAAACCTTGTATTTAACCAATCAAAAGTATTTCAAGTATATTTTTAAAAGTAAGAAAATATCCTTCTATCTTTCCCAATGTAGATGCAATTTCCAGTATACTTCCCTCCCATGGGTAGATCCATATTTCCCCCAGTGTTATTCCCTCTGCCTGAAGAAGGAAGGAAAAAGACATTCTCACTTTATATATAATACTGGGTACCAGGTTTATCTTGTCACTTCTATAATGCTGCTTCACTCTTTTCCTGTATTGGTTCTGATTTTTAAAAAATTCCAGTAACACCCCTGTCTTGTGCTTCTCTGTCTTCCCCACCCCATCTTATTTTTAACATCTTTTCTCTCTCTAGTTTGGAGAAATTGAATGACCTTGTACCTGGTGTGGCTTTCTTCATGTATCTTGCATTTGTGCTTCCCTAAGCTTCTTGTATATGTTGATTTACAGCCTAAATGAAAGAATCATTAAAAATAAGTCAACCTTTCACATTTGAAATACTCTGCTGTGTCTCTTCTCCTATGAAAAATTTAATTCTTTATATGCTAGGTTCCTTGAAGTTACCTCTCAGCCGCTACTTCTCATTTTTGCATTTTTTAAATGGATGCACTTGGAGACCATAATGTTAAGTGAAACAAATCAGACTTCCAAGCTTTGATATCACATCATTCCTCTTCTCTGAAAATCCCAGAGTATAAATAAATGAAAGAGAAAAAAAAAGATACCTCATAGGAACCCAAGTAGTAGAAGTTTTGTAAAAATGGAGGAGATGAAAAGATGGAGGGGGAAGGAAAGGAAGGGAAAGGAATAAAAAAGAATTAAGAAGTGTTATGTACATGTACCAACTCCTCATGAGGCATGTAATCACTATGTACCTGGGGTGTGAACTAATAAAAAATTAATTAAAACAATTTTTCTCTCTGTTTTATTTCTGTTCTTCTCTGTTTTTATGTTATCAAGCTCTCTAATCTTTCCTCCTGCTAAATAATCCTATGTCTTTTTCATCCCAGCCATTTACCTTTCATTTAACATTTCATTTCAGGAGGTTTTTCTCATATATTTTATGCCACTACAAATGAACATCATGAATCATACAACTGCTTCATATCCTCCTTTTAAACTTCTAACATCTGAGTTTGTTCTGATTGGTTCTAAGTCATTTATTTATCTTATCATTATAAGTTGTATTTTTCTGCCTCTTTGCATGCTGGGCAATTTTCATTTTGATGCTAAACATCATCACTTTAATGCATCAGCTATTAGGTACATTTCACTGTCTATATTCTTGTTTTTTGGTGGTTGCACAGAAGTTATTTGGAAACAGCTAAATATTTTGGAGTCTTGCATTTAGTATTTGGTAAGAGTACAAAAGAGTAATATTTAGTCTCAAGATCATTTCTCCCAACCTTGAGACACAACCATCCTGAGTACTACACCCCTCACCCATTACCTGTGAAACCTCCCCATAGACAGGTGTGTGAACTGCCAGCCTTCCCAGCACTGCTCTGCTGGGATACTGTGTTTGCTTTAACCTGCAAGTGGTTCTTTCCTTAGCTTCTAGTGCTTTCTTCACCCACACTGGATTTCTCCCTTGAAATTCCAGGGGAATCTCTGCAGGTTTCTCGGGGTTTCTTTGTGTGTAGCTCTTCCCTCTTTAGTACTTGGCTCTTCAAGTTCCTGCTGTCTACCTGCCCCTGAGCTCTGGCTTCCATCTTCATGTCTCAGGGATGTTCCCAGGCTCTAAATTTGTATCAAGACCTGGGAATTCCCTAAAGACATTAGGTGGAGAGGTCACAGGGCTCTCACTCCTCTGTGTGCTCTGGATTTCAAAAAGGAGTAAGACTTCAATGATCCACATGGTCTCTTGTAGCACCGACATTGCATGCAATGTGCTACAATGGCACACTCAACAAATAACACTGAACGTGGCTGGAGACCTACTGTGCACAAGACCTCAGTCTCAAATGCAGGGACCTGCTCATGAGCAGTGATGGAGAGTTCTCACACAAAGGCTGCATACCTCTCTGTATTCCAGGTTAGTCATTCGAAAGCTTTGCAGCCAGCATCTCCTTGTTTATTGCCAGTGGCACTCTTGGTGGGTCCCCATGGAGTGACTGTGGGGAAATTAAATGTTTTCATGCTGAGCACAATCTTTCAAAGAAAGTTCTTGCCTGAGAAAAATTTTCTCCAAAGGTTGTAGTTAGTAATTTGCTTCCTGTTAATAACTCCACACACATGGATCTCACAGCAGCTGGTGATTATTTGGCACAAAACCATCTAGATTTATTTTAAATTTAGAAAAAAAAAAAACATCGCACCAGTACCTGCTTCCTGCTTAGGCATTTCCTTGGGAGGCCACAAATAGCTCCATGAAAATGACCAATGTTCTCAACAACAAAGCCTCAAACTTTACAGCCAAAAGGAAACAAAAATTCTATTCAACTGGATTCCTTCAAGTAGTTTCAAGACTAAAACCATTTATGGCTTCATTTCAGTTCAGTGAGGCATAAACTGCAAACCACACGGTATTTGCTTTTCAGGACAAGCTTCCTTTTTACCTTCACACCATCCTCAGAAAAGGAATAGCAGCTCTGTGAAAACAGGGATAGATGGTTCAATGTGGTGACTGGCGCAGCTGGAACCCTGGGCGCATAGATGGCAGATGCTCAAACATTATTCGTAGTGATTTATTAAGCAAACCAAAGCACATATTTTTAAATAAACATTATCATTGCTTGTCAAATACCAAAAGCAGATTCACATTGTGCTAGATACAATATAGTTCTCTAAATACAATTGCATCACTAATGCAATCTGTAGAGGACATTTTTGGTTTGTCACAGTTAATATCAAACCTGAATACATCCAGATTTCCTGCCTGGATAGCTTCCTTTTATGCACCCTTAACAATTTATTCCACCTACCACTACTTTTGAACTGTGATCTCCCAGTATAGCTCAGTCCTCATTTATTTTCTTGATCTAAAGCCATTAATACTCCTGTTTTTTTTTTTCAAGGTGAATCAAAATATAAGAAGTACTCAATGATTGTTCCCAGTCAAAAACTTTAATCCCAAATGCAGTATGTTTATTCTTTCCAGCATTTGTAGAATCATTTCCACCTTTGCCTCCCTTATCAAAGCTTTCCATTCTTTCCAGGGCCATCTCAAATCCTATATTCTCTGTGAATCCTTTGCCAACCAGTGTAGCAAAGGCAAGCACTGCTATTGGGGACATCACTTTTATTATTCACTTTCACCAAAGGCAGAATAATTTGGAGGGAAATATGCAGCATTTGGGATAGGAAGACCAAAATTAAATTCCTAATTATGACCACAGAACAATCATTTTGGCCCCTAGGAAAAAACCCTAACACATCTTTATATTGTCTCCCTGACGTGTCGCAAGGTGGCAATCACATTGTATGATCCATCTCTTTTGTAAGACTCTAATGAGCCAATAATTGTGGTTTGCAAAGCCCTGTACAAGAGCTTCATTTCTTATATGCCAAAACCAAGTACTATCTATTTTTAGAAGTCTCCATTTGTCAGTTAAAGTATTCCTGGAATTTGAATGAACTTGTATCCTTGTATCTTCCCCAGCACTGAATCCTACAAGCATTCCTTGATTTGAAGTTGAATAAAATTGATAAGCATTTAACAATGAACTTGATGTGTCTGGATCAGGGCTCCTGTCCACAATGGGTCGGGGTTGTCACACCTTGGTAGACAGGGCATATGAGACAACAGACAAAAACCAACACAGGCATCTGTGCACTGATGTCAGATGTGACCGAGGGAGGGACTGAGCACTTTTCAGAGAAGGTAGCCTTCAAATTCTGTTCTCAAGGATAAGTATAGTCTTCAACTGGGAAAGAAAAAAAAAGATAAAAAAAGCAGGGCATATGGGGAATAGAGCTAGGAATCCTATGTGGGGAGGCCAAGGAAGCCCCATATCGATGTCAAGGACATGCTGAGATGTTCATCCTGGCCAGTGAAGGTTTCTGTTACAGAGCTCATGGGGGACCAACCAGCAGGAAAACCCAGGCAGCAAGGAGATTTTGGGACCAGCTTAGAAGGTGTCTTAATATCTTGTCTTCCTTTCCTGGGTCATTAGCTCAGATTGCCCTCCAGTGTATCAGACCTCCCTCTCTCCCCAGCCAACACTGACTTTCCCACCCTTACCCTTGATATGACCTTCAAGTCCCTGCAGCTTCACCTCTTTGCCATCTCCTCCCTGCTAGTGTTGTACATTTCAAATCTCCTTTTCTTAGTTGACCTTGGATATTGATACCTAATACAACCTTACCCAGACCCAACATGACAAGAAAGACAAACATTCTGAGAGCTTTTGAAATCTCAGTCAGAAGTTGGCCAGTTTCTTCTGTGAGAGTCCAGACACCCAATATTTTAGCCTCTGTAGGCCACATGTGATTTTTTGCTGCATATTCTTGATCCCTGTTTAGGCCAGTTTGTTTCTTAACAGCCATTTCAAAAATACTTGGCCATTCCTACATCAAGGGTCAGAGGCTACATTTTTCCCCTGAAGTATGTAGGAGATTCTGGTTTCCACAAAACAATAGATACAAGTGCCTTTCAATGGAGCAGTGGGCACAGTTTGAAGAAACACATGAGGTGATCAAGTTTGACAATGCTTAATGTGAACTGCTTGGTAATACCAGCTGGAGGTAAAGTTTTCCTGCAGATGCATGGAAATGATGTTCAAGGAGATGGGTGGTCATGACTCATAATGTAACGCCACCTGTGATTGGTGGCAATTAAGCAAGAGATGCAGAAGAATGAACCTGAAGACAAGTAGGCTGAGAAGTTCCAAAGATTGAGTCCTAAGATACTGCATAATTCCATACCATGTTCAGAGCAACACAGTTCAATAAATAGCTACATTTGGGAGCATTTTATACACCCATCAACTGATCAGTGAATAAATAAATGTGATATATATATACATCATGGATTACTACATGACCACACAGAAGTATGAATTTGAGTCATTTATAGGAAAATGGATTGAGACTATAATGCTAAGGGAAATGAGTCAGACACAGAAAGTAAAACATTACATGGTTTCTCTTATATGAGGAAACCAAAATACAAATAATGTAAAGAGCAAAATAAAATATAGATGATAGGAAACAAGGAGATAGAATATGTAGAGATGGAAATAGGATATGGGAGTGTGGGAGACAGGAGGGAGGGCAAAGAGAAGTAAAGAGTGTCAAGATTTAATGTCTACATGGACCATGTCCCCACCATGAATATAGGTATTATGTATTACTTACTAATAAAAAAGGAAATTTTGTAGTCAGTGTTTACAAGGGAATAGATTTAACACAGGACACATAATTTACAGGATTATTTACAATAGTCACCCAAAAGGTCAAATGCAGAAAAGTGCAAGTAATCACTAGAGACATATAGAATATATTGAGGGCCTGAATCTCACAGCAATGTCCCACACGAGTCCAGCTGAAGATGTAGAGTCTGGGCTGGGGATTTAGGTCAGCGGCAAAGCGCCTGCCTGGCAAGCGTAAGGTCGTGAGTTCGGTTCCCGGTACCGGAGAAAAACAACAACAACAACAAAAAAAAGAAGATGTAGAGTCCATGGCAATGACCTCCACAAGTCCGTCTGGAGGCCAAGAGCTCCAAAAATGACCCATGCAAGTCGATATCAAGGATCTGCACTGAGACGGCCTAAAAGTCAGTGGAGGAAGTTCAAAATTCTGCACCACCAGGATGAAGGTCTGTGCCATCAGGCTGAGGGATCTGCACTGGAGCCAGAAAGCAGATCTCAAAGTAAGGACCAGAGCTTCCCTGAAGTGAACCACAGCCATCCTCAGTGATAGGAAGGACCTGAGCTCCTCCAATGATGAGAACAGCTGAATTTATATCAGGAAAACCAGCATGACGGGTTTCTCCAGGAGAATCAGCAGCACCATCTTTCCCTTCAGTTCTGCTTTTATGCTGTTGGCAACAATCCTCAGGCAGGACTTCCACACCCAGAACCATGCTGATTCAGTTCAGCTGTGTGTTCCAAGTTGACCATTAGTTAATGTACCAAAATCCACCCTTGGTCAACTTGATAACCAGGCACATTTCCTTAAACATTGTTTCCAAATATAGATTTGTGAAAAGTTAACATGTCTTGATCTGTTCAGATTTACATTAATATAACAATTGCATTTATGCAATTCTTATTGCATTCATTTCCACAACAAAAACAAGTCTTCAAAGGGTGCTCAAAATTCAAGATTAAAGTCACAATATTTTGACTAAATAACCTGATTACAAACATGTATCTAAAATTACATTAAATCATATTAAGAGAGCTATTACAATCACAATGCTTGCTTCCCATTAAGTTTTAACAAAAGGTATGGCCACACCATAAGACACCCAAAGGGATCTTCTGCACTTCAAATACAGAAAAGCTTCTCTTTTCTCCTGGTGAAAGGCCTCAAGTCATTTTGCCATTATCCTATTCCTTCTCAACAACGATGTTCTTCTCTGTTTCATCCTTGTAATCCAGAGCTCCAATGGAACCTTCCTTCTTGCCAAATACTTCAAATCATCCTGTGGACTCTTTGCTCTTAATTTCAAACACAGATCCAGCCAGAAGCTCTCAATAGTAACCATGCTACTGTCCCAACAGTAAGCTGCACTGAAATTTTTCTGCCACTTAGGCAATATTTTGAAGCACAAGCAAAATGCAAGCCAACTATCTGCCAAAAAACAACAAAAACCACCTAGAAACCAGCAGCCAATTCAGTCTTTTTCAATAGAAGCCTCCTGAGCCTCATTTTAACCAGCAGCATTTCCATCAATGGTCTGATGTTCCAGGCTTTAACCAGAGTCTCCCATATAGTTTACAGCATATGGGGGCTGCCTCTTTGGCCAGTCTGTCAAAACCTTTCCAAATTAATTTCCGAGGTTCTTAAACCATCTGGCCAGGGTAAAGTTATAGCAATGACCCCACTCCTGGTACCACTTTTATTAGGGTTTGCAAGGGAATAGATTTAATACAATACACATAATTTATAGGATTATTTTGCAATATTCGCCCAAAAAGTCAAGTGCAGAAGAATGTATGTGATCTCTACAAGCACTAGAGACCCAGATAATCCAGCTGAGGGCCTGGATCCCAAGGCAGTGTCTTGCGTGAGTCCAGACCTCGAGCCCATAACAATGTCCTCCATGAGTCTAGCTGGCGACCTAGAGCCCACAATAATGTCCCATACAAGTCCATGTGAAGGATCTGCACTGGAAAAGCCCAAAGGTCAGTAGTGGGAGCTGGAAAGTCTGCACCAGCAGGATGTAAGTCTAGGCCATCAGGCTGAGGGATTTGCACTGGATCCAGGAAGAGATGCTCAAGTTAAGGATCAGAGCTCCCCCAAAGAGAACCACAGCTATCCTCAGTGACAAGGACCTGAGTTCCTCTGATGATGAGAACAGCAGAGTTTTTATCAAGAAAACCAGTGTGACAAACTTCTCCAAGAGAATCAACAACATACCATCTTCCCCTCCAGTTCTTCTTTTATGCTGTTGGCAACAATCCTCAGGTGGGCCTTCCACACCCAGAATCATGCTGATTCAGTTCAGTTGAGTATTACAAGTTTATCATTAGTTAATGTACCACAGGGAAGAAATTGTACAATTTAGTGGATGGATAGAGGATGAAGTATTTACAATGAACACAGAGAAACAGTGTAGAAGCTGGAGAAAATCAGGAAGGTTGTGTTATAAAAGCCAAAGTATTCTTTTTATGTAGTAATTTCTTCTTCAGAAATTGTGATTAAACCTGAGTATCAGCCTGAAAGTTCTGGCTGAAGAGTCTTTGAAATTCTTCTCTCTCTCTCTCTTTTTTTTCCTGAGACAAGATCTCACTATGTAGTTCAGGCCAGCGTTGAACTCACTGTGTAGCCCAGGCTGGCCTCATACTTACACAGATCTCCTGCCTCAGCTTCCCACGTGCTGGAATTACAGGTGTGCACCAGCATGCCCAGCAAAATCCTTCCTATGCCTGGCTATTTCATAGTTCAAGAAGACAACACAGTGCATCTTTATTAACCTGTGAATAGGATGCTGATCATTTTAATGTCCTAATACTATATTATTTTGGTTATTTAGAATAGCTAGGTCTTGTTTAAATTTACTCTTTGATTAAAATGGTGCTTTTTTTTAAGTCAAGCAACTTCTCTTCAAATTTAACTAGAACATTTTGAAGGTCAAACATCACCTACCTGCTTGATGTTCCAGCACAAAGCATGTTAATCTCTCTTAGTTTCAAATTATATGTGTGGTTTTCTAATATTTACAAATATTTGTTGTTTCTTAGTGGGTTGTTTGTTATTGTCATAGAGTGAGTAAAATTGCACAGTGTCATGTACAAGTAAGCTTCTTTCCTTTTAATGGTACATAATCATATCATTTTAAACCATTATTAATGAGGCAGGAAGGGATACAGCTTTGAATTAATGCAACTATGGGCTGCAGCACTAGTGCATGTAATTTACTTGACATGACAATCCAAAGCCCAGATACAATTTACACGTGGATCAGTTTGGCTGCTAAAGACAATTTTGACTCTTCTCTTTAAGGTAGCTGACAGTTTTGGTTTTTCATGTCAATGTAAGACAAAACTCAGTTTCATCAACTACTGACTATATGAGCCACAAATTCTCAACTTCTGCATCAATCAATGCAACAGGAAAACATTTGCAGAAATCACAGTTCAAATTCCAACCTGCTAAAAGATGTGAACTCACAGATTCACTTAAAACAGGGAAATGCAAAGAAAATTACAGCTAATAAAACAATGCACAGTTTGTCACCTGGTCTAAAAAGCAATGCAAAGAGAAATCCTTAAAAATAGAGAGCAAAAAACATGACCCACTCATTCAGGGCAGCAACAATAAGATTGTTCAACAGCTGGAAAACAAAAGATAATAGAATTGCATCATTATGATGCAGGAAAATTTTAAAACTCTCAGAATATTATGCTATCTCCAACAAAGATAGGCTTCAGCAAACAATGGCAAAAAAATCAGAAATAAAGTCACTCTCTTAGAAACATGCTGTGAGAATTCACTGTCAGCAGAATAACACTGCAAAATTCACCAAAGGGAATTCTCTCTGATAAAGGAAAAAGATGGAGAAGAAGATGAGGAGGAGCAGCCCTGAACTACAATAAGAGGGTGAGCTGCGGAAAAAGAAAATGTGGGCTCCGTCATGTGGTGTTTCTCTACAGTTTTGCCACATTTTTATTCTAATAAAATTTGTGACTTTAGGTGAGTTATTATGGGTGAGAAAATATCTTTTAAAACCAGAAAGTGATAACATTTTAAATGCTTTAATGGTTAATAATTACTCAGGAAATATAGTTCAAAGTGGTGCTGGAAATAAATCCCAGGACTGTGTCATGCAAGAATAGAAGCAATGACTGTACTTAACTATCCCTATGCCAGATATGAGGCCACCGTGCCCCTGTGTGTTTTACTATTGAACTTGTCACATTAAGTCGATGCCTCCTGTGCTTGTACATTTTGTTTGAGAATTAGGCTGGGCTTGGTTTCCATGTAATTTTCAAAATTACGAACTTACTACCCCAAATGAGCTACTCCACCATGGGTCTCATGTTCCTCCCTGAA
The DNA here is from genome assembly GCF_000276665.1 of Chinchilla lanigera. NCBI lineage: Eukaryota > Metazoa > Chordata > Mammalia > Rodentia > Chinchillidae > Chinchilla > Chinchilla lanigera. The sequence goes on from NW_004955487.1 coordinate 1,837,132, forward strand.
ATTAACGAGGCCGGAAGAGACAAGACTTTCATTTTGAAAGAGAAGAGAGCTATGGGCTGTGGAACATTAGCTGAAATTCACAAAGATTTCCTAAAGGACTAGGGCTATAGTATTCACTGAAATCGGGGAGAAATATTTGCATGTGAAAAATGTGTACGTACTCAATAGCAAGATGGTTATAGCGGGGAATTCTGACAGCAGGCACACCTGAGATGTGGGCAGGTGATAGAGGTGTTTGTTTACCTCATTATCTCCTTGCAAAAACAGTCTTAAGACTCATTTTATTTTCAAGTGGTATGATGTTGGGTGAGGGTATTGAATTTGTATCTAAACAAACAAACAAAACAAAAGGAACAGAAGGTAAATGCCATAAATATAAGTTGCAGAAACCTGCAGGAAGCAGCTTGTCCTGTTGTTGGGGGTCACCCTGCCTCCCTCTGCATAGAGCTGCTCCAAAGGATACTTCAGATGCCTTCAGATGTCCCAGGGACACAAGCCCTGCTGCAGGCATCATCGTACAAGCAGGGAGGTCTGGACTTGGCGGTGAGTGTTTTCCAAGATCCCACATCCAGTCTGTGTGGATGGAATGCTGCCTACTCTGGTCCTGTGACCCCAAAACTTGTCCATGTGCCCACCTGGTGATGGTGCGCTCTCTCTCTCTCTCTCTCTCTCTCTCTCTCTCTCTCTCTCTCTCGTTCTCTCTCTTTCTCTCTCTGTCTCTCTCTCTCCCCTCCCCTCCCCCCTCTCTCTCTTTCCTTAGAGTCTTGGGGTGCTGGCACTTAGTCCTGCTGCTGAGATCTTCTTAACCTCCAGCCTCCATCACCTACTTCTTTCTGTCTCAAACTGACTACAATTCTTCCTTTTGTTCCAAATTGACTAGAGTTTGTGTTTGATATCTTCACTGTAAATGCCAGTTCTTATATCTCACCTTTCAGATCAAGTCACCCTGGATACAGACCCCAGGACCAAACAAGCTTGTCACCATGGGGCCAGTCCAGTTGTCATGTAGTCTCTTTTTTTTTTTTTTTTTTTTTTTTTTTTTTTGTCTTTTTGAGACAGGGTCTCACTATGCAGTTCAGGCTGGCCTTGAGCTCACTTTGTAGCCCAGGCTGGCCTCGAACTCATAACAATCCTCCTGCCTCAGCCTCCCAAGTGCTGGGATTACAGGCCTGTGCCACCACGCCTGGCAGTCTCCTAGTTCTTATCATGTTGAGCTGACCCAAGAGCCAGGTCTGATCATATAACTGTCATACCTGTGACCCCACTCTGAGCTCAGGTGTGTACCGTGAAACATGGAAGTTTCTAGAATATACCTTCAAATGTTCAAAAATGTTGGTTGCCTGGCTACTAAGAACGCTAGAGTTTGTGACAGAGGAGAGAATAGTGACCTCTTCTTGGGAGATAACATTCTAGCAAGGGTGTAGCTGGAGAGAGTGGAAAATAAATAATCAAACTGATAGAACACAGCCAGGGATATAGAAGGTCAAATCAAATAAAGCAGGGCAGGGGGGAAGGACTTTCCAGCGTGGTGAGAACAGACCAGTGAGCAGTAGTATGCAAGATGGGTCTCTGCCATTCTCCTGGAGTTTAAGTGGAGGTCAGGAGGGAGCCTTGGGCCTGCCTGGTGAACAAAGAACCTCCAGGAAGAGAGGAGAAAGAACAAGAGGGAGGTGAGGAAGGCAGCTGCAGAGCTGGCAGGGAATCAGGTCCCAGACTGTGTGTGACAGGCGAGCCACCACGGGGAGAACGGTGACACAAGGTGACTCTGCAACTTAGGTCAGAGTGGACCGTTTGACCCTGGCCAGAGGAGGTGCTCAGACAGAGGGAGGCTGCCATCATGACGCGCAGGAGCGAGGGCGGCGTGGTCGGAACTGTTGCTGGGGACCCGGAGGCTGCCAGCATCCGGGCTTATTGTGAAGCGGCTCTGATAGCATTTTTCACGTGACAGGCGAGAAAGAGAAATCCCAGGTGCTGGGGAAAGGGCAGCGAGGTGTGGATTGCGCATCGCGGCAGTGCGGGAAGAGCAGATGGAGGGGTTGTTTCGGACACACGAAGGGGTGATCCCCGTGTAATGCCCAAGGAGCGCTTTGGACCAGACGGATAAAGAAGTCTGAAGGTCAGGGTTGGGACACCGAGGTGCATTTGAGAGGAGAGATGTTATTTTAAAAGCAGTGAGACTGACAGAAACACCGAGGATGTAGCGTGACTACAGAAAAGGAAGGGATGAAGGCACAGCGTCAGACAGAGCATCAGAGTACTGTTTTGTAATTGGCTGCCCCAGAGGCGAGTGAGGTTGGGGAGTGGGTGCCCGTGGATCCCGGTCATCTCCTAACCAGATAGACCCCACACTCTGCTGAAAGCCATGTGCTGTAAGGGTTCTATGAAGAATAAACACAAAAGGCTGGGTTCAACTGCACTCCCACCTTTAACAAGCTTTATGAGCTTGGCCAGGATAGTAAATCTCTTAGTGCCTTGATTTTTCCATCTATGAATTGGGGATAATTACACTACCTTCCCAGCTTATGGGCTGAGTCATGATAATTAAATGGATTAACTATCTCAGCATAGAGCCAGGCTTAAAGTGTTGGACATGGTTACTGATCTTATACCTTGGGCTTATGAAAAGGATCCCCTTGGGACAAAGAAGTTGATGGCTAAAGAGAAGATTATTCATGGAAAAGAGTGGTAGCCCCCCCTCTCCAAATCGCAAGTTTATAGGCAAAGAAAAAGTATTCAATGTGCAAAATTATGCATGAACCTTTGGGGGCAAAAGAGAGTATCTTAATATTATAACAAAAGGAAACACATTGTTAGGGGATTTAATTGTCTCAACTGAAGAATTTTACTATTTGCTTTTTTACAAATGGGGAAAATGTAAATTGTTTGTAAATGTATGCAGCACAAGACTGTCCCACCGGCAAAACTCGCAGTTGAGTTTCTTTCAGTATAAACCCTAATAAGCATGTAAATGAGCGCAGTTGGAATACGCTGCTTCTAACTCTGAAAAGCTTTTGTACAGTAGGACCTACATGCCTGTTACTTCTTTGTTCCTTCTCTGTTGAACAAGCAAAGTTTCCACCACCAACTTAGACATAGGCAGGGGCTGCTTCCTTCCCTCAGGATCAGGGAGCAGAGTGTGGACCACAGAGAGGACTCCCAGCAACCAGGCTTTGTTCCCAGCTGCAAGCACAGCAAGCACCAGCCAAGCACCAGGCCCAGCCTCTCACACCAGGCTACTTCAACCATGTGACACTGCTGCCCCTGCCCACGCCTGCACCCTTCCTGGTTCTTGGGTTCTCCTTATAGGTACCAGGTCCCCTGTTATCAAAAGATGCTGCATAGCTGGGTGTAGTATACACACCTGTACACTACAGCCAGATGCATTGCAAGTGCAAGCCAACGCTGATCAACTGAGGCCCAGTGTCAAAATCAAAATTTAAAAAGCCAGGCAGGTAGCTCACTGAGAAAGCCCTGGGTTCCATCACCCAGTAAAGACACAATGTAAGCATGTGAGAGGCAGGGCAGTAACTCAGGGTTTCATCCCAGGTTGGTGTGTGCACGTTGAGAGTCCAACATAGAATAAATCTCCAGTTAAACGCTGCAGTTGTTAAGTCAATCTAACACAGGCCACATGGAGTAGCTCCACCTCCAGCATCAGCAAGTTTAATTGCCACCAAACCCTCGATGTTTGTAAAAATGAATGACTCTGTCTTCAGGAGGCCTGTACTGGGACTATTGGATAGTTCGAAGGCTTCATCATGAGTACAAAGTAGGAATCAAAGGGAGAATTGGCACCTGAGCCCTTTTTTCCCCTCTCCAATAATAATAGTATTTCTCATTTTCCATAAGAAAAAATGTCCATTCTATGTGCAGCCACTCCTTATATTTTAATTCCATCAACCCTCTAAGACAGAAAATATTGCTCCTAATTTACCTGTTCAGCCCAAGTCTGCTACTAGCCTGGAATTAGAAATCAAACCAGAATGATTTAAATTCAACTCACTGGTCCTTACCAACCCATAATGTCTACTTCTGAAATCAGTCGTGCACTCCTTCTCCTCAGGTTCCCTTTGTTAAGCTTTCTTATTTTCATATGGAAACTTTAAAGAATCAAAAAAATCTCCTGAAAGTGTATCATAATAAATTGATGTCAAAGACAGAACTACCTGCAGAATGTCTATGGTACAGAAGAAAATTCAGGCAGATATTTATATTTGAGCAAACTCTGAGTCTCAACCTCACAACAGGCAAATTGTGCCATTTTAGGTGGGGAAAAATAGCTAATTTTTTAATTGGGGAGTCAAATGCCCACCTGTAGAAGGGTCCTTTCAAGTATATGGGTACCGTGATAAACTCCAGAGCAAAACTAAGAAAAGTAGCACATTTTTACAAAACTGCAGAAGCTTGATTTAGTCAGTGAGAATTTCTGTTTCACACAGATTTTTGTCATCTCTCTCAGCTCCAGGGGCCTTTCGTGACAAATTAGCAAGGTGCTACTGTCTTGAAAGGAGGAAACATTTTAACACATTGGCATTCAGCATTGTGACCTGCTTCTCGCTAGACTGCTAATTAATATTTGCATTGGCTACAGAATTAGCTTATTTTCTAGACTACTTCACATTCAAAGACTGTCTCCAAGGAAAGCAGGTTTTTATCTAAAAGCCAACTTTCACTTTGTTTTATTAATATTTATGAGGACTATTACTAAAAAATCTAGTCTGCTAGACTAACAGGCCTCTTGCATGTCTTATGTAACCTCAGTTGTTCCACAGCTGACCAAGATACATAATTTCACCCACCTTTTTCAGTTTGGGAGATGAAGGTTTAAAAGCAGAATGTTTACCGAAGACTCTATCATTGGTTAGGGCTCTTATTGAGAGTCACATATTTCATCATAAACCAAAGATGGTCTTGAATTGACCTGACCATCCAAGCTAAAGATGGTCCACTGAGACAGAAGTGGAAATCAAGTCAAAACTCCCAAGTGATGTGATGCTACTGGGGGTTTGTGTGTCCCACACATTCACAGATGGAAGCCTATACCAGCACTGTGATGACATATAAAGGTGAGATCTTCAGCAGGTAACCAGGTGATGAGAGCAGAACCCAATGAATGGCATTAAGGTCCTTGTAAGAAGAGACAAAAAAGAGATCTCTTTCCCCCACTCAAACTGTGACCTAAAATAAACCTCTCATTCTTCAAATTAATCCCAGCATTGAAAAGCTGACAAACAGAGAAAATGATTAAGCCAAACTCTCAGGGGCTTGGCACAAGTAGGGTTGATTTTGTCCCCCAGTGCGCCTGCAGACGTGCCTTCTGGAAGAGTCTCCTGCACAGCTCTCCTGCAAGACTGTCTCCATGGAGAGTGCGTCTGGCATCTTCTAAGCGTCTTCCAGGCCTCAGAGGTCCCCAGGGAATTCTCTACATCCATTCAGCAGCAAGGGAACAGACAGCACAGAGAAAGGGTATGGGAAGTTGTAAGGTCTCGTCACGTCTTCCTGCATCCCACTAACCAAAACAAGTCCCACAGCCCTGACTTATTTCATAGGTCTGAAAGTTGTGAGCATCCAGTCTTTGATACCAGAACATACACAGGTACCACTGAGGACACTGCCATCAGGTCCAAGCACACCCAATGCTGATGGTAGGAAACTGTTGGATGTTTCCCACTGAACACATAGAATGGAGATTTCCTAAAGCCACTAAATGGAAATAAAAGATTATTAGCATGCATAGGTGTCTATGAAACAGTCGTGCTAAGAAAGCAGAACACAAACTGAAGCACGTCATAACTGAGAGCTGAAACAGGGTTTCATACGTTAAACAAGGACTGGAGTAGGATCTGAAGATCTCTCCGTCAGAACCACACCCCAAACCTCAGGCACTGACCTCTGCAGTGGCCAACGGGGACCAGGAACCAAACCCAGGCAGCCCCAACCTCCCCGGAGTTTCCCTCCAAACGAGCAGTTTATTTTATGCTTCAATGTTAAGACTCAGAATTCTTCTCTTCTGCATTTCTTTTCTAAGGAGAGTTTCACTTCTCCAGTGATCTAGGTCAGTACTTGAACAGATGGCAGCTGGCATTTCCAAACTGTACCTTGAAAGAATTGGGGGAAAAGACTCAAAAGGCCCTAAACTAAAATCTTTAAATTTATAAAGAAATCACCTTTAAAATAATGGTTGATTAAATAGCTGTTGGTTTCTTTTTTGAAGGAAAAGATGTTCAAATTCAGTTTGAAATCTTGCTCATTTTTTAAACTACTGATACCTATTTTTTTGGAAAAATAGGGGACAGAAAGAGGAGGGAAGAATTATCCTTCATTTCCTCAGAGATAATGGGAAATTATACACTTGCTTTGACTTTTACCAACACAACTGAAAGGATTTTATTTCTGTATAACATGTTTGACACTTGTTTTTTCTCTTCCCTACAGCTCTACAGTGTTCATGTGTGTATTAGACAATTAAATCCTACCACATACATGACCTATAGCTTACTAGGTTTTCACATTAGTCAGCAAAGGGTCCATTATTTTTTCAGTGGCTGTGTCTTTTCATGTCAGGGACTTATTACCATTATTTGGTACACTGTCTCCTAATATTAAGTTTACATTTGAGTAACTTTTGTAGTTATTATTATGTTAAAAAAACACTGTGAGGACCATCTTTTATATCAGTATCTGATGCTTGATTCATTTCCTGATGATAAATCCTTGAAGCAGGTCCAAATAATGAAGATTTTCAATGCCTGTGATGCGTTCTGTAGCTAAGTTACCCATTCTGGTCTTCACACACAGCGCTGAAAGGGAGTAACATCATGCCGTTGGCTTATTTAGATTACTGTGTTCAACATGTACAAACCCAGCACAAAACTTTAATGTATTTGGATTTCATGTTGGACTTACTTTCATAGTACTTAAATATTTTTATTTGCCAAATCGTCATCACTTTGTGTCCTTCTTTCCCCTCTGAATGCCCCATGTCTTTATCACAGCCAAAACAGAACAAGCTTCCTGTCCAGTTCTGCCTCCAAAATGCAGGCAGTGCATGGTTTGCTGGAGCACCCCGCTCTGGGGAACACCTCAGGAAGGCAACTCAGGTTCTCCAAACTGAACAGCCCCCCAGTAAAAGCAAGCATAGTAACTGCCAGGCCTCTAATAGACCTTTGGTATGGTATCGAAAAATTTCCTATATTTATTTTGTTAGTGATCAGCCATTTAAAATTTATTGCTGGTGGCCTTGAAAACATTCACTCATTTTTTCAAAGATAAAGTTTGGGGGCTGAAGGAGAGAGATGTCTCTTCGCTTACTCTGGGCAGAGGTTTTCCTGGGCAGGACATCCTTGCACAACGAATATTTCCCCATGCTCACTGGATGATCCCACCAGTGGATCCCACAAGACAAGAAGCCATCTGCAGCCTCTGCCTCCGCCTTCCTGTGACCTATAAACTACTGATACAGCATTTTGGTCCACCCTGGCTGGAGTGCACAGAACAAGGAATGGCCCAGCCATCCATGCAAAGGTTGGCTATGAACAGTCATGAACTGGTGAAACATGGAAGCTCTAAAATGCCTCAGCCAAGGAAGACACACAATATCCAAGATGGCGGGATGGAGGTGGCTCTCATGCCGTTTCAGAACTGAACCTGCCCCTTACCTGCCTGACTCTACTTACCACACCAGCTAGTCAGCTGAGCTAAACAAAGCCACAGGAAGAGAGGGAGGCTGCAGGTCTTTTGGGTGATACTTTAGCGACTGAAATTACAAATTATAAATCACACTTCCTAAAAAGCCCTAAAGGAACATAATAAGGTAAAATATGTATATGGAACCAGGGCAGAAGATGATCAGCAGCTATCAGATAAAAGAATAAGAAAATTAAAAGAGGTACATGCTTAGTTGGTTGTAGAAATTAATATCAGAACCCTCACCATGTAGGTAGAACTTGTAGTTGAGCATGCATAAGCTGAATTAAATGTGTGGATTCACTTCTCTTATTCAGCGTGTGAGTTTGACCCTTTTTGAACAATTCTCTTGGCATTTTCAGGAAAGCATTACCCTAAAGAAGCTCTTGAATCTGTGCATAGTTGTGCACACTTGTAATCTCACCACTCTAGGAGGCTGAGGCAGGAGGATTGCATGTTTGAACCCAGCCTGTGCAGTTTAGCAAGACAGTATCTCAAAATAAAAAATGCAAAAAGGATTGAGGATGTAGATCAATGTGAAGGCACTGAGTTCAGTCCACAATACTGGTTAAAAAAAAAAAAAGAAAAACCCCAAATATTGCTAGAAACATATATATATATATACATATATTTGATCTGCTAGAAACTGAATTTGCAGCCACTGTGAGATACTCAGAGCCAACTACAGTGGACAAGATAAACTCCTGGGCTCAGTACACTGTTGCCATTTGTAGCATTGTAGCATTGCGCGTTGCTTCTCTGCCTATGCGATTTTCAACAAACTCATCATGAGACTCTAATAAAACCACCTATTGTGGCAGAATTGGGTTAGGAATTGTTAGATTAGGAATGGTTGAGTTATGAATGGTTGGATATGAATTGTTGGATTATGAATGATTGGGTTATGAATGATTGAGTTATGATCAGGTCATCGATGGATGTGTTATGAATGGTTGGGTTATGAATGGTTGGATTATGAATGATTCAGTTATGAATGGTTGGGTTCTGGTTGTCATAATAGGTGGCAGAATTTTGCCATAATAGCAGAATTTTCATGCAAAATGAGAAAACTGTTGCTGGGAGAAAACCTAAGAAAGCTTGCTCTTAGTAGACGAGGATCTCTAGACTTGGAGGTCACACAGCTGAGTAAAACATTATTAGTTTCCCACTCGCTTTGTTGTAGATAACACCTAGTTGCCTAGGTTACTTTTTAGGGACCTGAGTCCAATCTTGCTGAGAACCATGACTCTTCCCTTTGGCGTATAGATGTCTGGTGGGTGTCTGGAATGGGATGATTGTCTTCATACTGTGTCTGTCCCTTAACTTTTGGGACAGAATGTACTCCACTCTGCATGCAGACAAGTAGATTGCCCATTGGAGCTGAAATGTATTTTCTTTTTCTTTCTCTACTCTTTCTTTTCCTTATCCCAACTTTTGTGCTTTCTCAGCAGCCAATATCATAATCACAGTCTAACAAGCCTGGGATGCTCTACGGGGGGTGATGGTCCAAGCTACATGAAAAATTTAACAGTCCCTAGTACACGTTGATTACCACCACTATGGTCCAAGTCTCACACAAGAAGAAACATCTTCTGGAACTCTCATGCTCCTGGTCAGTGCAAAATTACTAGAATTAGCCCACCGCAGCAAGTCAATAAATGCATGCTGCACCATTTATTCCAGAAGTGGTGTGGTAGCCCTTCCTTGATCAGCACCAATTTCCTTCATTGGAAGCCCCCTAATAAAGTCTTACCTGTGTATATGTCTGCAGTACTTGACTGGGTCACATTTCTAACATCTCCAGGTCAAAAGATCTCCTCTGATAACAATTATAGTCAAAAGAGAAGAGAAGATAGATTAAATAAGCAGCCCATATGAAAAATGCTTCCTACTTGAGACATGTGTAGACCTGATGCTACCTGATTCAGGTTATAAATAGTTGGGTTATGAATGGTTAGGTAATGAATGCTTGGTTAGAAATGGTTGGGTTAGGAATTGTTAGATTAGGAATGGTTGAGTTATGAATGGTTGGATATGAATTGTTGGATTATGAATGATTGGGTTATGAATGATTGAGTTATGATCAGATCATCGATGGATGTGTTATGAATGGTTGGGTTATGAATGGTTGGATTATGAATGATTCTGTTACGAATGGTTGGGTTATGGTTGCCATGCTGACTTCAATGCATTTGTTCACTATCCAGGTTCACTGGGCTGTTACATCCTATGATGTTTCAACCTATCAGACAACATGAAGCTTGATGGTTGGCAATGCAAGTCTGCCCTTCTGGCCAGTTTAAAACAAACAAACAGGAGAGGCTGGGGATTTAGCTCAGCGGCACAGCCCCTTGCCTGGCAAGTGTGAGGTTGTGAGTTCGATTCTTGGTACTGGAAAAAAAAAAAAAACATAAAAATAAACCAAACAAATAGGGCTAATGAAACAAGATCGTGTGGATTGTCTGAAACCAAAGTGAAGATAGAACGCATTCCTGCCAAATATTAAGGAGGCTTTTGTTCCCTTTAAATAACTACAATTTGTATGCAGGCTGATGAGGGAAGTGGGAAAGTTTAAAGAGGAAAAGAATGAAAAAAAAGCAGGACTCCAAGGATTCAAGCCATTCCAACCCCTCCAGGGTTATTTCTGCCTCTCTCTCCTGTTTTTAACATCTATTTTATGCTATGCTCTCTGTAAAATATGGTTGTTTAGCTCAAGGAAATGCTCAAGCTGGTCCTGTCCCTAAGCCTACACCTTCCCATACTGCTGTGGCTCAATGTTAAAGGACACATGGGCCAAAGAAGTTGCTTCCCCGGGGTCAGGGTGAGTTATAGGGAATTGATCCAACCATAGTTCCTTTGTGTTTATTTGATGGATACAAAAAAATCATCATGTCTTGGTCTACCCTGGGAAAAAACACCAAGTAATCACAGAATTTCCAGGCAGGAATTAAGGAACTGAATCTCTGATCCTCATTGAAGACTCACAAATTAATTGAAAAATTAGATCAGTACGGTTTTCTTGGGTCTGGTTCTCTCTGACTGTCAGAAGTTGTCACCACAGAGCTTCCTGGGACACAACCACAGGAGGACAGAGAGGCTGAGATGTGGACCACACCAGACGTGGAACCAGCATGCCACCAAGCAGTCTGTCACACCCCTTGCTTGTCCAAATGCAAGCTGATGGCACTGAGTTGGAAGTGCAAACCTGTGATCCTGTGATATTACATCTCCTTCTTGAGCCTTTCACAAGTACTGATAATTAAGACCAAAATTCTTTCTGACCTAAGGGTAATTGGACTTCAAGATGCCACCCAAAACAACCCTCCAGACAACCTAAGATCTTCCAAGGCCCTTGGATGATGAGATATCCTCATTGGGATGCGACATGCCCTTGACATTTAACAACCTCTAACCATGAGATTTCAAGCATCTGGAAGTAGGACCAAGCACTAATTTCCATATTGTTTTTGGTGCTTACTTGACAGGTATTCAACATTGGCTCTCTGTAAGGATGTGTATTCATTTTCTCCCTTATTCTCTATCACAACCCTATCAGGTAGACGGTGTGGTAAATTCTCTTTTACAGCCTGGAAGTTGAGACTTGGAAAGATCATATGACCAACGTAAGGAAACACAGCTACCCAGGGCCACACCTAGTGGTCAAACCTGATCTGTGTGAGTCTAGAGTCTGGGCTACTCACACAAAATCATCACCATCTCCTAGAGGAAAATATGTATCTCTTTCCCATAGAAATCCTCAGTAACTGGGGATCTTTAGTTAACAAATGGCTTGATTTCTCCTCCCTTGGTAAAAGTGGGCCCAATGTCCTGGGTGTTGTCATGGTGCATTCTGAGGAAGTGTGACAGGGTGTCAAAAGGAAGCTATCTTACAAGGAACAGATCTCCAACCTGCCCCTCAGCACTGGCCTTTGTGGGGATCAGAGATGTTGCCCAGGAAAAAGACAAAGCACACTCTGTGCACACCAAGTAACCAGCCTCAGTCTCTCCTGATCTTCCTTCATTTGTTTCATTTCCTCCATTTTTAAAGTGCACATAGTAAGGCCCTTAGTAAGACTAAAATGCACATCAGTTTTTCACAGAGCTATGTACAGGTAGGCAGTTTACCATGTTCCTAAAGAAACACACACTCTGACTCCTTGTTTGTATTTCATAATGTCTGAACTTTAAACTGACGTCTACATTTGCAAAGAGCAAAGCCCATTGGAGTGTCAAGGTACAGTTAATTGTGTAACTGCCACCACACTCTCTAGTGGTCCTGGCGATGGATGCTTGGTCACAAATGTGCACAAAGAGAACTCCCTCAAGATCTGCCTCACTGACTGCTTTCCAGTCAAATCCACATCTGACTAAGCTGTGGAAGGAAGACTGGGGTCTGGCAAGAAACAGCTGTGCTTCCCTTCCTGTTGACCCCAACCTGAGAGTCCCTAGGCAAATCAGGTAACTGTGAGTTCCAGAGCACAAGCTTTTGGCTGGCACTGTGTTCAAGAGATCCGGAAGACACGAGAGTGCTTGGTCCTAGCCCCTTCCCATCCCCTGGGCTTAGGGGCAGGAAATGCACAGAGAGGGTGAGGCTGCCCTTAGCAGTTAAAACTGGGACCCATCCCACTGCCTCTCGCATAGGGATGGAGCTCAGAGGCTGTGGCTCGGTGTTTAAAGACTTGCTGTTAATTCACAGCCTTTTATGAGGTTTCACATCCATTTCAGACTTTCTTTTGCCAAGTTTTTGTCTCATGTTGAGCCTTTTCTCCTTGGGTAGAAATATCTCTGGCTGGCCCAGGCCCTGGAATCCATGGAGTTCCTGCAACAAGAGTGACACCTGCTGGTGACAATGAATTGGGAGAGTTCTCGGAGGAAATACTCCATGGACTGAGATTGCTTTCCTAACTCTGACCTCTGGCAGGAGAAAGTGGATTGGTCTTGCAGGGAGAAAGGACTGCTGAGTAGAACAACAAAATCATATGAGAGGACAGGGATAGAAGAGAGACGAGAAAAGAAAAGGAAGGGTGTGTTTGCTGGGTAGAAATAAAAAAAAAATTAAAGATTCCTCTGCCCAGAAAGGCTGAAGCAGAGGCAACACTTCCCAGCTACTGTGATGAGTAGTGTAACAGTCAGCTTTGCCTTCTAGGAAGCACACAGTACTTAAAAGCCATGGCCACTAAGGGCTGACCTCGATGCCATAGAATCTGTCCCGGCAGAGGGACCATTCCAGCTGCAAGGGGCTTTGAGGTCACTTTGAAGTGACAGCAGAAAGATTATGGTGAAGGGTTTCATCCTTCCCACTTCCCTGCCCTGAGACAGAGCACTGGGGAAGGTCACAGGTTCCACAGAGCTTGTATATGTTGGCAAAAATTCAAGTACATAGGTCCCTGACTTCTTTAAAACTCTAGCATTTAGAACTGGAACGGTTGGCATCAACCCCTATGTCCCAGTGTTTCCTATTTAGGAAATAATTCTGTTAGTCCTGTGTCAATCCAATTTAACTTTTAATTAAAGCAGGATTTGGAGTATCTATAACTTATTCAATGCTTTCCTTATAGTTTAAAAACTGACAAGTTTTAAACAGCCTCCTTTCTGAGTAGTTACGTGAATAGTTTCAAAATGGTAATTTTCACAATCCAAGATTATTTTCTCATTTATATGGATGTGAAATTCAGCTTTTATTTTAATCTCCATAGGACATTATTATTATTATTGTCACTAATAAATAACAGAGAAAAATCTTCTTAGCTGGGATGGGGTAACACGCTGCTATAATCCTAGCACTCTGAGAGGCTGAGGCAGGAAGATTGCAAGTTTGAGCCCAGCCTGGGCAAAAGAGCAACTTATCAAGACCCTGTCTCAAAATAAATTTTTAAAAATGTAAAGGGTTGGGGTTGTAGCTCAGTGTGAAGGGCCTGGCTTCAATTTCTAGAACAGAGAGAGAGAGAGAGAGAGAGAGAGAGAGAGAGAGAGAATCTTAAAGTTAGGAGTGGACGGTGACCAGCAGCTGGACATCCCCGGGGATCTCCCCGATGTCTGTACCCATCAAATGAAGAAATCAGAGTTTAACTTCAAGAGTTTTTAAACCTGAAATGTGTTGAAGTTTTTACATATACTGAAATTATATAAAGACGTCTAGTTTTAAAACTGGAAAAGCAAAGACCTCATATGTCTTCCACCGACGCAGTGAACGAAAGACTGATAGGCAACCCAAGACCTTCACAGGCAGCTTGTCAAATCAGTCTCTGAGGACGTGCTCTCCCCATGTAAGCCACAACACCCACACGCTCACACTTGCAATGTGAATGACTCCGCCTGCAGGAGATCCCTCCGTGGCCGCTAGCCCCCAAACATGGCAGCTTCAAGCTCAGCACTTCTACAAAGATCCCCCATTCTTGTAACAGAGAGTTGCAGCTCTGTGCATGGCTGTGAAACCAATAATCAGCAGATGCAAAACTATCGCATGGTCCCAAAGCTCTCCCTACTGGGATGGGCACACTGGAAAGACAGACGTCCCCAGGAAGGAGCAGGTGTACCATGTAACGGGCTGCACCTGCAGGCAAGGTCTCCTCCAGGTGTTTCTGACATGTCCTGCAGGGCCATCTTGACCCGTGCACCCTAGACACGGGGGCCAAGTCAGCATCTGCTAGGATCTCCCAGGAGCCCTCAGGAATCAGTACCATGGGTGCATTGGATGTGACAGAGTGCCTTCCCCGTGTGCCTGCCCGGTTCCTGTTTGTTTCACTGATTTCCTTCCTACCGCTTAATACATTTTCCTCATTATCTACATCTGGCCTGAAGGCTGCAACACAAGCACTGAAAGACCAAATAAGATTTGAAAAAAAAAAAAAAAGAGCAAAATATTCCCATTTCAGATGGAGGAGCAGATGGGACGCTTGGCACTTCAGCGGGTTGAAATTGACCCTCGGCACCAAGCTGGGGAAGACAGACTGTCACGGCTGATGAGCAGCCACTAAAGAGACTCGCTTTGCCTTCGAGTTTACTGTGGCATTCCGGAATTCTTTTCTCTGTGCGGTTGATGACAACAGAAGCCAAAGGATTTTTTGGAACTCTCTTGAAACCTGAAAACCCAGGTGTATGACCCAGAAAGCCTGGGTATAGGCTGCTGCCTCTTACTGTCCATACTCCCTCCAGCTTTATACCTGCTCTGTCTACCTTAGATCTTCAATTTACCATCTGAACATAGCAATGAAGCTACCTGCCCCTCATCAGTATTGATAAAATAAGATGAATGCATGGAAAGTGCTTATGCAATGCCATACACATAATAAGTGTTCAATAAATTTGGCTTTTTTCCCCCCTTTTTTATGTTCAGCCAAAGATGTGGGTATTTTGGAAGCACTGTCTTCACAACTTTCTCTTTCACAGCTGGTAAGAAGAAGGACCAGGTGGACAGCTCTGACTGTCCTGTGGGTGACATTTATGAAAGAAGCTCTGTCTATACATAGGACAAGTGTGATCCGCACTTGAGCCAGGAGTGCTTATTTTAAACAGGTTCTGAGCTGGATGCAGATCTTTAAAATATGGGAGTCTTGGACAACCTTTAGTCACAAATCTTGAAGCTCTCTTCCTGTTTGGTTATCAGATATGTTCCAACTCTCCCTGTCTATCCATCTTCAGTGACTCCAAGTCTTCTTTTGACCAGTGTGTGTTGCTCATTTTAATAATTTAGAACAAAAACTCTGCTCAAAGCACATGAAACTCTGTGCTGGATGCTAAAAAAAATGGAACCAGCCAGCCATAGTTACATTAGGTGTTTATCAAAATACTGTGAAATCAGAGAAACTACATTATTGGGAATTCATAGAGAAAAGCATTTGTATTAAGAAGGACTGTGACGGGAAAATGGGAAGAAGAGGAATACAGAGGAAGGTGATAACAATGGAAGAAGACAGAAGAAATTGCCAATCTCTCTGCTACACATTTTTACCTCCTTTCATGGGTATCTCACTGGCCATAAAAATGAACCAGCCTCCAGGGACAGAATGTATTGAGCTTCCCCTGAAATGAGACATAGCCAGAAAATAATCAGTCTTGAAAACAAGGGATCAAAACTGCCAGCCTATCCTTGCCTCACCTGATATTACATAACAGCCACCGAGGAGAACAATGAGGCATAATCTGCTGCATGACACTGGCCACCACCATGGTAATGACCAGCTAGGGATTTTCCAGTTAGGTCTTATTGGGGGAAACATGTAGGTATTTTCGTCACCAGGAAGCTGGGTGACACACCTTAATTCTTTGTATCTTTGAGGAAATATTTCCAACAAGATACACAGGTCATTATAGACAGTGTAGGTAGAGTTTATTGCAAAATGGTAGATTTTTCAGAAAAAGAGAGGGAGGAGGGGAGGGGGAGGAAATGGGGAGGGTGTGTGTGTGTGTGTGAGAGAGAGAGAGAGAGAGAGAGAGAGAGAGAGAGAGAGAGAGAGAGAGAGAGAGAGAGAGAGAGGGAAAGTATGATTCTTCTGATAACTCGATTTTATACTTCCAGTCTAAGAAAATGAATTTCTATTGCATTGAGCCACTCCATGTGTGCTGCTCGGTTACAATATTCACTAGAATTATTCATACTCAAAATGAATTTTCCATAAGT
>NW_004955487.1:1853542-1904845 GCF_000276665.1 Chinchilla lanigera
ATGGAAAGATGTCTTCAGAAGATGAGACACACAGATCACAGACTAAATCTTCCAGAGAAGAAATGATGTCCACAAAGATCAGGACTCAGGTAGAATTTTTTTTTTTTATGATTTTTTTTTTTTTTTTTTTTTTTGCAACACAAAGCAGCAATATCTGCAGAATCTAACCATCCGAGATTGAAGAGATTTCCAACCTACAATCCAATATTCAATTATGGTGGAATATTAAGCCCAATGATTATATTTGGTTCTGCAGTGTCTTAGTAGACTTATCTCCTGTTTTTCCAGAAAGCACTGAGAAATAATCTCCAGCAACTAAAGGAAAAATGACACTCAGATTCAGGGCAATAGGGAGCCGGAAGAGATGCAAGGTGAAACGTGTTTCGGGGACGTTGGTGGAGGCAGGGTCCAGGCTGGAGCTGAGTCCCGGATGCAGGAGGAGCCAGACGTGGGAGGCTGTGTCGGCAGAATCCGTGTCTTCTCCTGGGGCTCGGCTGGGAGTGGGACTGTCAACTTCTAGAAGGATTTTTACTGGTTACATTTAAAAATTCATTTTTAAGTGAAATATCTATACAGAGAATGCCTGGTAAAGCCTCTAAATCCTCGCCTTCTACAGAAGGCAGCAGAGGATGTCTTAATTTAAAAAGAAAAACTATTATTTAGAAATCAGTTTTGTACCAAAAGAAATTACTAAAAGATCATGAAGGCATCTGTTTGGACCTGGGAGGGGTATGACAAGGCTATATTGCTTCTTCCTAACTCTCTGACTTATTTCTCTTGGCTTCTCAGATCAGATCAGATCAGACACATTCGAGGTGGTTTGACCATAGACTTTTTTAGAAAGCGTGAGCACCTCTCTATAAATGTTTCTCCATGAGTATAGATTGGCTCTCCGTATCCTAGTAACTGGACCAGGTATTTTCAAGTGCATCTCCTTATTAATATTGCTCCAAATTATTAAATGTAATTCAAAATGCCAATTAAAAAACCAAAGTTAGGAAAAAACAGGTCACATAGCACCCTTTTACCTGCATAGGATACATACTGAGCTCCCCAGTGGCTGCCAGAAACCATACATAGCAGTGAGCACAGATGTATATGCTTTGATTTTCCATATATGTGTGAGAGATAGATATATGATATGGCCTATAACATATGCTATATATATCTGCAATAAAGTTTAATTTGTAAGTTTGGCACAGTAAGAAATTAATAACAAGGAACAATAATAAAAATATACTAATCAAAGTGCCATGTACTTTGGGGTCATTACTAAGTAAAACAGAATTCATTTAAGTGACCTCTGGGACACCCTGATGCTCCATCTGACAACAGAGATGGCTACTGAGTGACTTACAGGGCGGAATGTTAACACGGTCAACGCACTAGTCAAAAGGATGATCCCTGTCCTGGAAGGGACGGAGCAGCACAGGAGCATGAATTTTCATCAAGCTTCTCTGAACACCACACAATTTAAGGTGTATGTGTTTTTGATTTCTAGAATTTTCCATTTAATACTTCTAGTTTGTGGTTCCCTGTAGATGACTGAAACCATGAAAATTGAAACCAGAGATAAGGGGAACCACTGCTTGCCCACAGTGGTTAGTCTTCATTGTCAGCTTGACTGGATTAAGAGGCTCCTGAAGTATTGTTGGACGATGAGGGGGCTGTAACCATCAGTGGGTTAACCCACAGATGTTCTTTAGAGAGGGCACTGTTAGGAGATGGGGCTGAGTTAGAGCTTGGTCACTGGGGACGTTCCTGGGGTGGGGGATATCTCCCCGGTACTCGTCCCTGTGCTCTACTTCCTGACCACCATGAGGTGAGCAGCTTTCCTCCACTAAGCCCTTCTGCCATGATGTGTCTACCCTGGAGCCAGTCAACCATGGACTGAACCTTCTGAAACCATGCTGCAAGGGAACCTCTCCTCTTTTAGATTGTGGGTGTTAGTTATTGAATGTAGCCAGATAGCTGACCAGTACATAGTAGAATAAGGAAGTCCATGGGCTATGACTTTTCTAATACAACTTGTATTGTATTGTATTGTATTGTATTGTATTGTATTGTATTGTATTGTATTGTATCAATCCAGGTTTTCTCATCTTTTGATCCATTTAGCCAGGACAGTTCTTGTTTTTTTCTTAACCAGCTCTAATCTTCTGCACATGACAAGAATAAGATAAGGACCTTTACAAATGTCGGCTGCATAGGGCTGTTGGCATCCCACGGGGCTCAGCCTTTCCTTTGGTCTTTAGAGTTATGTATCAGTCAGCTTTCTTGTTGCTGGGACAACAACACCTGACACCTGCAACTTAAGGGAGGGGAGGTTTGTTTTGGCTAATGATTTCAGACATGTAGTCCATGGCTCTAAGGCAAAAATGGTACTGCATAAGGGTCTGGCTGCTCAACTTATGGCAGCCAGAAGCAGACAGAAAGTAGAAAGAGCAAGACAGATGCAGCCTTCAGATGAGACAGCCAGTGGCCCAGGCCTCCTGCTGGGTCCCAGCTCCTAAACAGCACATTCAGCTATAGCCTCATCCAGGGATGAATCCACTGAGGAGTACAGCATCCCATGGTCCCATCACCTTCCCAAAGCCCCAACCTCTGTACATGTGAGGCTGTCAGGGCCATTTTAGATCTAAGTTACAACAGATATATTCTACCCTTACCCAGCCAAGCAGAGGTCAAAGGTATCAGCTCTTAGCAGGAACTTGGGACAAGCTAATTCTCTCCTGGTTGTTTATTCAGGCAAAGCATAAGCATGTTCACATGCCTGCCCTGCTGAGTCCAGAAGTAGGGGAGCAAGGTGTGTTCTGTCCTGCCTCTGCCTTCAAGACCTGTAAGGGATTTCTGCTAAGCAAAATACCAAATAGAAGTTTAGGATGGGGGGCTGGGGATTTAGCTCAGCGGCAAAAGCGCCTGCCTGGCAAAGCGCAAGGTCGTGAGTTCGGTTCCCGGTACCGGAGAAAAACCAAAAAAAAAAAAAAACAGAAGTTTAGGATGGAAGTGTTAGAGCCCTGAGGAGGGAAAAATCACCTCTGGCTGCCCCTGTAGAGGAGGCTTCCCGAGGGAAGTAGCATTTAATCTGGGCCATCGTGAGCTGGCAGCTTCAGTCATGCACCTCTGTTTTCACTGTGAAATCCTCAGTCCTTTCCAGACTCTCCTCCCTGCTGGCCCGCCCGGTCATGTCCTCCTTTGCACCCCACAGGGCACCCTCAAATATTATTCTAACATCCAAAGCACTGCTGCATGTAGCTTTGATTCCTGCATTGGGCTTTGATGACTTCCCATTTGTGGCTTTACCTAAACCCGACATCAGCGCACTTGGCATTATTAGCATCTGCGGAGCTCTGGAGGGAGAGGTGAAGGCTTCTCAGGCAGCTCCTGCCAGGATCTCTGCGTGTGCAGTGGGCACTAGAGCAGCTGAGGCTGGATTTCACAGAGACGCAGGAGCTGGTTCTGTGGGCCCTGCTGTGTGCGCGCCTCAGGAAGCCTGGCTGGACACGGTATGGACACTTCTGCCATCGGGCATCTCAAGGAATATTTCTCAGCCCAAAACCACTGTGGATGGAAGCGGAGGTGCTGTTGCTCTTTGGGCAAGACCAGCACTTTCTCCAGGGACTCCTACCCTCTGCGACACCAAGAATTTGAACTGCAGTCTCCCATAGATGCATCACAGGGACCGAGTCAGGGCTCAGAGGGGAAAACTGGAAGCTTTGGGGCTTGTGCCTGCACTCACAGCTCCCAGCAGAAGAGCCGCGGTGCATTTTGGCCTGTTTGTCTTTGAGAGCATTTGCCCTGATGTTGGGGAAGGGAAGAGTTTGTTTTTCCACTCCTATTCACACCAGCTGCCACAAAGCGGCAATAAAGGCCCCGGGCGCAGCGCTCTGGCCGTAGATCACGGGCGGCCCAGATGCAGATGGGCGCAGCAGCTGGTCCAGAGAGGTACTGTGGCCGCCCCCCTCCTCCACTCGGCTCGGATGCAGGGAGCAGCTCACAGGCTCCCTTGCCTCCCTCCCCAGATTTATGAAGCAGGAAGCAGCCGGCCAAAAATGCAAATCAGAAAGGGCCCAACTGCTCCTCTGTTTTTTTTTTTTTTTTTCTTAAAGTCAACTCACACCTAGCAATTCCTAAGCTGTGAGATGGAGGCAAGGGTCTGCCTCCTCTGCTCCGCAGGGAAGCTGGCGCGTGAGCCCCAAAGGACTGTGACACAGTCGCCCCTGGAGGTTCAGTGCTGCTGGACCACTGTGATCTACAAAGCAGAAGCCGGAAGACATTGCCAGGACCATGGCAGCCACTGTGTCTCCAACTGGTCTCTGAGACCTGCGTTTGGAGAGCTGAGTCTCCCCTCAGGGCGCTGTGGTCCCACAGCCTCACCTTCAGGAGGACAGGGCTGTTGCCAGAGAGCGATGACCTTCAGACCTTCCTCTCGAGCCTTTTGAATCTGTCATGTAGGTTTCTATCCTCACTCTCTAACCCCAGGCGGGATTTCCTTTATGACCCTACAAGGTGGCCCGCATAGAGCTCAAACTCTCACATGAGGTCTGAGACTGACCCCCGACCCTTTTATGCGTGCGAGAAATTAAACCCCTGAAAGAGCAGACAGTGTGGGACATTCGCACAGCGGCTTTGAAGATGAACAGAGAACCAAACCTGTAAGAGTCCTTACTCTTTATGTAAGTATTTCCCTTGAAGTCCACCCCTAGGAAGAGAATGAGTCGGAGATCAAATGTGAGCTAAAATCCTCAGATTCACTGCTGCAGTTGTACGTTAAGAAACTTCCCTAGGTTAACTGTTCACTGCCATGCATCGAGTCAGTTGGGCTGATCACCCACACTTTACTTGTTTTTTAAGAGTAAAGGAATATCGCAGCTCAAGACTGATGCTTTAAACTTATTATATAAATATATGGATGGGTTGGAATAAAAAATGGATGTTAGGAAGAAGCAAGGAGTGTTAGGACACACCCAAACCTGTGTATCTGTGGGATTCTACCAACCTCCAATGGGAAATATTCAGAAAAAAATTACTGAACATGTACTGAACACATCCAAGTTCCTCTTGCTTGTCATTAGTCTTAAGCCACACAGCATAGTGACTTACACAGCGCTGGCATAGCATTGGGTATTACAGGGAATCTAAAGATGATTTAAGAATGCAAGTCGGTGTGCAGAGAGTCTATGCAAAATTTATAACATGTTCTGTATGGATCTGGGCATCCTTCAATTTTGGTACCCATGGGACTCCTGGAACCAGCTCCCTCCAGATTCCGAGTTTATCAGGAAGAGGAAGGGTTTTATTCCTGCTAATCACCATCCTCCAAAGTCGGCATTTCATACATGAGGCCAGGGCATCAGAGCCGGTAGTTCTGCTGTCCAAAGACTTGTACTCTTTCAGGGTTGACCTTAACTTAGTGTTTTGCAGCAATCCTTCTTTTTTTTCAGATCAGCAGGAGGCTGGAGCGGAGGGTGGGCAGACAGGAGAAACATCTCCCCCTTCAATGCAGACCCATATAAAATGTTACTATCCCAGAGAGAAAAAATAGCCAGTAGACCAATACTTCCTTATTCACAAGATAAATTTGTGATGATATGTGTCACACAGAGATGCAGACCTTTTTTGTGGTACTGCAGATTGAATACAGGACCTTCACTCTGAGCTACATCTTCAGCCCTTTTTAATTTTTTTTTTAATTTTGAGACAGAGTCTTGCTATATCACTCAGTCACCCATGCTAGGCTGAACTTGCAGTCCTCCTGCCTCAGCCTTCTGCTGTAGACTTTCTATGAACGCATAAGTTCCAGCATTCAGGTGTATGAATTTCCAAATGCAGTGGGTCGGAACACATCTGAGGGGAAGTTATAGAGCTAGCCACCCAGATAGGAAAAGCAGAGCTATGAGGGAGCTGGTCAGAGTCCTAGCCTGTGGTCCTGTGAGGCCAGGGCTCCCTGTGCACTGGACAGGGCTCTGAGGGACAGCAATGTTGGCGCAGCTAATGCTGGAAAACAGGTTCCATTCATTTACCCTGGACTGGAGCGACCTGATTTCTCATCTCCCTCACAGCTTACATAAAGGTCAGCTTCCTCCTGCTTGTCTGCTCCGCATCCAGAACAGTTCCCAGCACAGAGTAAGCCCTTGCCAGTGGCATGTGAATAAATGATCAGTGAATAAATATTTAAAATTGCACATGTGCTGTATCAAGTTCAAGGAGGTTTTTTTGTAGCTTGATGCTGAAGATCTAAAAATAATACCCTATAGCCAAACCAAGCTATTGAAAAATAAATAACATGACTGCTCGCAATGGAGTGAAATCGGTTTCTCCAGTGTGACACGCCTGTTGTTTTCCCCAAACACTGGAGCTCTGATTCTCGTGGATATCATCAGGGGCTGGAAAGAAAACATTGCTTCCTCCATGTGAGCCCTGAAGTTTCTAGCTTGTTCTCCAGGTTACACCCTGGGCTTTGTGTGCTGAAAGGTCAGAGGATTCTAAGGAGCCATGGAGACTAAGAACAACTAAACAGAAGAGCTGCATGGCCCTGGCTTAAAGATTGGACTGAGCCAGGTGGGTTGGTGCAGGCCCTGTATCCCAGAACTCTGGGAGGCTGAGGCAGGGTGATTGCAAGTTTGAGTTCAGCCTGGGCAACTTAATGGTTTAGTAAGATCCTGTCTCAAAAAATAAATAAATAAAATAGGGCTGATGGTGTTGCCCAGTGCAAAGAGCCTGGGTTCAGTATCCAGAACTACAAAAAACAAAATAAATTAAATTTCAAAGGACTCAACTAGGTCCCTGCGTTGATGTGTTCTAGGAGCACTGAGAGCAACAAATGGAATTTTCTACTTCTGATATCACTGTAGAAGGACCATGACTGCTGAAGTCATGCAATTATGCACTAAAATGTTTAATAGGAGCTCAGCACCATCTTGCACACATGTTCCATTAAGAGTGACATCCCAGGGGTGGTCATGGACACAGCTTGGCAAACATTTGTAGGGTTGAAATGCAACAGCACCCGAGCATGGTGGTAAATGCCTGTAACCCCAGTACTCAGGAGGCTGAGGCAGGAGGGTCTTTGGGAGTTCAAAGCCAGGCTGGGCTACAAAGTGAGCTCAAGGCCAGCCTGAACTGCATAGGGAGATCCTATCTCAAAAAGACAAAAAGAAGAAAGAAAGTAGAAAGAAAGAAAGAAAGAAAGAAAGAAAGAAAGAAAGAAAGAAAGAAAGAAAGAAAGAAAGAAAGAAAGAAAGAAAGAAAGAAAGAAAAAGAAAAAGGAAGAAAAAAAGGAAGAAAAAGAAAGAAAGAAAGGAAAGAAAGAAGGAAAGGAAAAGAAAGAAAGAAAAAATGCAACAGCTGAGAAGCATGAAGTCTACCATTGTTGTTTCTATTGTTTCTGTACTGGGGATCGAACTCTGGGCCAGGCACATGTTAGGCACACATTCTCCCATGAGCTCCAGTTCCAGCCTGTGACTTCTGAAACTGTTGATTCAGGCTTCCTATAAAATCCCACAGAAGCCACTGAACCATCCCCAGCACAACTTCCCAGACACAGCGTAGCTTATGGAAACACAGCCAGGCTCCCCACCCCATCCCTTGGTCCAGGAGAATCAAAGGGCAGCCTCCAAAGCTGCCCAGTTGCCCAGCAGCGGCGGGCAGGCAGCCACTGTCCAGGGTATAGAAACGTCAGAGCAGCTGTGCGTCTCCATGAGACCATCTCCAATGTGCATGTGGTTTTCTTGTCCAAGCGGCACACAGCCCCATGCTGCAAGCATGCGCATCCTCAAGGGCCCTGTCCTTTGAGCAGTGAGCACGATCCTGAGGGGACAGGACCAAAGAAACAGTGGGCAAGGGAAGGGGGTGGGTGCAGAGGGAGCCCTTGCCTCCTGGCTCTTTGGGGCTTCTTCTTGAGATGCCCACATTCTGTGTACAGACTTGTCTATTCACCCGTCAGCCCTGGACGTGGGATTTAAATGCAGGGAGCAGCGCTTGTCTTCAAAGGTGAATGATTCCACAGTCTTTAACCAATATCTAAGAAAGGGAGACCTTCCAACAGTCTGCAGAGAGCAGATGTTTTCAGGGCTTAATAAAAAAAGAACGATGCCCGTCATCAAAGCAGACCTGCTCCATCCAAAGATGCAGAGTCCACCATCCTGCACAGTGCCCGGAGGAGGTCCGTGGGAACGGCTGTGGGAACTGCCTTCACTCGGGTCAGGTGCACACACAGGGCAACGTCACATACTCACAAAAGTACACCTGCTTTTCTGTCTGTGCACAGTCACCTAGCACCAGGTGCCCTGACGGCAATACTGGAATAAACAAAACCTCCACAAATGAGCTTCAGAAAAGAAATAACAACCAGGCATGGGTGGACACACCCATAATCCCAGTGCTCCCAGAAGCTGAGGCAGGAGGATTCCAAATTTGACCCCAGCCCAGGCAATTTAGAGATTTAGGGAGAACCTGTCTCATAGTATAAAATAAAAAAAGGGCTGGGGCTACAGCCCCATGCGAAGACCCCGGGTAGCCCCTGCCTGTCATGAGACATCTACACACCTTGACCAGCAATCACACTGATATTGGAGGGCTGCATTCATTCCATGTCTGTGTCTGCGTGTGTTTGCACTTAAGATAAAGCAGCCCAACTCTTGCTCCTAGCAACTCCTCCAAAATTCTCCTCTTCCGATTGGTTGTTTTTCTTTTCTTTTATTATTTTTTTTGCAGTACTGGGGATCGAACTCACGACCTTGCACTTGCCAGACAGGCTCTGGTTGTTGTTACCCTGAACAACGTCTTCCAGCCTGATGCTTGATCCTGAGTTTTTGTCCCCTCGGATGGAGCATTTAAGGGCAAGGGGTAACACGTCTGAATAATTCCAAAAAATACAAGGCAACTGGTTAGGTCTTTTTATAGCTACATGCGCGGCATGAATAATCTACCTAACTCTGGTGGCGGGCCTAGTATGCGCTTGGTTTAGAATATTCTTGTGAGCATTATCTTCCTTACCTAGGTCAAAGTGCCTCAGACAGGGAGGATCACACCAGAAAGAACAAGCATAGCTGTGTGTGACATCATTGCTGGCCCTGGTTGGGCTTGGACAGGCACAGTTGCAGGGCTACTCAGGAGACCCTTAAATGCATCATTCCCTGCAAACAATAGACTTGTCAGAGCCCTCAGAACTAATGGAAACCATGTGCAACTCCCCTTCGAGGGGGACGTCTCGCTCTGGCCCAGGAAGCCTGGTGAGAAGCCAGCATTTTGGCCTCGGTTAGAAGGTAATAAGTCCTGGAGCCTCAGTGAGATGATTACATCTACGTGTGCGAATCTGTAGCTGAGCCGGAATGCGGCACGTGTGAGATGAGACCATCTAAAGGCAGAGAGGCCCCGGCGTCCTGACCCACATTCCTACCTTCCAGTGTCACAGCAGACGAGAATTAGTGTGGCCTCAGGAACTCACACTTTCTAAAGGATCTGGGGCTCCAAGGGGAATCTGAGGCAGCCACTGGTCTCTTTCACTCGCTCTCCTCTCTCTATCTCTCTCTGCTTCTCTCCCTCAACAGATCAATTCTGTGACAAAGGAATAAACTGGAATTTTATCATCTCTGAAGCTCTCACTGCAACCCAAATGATCCACAGAGCATGAAAATAGCAAAGTCACTGCTTGAGCCTTTCCTGACTAGATTTCCCTTGAATGTCTGGGAATTAATTGCACTTAAAAACAACTAAACTTCTTAATAGATATTACCAAACATTACCCAGGAGCCACTCAAAGATGCTCGCCAGAACAAGTGAGTTTACCCTAGAGGAATCTAACTCGGGAAACCTACCAAAGTAACTCACCTTTTGAGTGGCAAGAAAGGGAAAGACTATGAAATCTCTTTTGTAATAGCAGGAGAAGCATTCTGACAACATTTAAATTTCACTCTCCACTTAAAATCCCTAATGAAATGGGGAAGAGCAAGAGTATACAATTTTTTCTGCTTGCAGAAAGAAAAACCTAGACATGTCTTAGACTGGACCAAAGTTTGTTGCAGGGAGAGATTCTCCCCACCGTGCTGGGCAAGGTGGGGACACTGGTTATCAGCTCTTGTGTGGTGCTAGGCCCACCCCAGCACCTCAGTCACTGTGGAAACAGGGCACGGTGCAGGCTCCAGTGTCTTACAGATGTATTAGCCTCATTTTGTCTCATACGTCATGAGCTGCAAAAGTTTCAAGCATGGTAAGAAGAAAAGGATGGTACTCATGAGGGGAATGGTGGAAAGGTGTAACCTAAAATGAAATTGTGAGAAAATTGGTAAAATTCTGCATGTACTTAGGATGAATCTGTCCAACTTGGGACTGCTTCGGAAGAACAAAGGAAGGGTAATCTGGATGTGCAGCAGTGCTCAGAAAACAGATCATCCTCAAGAATAAATGAGGAGACGTAAGGAGAGCCGCTGGGGTGGGCAGTGGAAAAAACTATTGCTACATCGGAGTTGGTAGCTCATAAGAAGTTCACAGCAGTGCTCATGGAGGAAGTAGATTATTATTTTCTAGAAATTTCCATTTGGAAAAAAGAAATCCCATTGGGCATATTCCATGAATATGTCATTTTTACAACTTTAAAAAGAAATCAGCCTCCTGGCTCCAGGAAATACAACCTTAATAAGTGGGCTTGAGCTTTGTTGAGATGAGGGAGGCCTATGTAAAAGCAACTAGAGGTTAGAAAATGCACCCAATGCATTAAGAAGCATTAAGAGACTCCCAGTATTGTGGGAGACCGCAAGCTGTACTCTTATGAAATGAAGCCCCTTGCTTCAATCTTTACCTGGCCTTCACTCCAACCCAATGCACTGAGCTAAGCAGAGCTAGCTATATTGAAACAGAGGTTCCCTTAATTGGACAAAAGAATGTGATGAGTCCTGCCGAGACATCAGTGTGTCTCATTGTAGCACGTGGGTGAGAATTGCCCCCCCATCCCCGGTCCCCCTCTGATATCTGGAATGAGGGCTTCAGCAAAAACCTGTGAAATTCCAGCGCTAAGGCATGAGATAATATCTCAACTGAAGCCATGGGACTCAAAAAGAATTATACCTGCCTGGCAGTAAATGTGCCAGCCTTGCCTACATCAAGCTGTCCATTGCATTACGCCCTGGAGGGCCTCTGTGCCTGGTGCAAAAGCGCTGTTTCTCCTCGCAGCCAATGCCTGCACGGTTTTTGTCTTCCCTAGCACCCTGCCATAACCCCTACCCACTTCCCTGATTGGTACCAATAAAAACCATAGCTTTTGGACTCCGTGGACTTTGGTTCCACAGAGAGCATTGTGTCATCCCAGAGTTCCTTAACTGCAGAACTTCCTCTCTTTGTCTTTCTTTTGCATCTGTGTGCCATACTGCCAAGTAGGAGACCTGAACTCCCCCACAGGGATTTCAGTAAATATGTGGAAATCTCTACAACTAGAGAAGGGTCTTCACATCTCCAGTCCCCACTGTGTCACCACAATAGCCCCCCATGATTGTTTGTGAGACTGAATGTCCCATTTTGCAAATAAGAAACTTGACCCATCAACCATAAATGGGTAAAGAACATATGGTATTTATTTGCAGTGAAGTACTAGTCTGCCATAAAGAAGGATGAACTTGAGTCATTTGCATGAAAATAGATGTACTTGGAGACCATAATGTTAAGTGAGACAAATCAGACGCACAAGTTTAAGTATAACCTGGCTTCTCTTATATGAGAAGCCCAAATATAAATAAAGAGCAAACTAAAAGATAGACAATGGGAAACAAAGAACTAGACATTTTGCCATTCGGAAGGGAGCCAAGACTGGAGGGAATGGAAAGGGAAGAGGACAGGAAAACAGTAAGATGCATTATGTGCGTGCACCAAGCCCGAGGGTGAACGTCAGCAGTGTGTACTATGAACATGGATGAATAAAACCTTTTTGAAAAGTGAGAGATAAGAAACTCGATGCAAAGCTGCAGCAGCTGCTCAGGCCCTGCTGGTTAATGGGGCAGACGCTGAAGGCTTCCGGCTCCTTCCTCAGTCTCTGTCAGTAGCAAGACCCTGAACGCGCAGAGCAAGGCCGTGCCGCTATGGTGCGGGAACAGGATTTGGAATCACTTTCCTGGCTATGAGAAAGTTTCTGACTTGTGATAACCATTGGATTTAGAGCTCCGATCTCTCACCCTTCGGGTTGATAAGCAGTTCCTGATTTCTTCTACTGAATGGAACCGAGCAGCTAGCATGCGCAAAATACTCATCACTAAAGTTTAAATCTTATTTATTTATCTTTCCTTGAGCCCTATGTGTTGGTGCAGACAGTAATCCCAACACTCTGGGAGGCTGAGGCAGGAGTGTCGGCAGTTTGAGCCCAGCCTAGACAGTTTAGCTATTTAACAAGACCCTGTGGCAAAATAAAAAATCAGAAAAAAGTCTGGAGATGTCACTTAGGGCAAAGGCCTTGGGTTCCGTCTTCTGTACTGGAAAAAAAGAATAAGGAAGGAAAAAGACAAAGGAAAAGGAACAAAGAAAGGAACAAAGAAAAGCGAAGGAAATATTCCTGGGGGCTGGGAGGGCATAGGTGGAAAGGCCGCGGGACAATAAATAATCACACACAGAGACGCACACACACAGAACAATAAGACAGCTCAGCTCAGGCTTCAGACACGGCTAAACAAAGTGTGTTGGCGCCACCTGCTGGCATGCCTCTCTCCCTGCAGAGCTGCTGTCTACTGCTGCTTTATCCTGTGACCTCAGCCTGAGCTCTCAGGAGCAAGTTCTTCCGTCTCCACCTACTAAAGAATTCCTCTCCAGGCCTCCCGGGCCCCGTGGAGGATAACAAAAGCTGACCCTGATCTGTCCTCTTGGGTGCCTTCCCCGGAAGGGTCCAGTTGAAAGCAACCTGCCTCCTCCTCTAGGAAGAAAGCTCTTCCTTTCCTCCTCCTGCACTGGTACCTACCTCCCCTCCACGCCTGACACGTGACCCCTTCCTTCCATCCTCATCCCTGTCATGCCTGAGCTTCTGGAGAGAAGTACCTGATTTACCCCTGTGAGCAGAAAACACTGAAGTGGAACTATCAGAGATCTGTGAAGTTCACACCGATCTCCTCCCCTGTCTGATAGCAGTGATTGTATGTTGCTGAGTTCCCTCCTCTCACTTCCTGTCCCTTGAGTAGAGTCCGGCTCTCCTCCTTGAAAGATTTCCTTGCTAAAATCTCTTCTCCTCTTTGTCCCTCTCAGGGCATTTATCTGTAATCATGAAATTAAACCCTTCCTTATGGGCAATTTTCAGATGAGCCTCAGGGTATAAATGCATAGGCCAAGCCAATGTCCCCAAACTGGGTGTCTGTCCTGAGGTCTAACTCTCACCGGTCACCCTAACCTTTGGGTGCCTGCAGGACCTCAGGTGTCAGTCCTGATGTCACAGTGCAGAACTTTCCCTCCTTACCCTGTGCCTTCCACACAGGTCCCGACCCAGAGCATCCTACACTAAGTAGAAAGATCACCACTGACCATGTGCTCAGGACTGAAACTGGGATTGCTCACCAATTATTCTCCATGTCCTACTGACTCAGCCTTCTAGGTGTGTCATTCAGGGGGCGCCTTGCCTTGGACACCATCTCTTCTTGCATGTATTCTGCGTTGGCCTTATAAAGACGCAGTGATCAGAAACCAGTTCAAGCCACTAAATGCAGCCTCTCAGACACGGGCCCCAAGCTCTGCCTACAATTTTCATCTTATCAACATCTCTCGATTTTAGCTGTTCTTCCTCTCTAGATTAGCCTTGGGCTTCCCTCGGCGCCAAAAAACACCCCATCATCTGTGAATGCACACACACAAGCGTGCACAGACACACACACGCACTCAGACACATACACACTCACTTCAAACACCGCATGGTACAGTAATGGCCAGGAAACGGGCACATCAAGGAGCAAGCCCTTTCTCCATCTCCTAACTCTGTCTCCTTTTCCTCCTCCTCTCTGTGCTTCGGGCACAAACAGAAACTCCTCTCCCGGCATCCTGCGCCGGGTCTCCACTTCTGATTTAACTGTACGGACCGGGGAGAACATTTCCGAGATGTACTACAATGCTGTACGAGGAAGGGGTTGGCAAGAAGGCATCGTATCCATCCAGCTACACTTGGGCCCGGGAGGAGTTTCACCGTTAAGTGGATGAGGGACAGGGTGGTAGCTGGGAGTCCTTGGGGGTCTTTTGCATGGTCCCAAGCAAACAGCAGCATCAATGCACATTGATCTTCCAAGAGAAGGGACTCAGAATTTGGGACCATGGCTGCTTCCAGCAGAGATGCCCACAGGGCATGGTGGTGACCACATCCTCCACCTGCCATGCTGCAGAACAACACCAAGGCCTGTTCTATGGCTGCTGATTTGATGGGAAAGAGACCTAAATTTCACCTTGTGCTGCTTGTTTGTGGCAAACCGAGGCCACCCGGCTCTTCATCTATTTTTCGCTAATAAAGTTTAAAGGAATATTTATTTATATATTGTCTATGGCTCATCCCACCACAGCAGCAGAGTTCCACAGTTGAAATGGAGCTGTGCTGTCAGCAAAGCCTCAAGTACTTACTATCTGGCCCTGTACAGAAGTTGAGCACACTCTGCTGTGTGATATCAGACTTCCTCACAATGCTCTATAGACCTTGAAGTCCCCGAAGAACATGAGCGCAGTCTCACAGTTCCGCTGGCTGGACATCCAAGATCAGAGTGTGAGTAGGTCAGCTTTCCAGTTGCTGGGCAAAATATCCAGCATTCACAGCTTAAAGAAAGAGAGGTCTCATTTGGCTCACATTTCAGGGGATTCGGTCCATGGTCCACGGGCTCCAAGGCAGGAACATCATGGTGGAGGGTGTGCTGGCCCAAAGCTGCTTAGCTCATAACGGCCAGAAAGCAGAGCAGGGGAACAGAGCCAGAGAGAAAGGGGCCAGGGACCAGACCCAGACCCCCCAGAGCACAGCTCGAGGACCACCCAGACACACCCCAATGTGTGCTTTATTAATCTTCTAGGTGTGTTTTAATCCGGTCAATTTGACAGCCATGATTAAAAGTCACAAGGGCCCCCTAGCCAAGACGGCCATCTTTTCAACTCTTGATAAAGGGCATTTTAGCATTTTCACTTTGGCAAATGCTTGGGTTGTTTCCAGCCTAGGGCTACTTTGAAACCAGTTGCAATGAACATAATTCTATAGTCTTTTTGTAAAACTGTGTGTGTGTATACCTTCAGTAGCTGCTTAGGAGAGAGGCCTGAGTTGTTGCATAGGTGTATGTGTAACTGCAAGAACATAGAATTATTTTCCAGTGGGGATGTGTCATCTCATATAAAAGTTCAAGTGGTTCCCTCTCATCCATAACATTTAGAGATGTCAGTGTTTTTAATTTTAGCCTTTGTAGTGGGTGTGTAAAAGCATACTCAGCCCTTGGTATCCATGGTGATTGATTCTAGGATCTCCCGTGGGAACCAAACTTCAAGTCCTTTATGTAAAATGGTTCCTTATTTGCATAATACATACATACATCCTCCCATAAACTTTAAATCACCTCTAGATAATTTAAAGTATAGAATTTGATATAAATGCTATGTAAGTAGTTGTCACAGTATATTATTGTAGAATAATGACAAGAAAAATAAAGCCTGCACATGTGGAGAAGAGATGCAATGGTTTTTTCAAATACTTAATATCCACAGTTGTTTGAAACTAGCTAGGTTCACCTTGTGGGTACTGAAGGGCAACTTTCTGCCATTTGCTTTAAATTTGCATTTTTCTGATGTTTCTTGATGTTGAGTACCATTTCTTGTGTTTATTAGGTAATTAAATATTTTCTTTTGTGAAATGTCTATTGGTAACTTTTGTCTACTTTTTATATTGGTCTGGTTACCTTTTCTTATTGATTTGTAGGAATTCTTTATATATGGAGGATATAAGTCCCTTGTCAGATACTACCTTGAGAATGAATATTTTCTTCTAATCCATGACTTACCTCTTCTTAACAACATCCTTGCTTAAGTTTTAATTTTTTCTTGTAATAAATACAGGTGATAAATCTTGATCTCTTATAGCTGATGCTGTTCTGTACTTTCAGATAAAAACTCCACTTACCCAGCATTCACAAAGATATTATCCTATGCTTTCTTCCAGTATCATTGGGGTTAAAGTTATATCAGTCTCAAATTAATTTTGTGTGAGGCAGAGGCTGACATCCAGAATCGGAGATTTTCACCACCAAGTTGTCTGGTACCTTTGATGAAAGCCAATGTACCGTATTTACGTAGGTCAACCTTGGGGCTTCCCATTCAGTTCTTTAGATCTCACTGTCTGGGGAGTGGGAATTGTTTAAGTAATGGATCAGGATAGTAAATATTCAGCTTTAGAATTAACTTTTCCACCTGAACATAAAAACAAAAATCGTATAGAGTGAGCGTAGTGATGTACATTTGTAATTCCAGAAGTCTGGGAGGCTCAGGCAGGCGGATCACAAGTTCAAGCCTAGCCTGGTAACTCAGTGACTTAATTAGACTCCATCGCAAATAAAAAAATAAACAGTACTGGGGATGTAGCACATTGTGAAGTCACTGAGTTCAATCCTTAGCACCACAAAATAGGAGGAAAGAGGAGGAAGTGGAGGAGGACAAAGAGGAGAAAGAGCAGGAGAGAAAGAATGTCTGATGGACTTGAGGATACTTTGAACTTCTGGAGCAATTGGGGTGAAATGATATCATAACACAAATACTTTAGTTCATGAATATTGTATATCTCTCATTTATTTGTCTTTACTCTTCACAAAGTATGGGTAGATTGAAAGTAAATACCTTACACCTATTTTGTTAAATATATTCTTAAGGATTTTAACATTGCTGCTATTGAAACTGATTTTTTAAAATTAAATTTCAAGTGTTTGTTGATAATATATACAAATAAAATAAAATTTTATGTATTGATCCTTAATCTTACAATACAACTAAAGTTTCAGTGCTTGTAATATTTCTGTGTAGCTGAGAATTTTCTACATAAATAATTGCATATTCCACAGGGAAACCAGTTGTACTTCCTCAGGTCTAAATTTTATTCCCTATATTCCTGGTTTCTGCATATTATGTATAATGTACAAGAGATCAAAGAGAAGTTATTCTGCTTTGTTTCTAGTGTTTTGAGAAAAACATTGCACTATCACCTGTGGGATATTTTATGGATTTCCCTTAACAAATTTTAGTAGTTTCCATCTATTAATACTATGCTGAGTTCTTACAGAAATGCAAGTTACTTTACTCAGTTTTTAAATACCTGCTAAGATGATAACATAGCTTTTTAATTCTGCTACTGGTGAATTACATTTTTACATACTTTCAGAGCTGAATTGCTAGATTTAATGCAATAATTGGGCAGCAATCTTCACACAGTTTTCTTCTACTATGATTTGTCAAATTCGGGCTACACCAGCATGCTGCTGACATAAAATGAAGTAATCACTCTTCATGTATTTTCTGAATGACTTTGTGGGTGAGATTTGAATTTTTTTTTCTTTTTAAATATTTGATAGTTTACCCACGAAACCATCTGGGCCCTGAGTTGTCGCAGGTGTTGATGTTTGGTTAGGCTGTGTATTCAATCTCTGCTCCTACACTTTCCTTCATCACCTGAGATCCATTGTGTTTCCCATAGTGAGATTCCATTCTATTTCATCTGGGTGGTGAAGCTCATTGGTGAAATCTTGTTCATGCCTTTGCTTTCTGCTTCGTGTGTACAATATTCATGGCACACTACCTCATTTGTTCCCAATGTTGGTAAAACTGTGTTTTTAGCACTACATATGTGAAAAGTCGCTCTCCTTGTAGGAGTCACACTGGGGTGGCATCGAGGCTCTTGCTTATATTTAGGCTCCACCCACGGCACAAGGCGTCTCCCTCAGGAGGATGCTGAGCCACACCTGCATGGGAGCCCACGCCTCTGCCCTCTTTGGTTGTCATGTTACAGCAAATGTGCGTATTTAATTGAGTCACCCATGGAGGCCAGATACAGAGACAAACAAGTTTATTAGCTGGCAGTGGTGGGCACCCAGTACATGACCAAGCCCAACCCTGAAGGCCAGGAGGGGAGAACAGTTATACAGTTCTAGTTTCAGGTCTAGGTCCAGGTCTAGGGCTTGCTGATATGATGTGGTGTAGCTACAGAAATACTCCTACAAAGCATGGGTTTAGCTTGTGCCAAAGAAACAATGGGGTTTGACATTTTACATAGGGAACAAGCAGTCTTGTGACAAAGCAAGGAGTGCTATTGCGTTGGGTAGCTATGACAACATTTACAAGAAACCAACTTAAGGAAACAGAAATTGAAACTCTAAGACGGTGCCCAAGTACAACACGGCGTCTGTTTGGTTCTTTTTCCCACTTCAGTCCCAGCTTCTAGTAAGCACTTCACTACAGTGCTTGCCATGTTCCATCAGTAGTAATGGTAGTGCTGTGGTTGATTTGTAGACGTCCCCCGAGGCCTCGTGCACTCACAGGTGGGGCTTTGAGGAGATAACTGGATGATAGGGTTTGACACAATCGACTTTCTGTTAGGACAGTGAGGTGGGGTGGAGGAGCAGACAGCAAAAGCTTTATGTGGGATGGAACATCAAAGATGGGTCTCAGAGAAAATTAAGAGTTCCTTCTGGTGAAGGGGAGAGACAGAAATTCTGTGCATCTCTGGAATCATCTGAACAGTGGTGAAGGATAATGATGTAGTGAGGGAGCAAGGGCTGGGTAAACAAATGCACAGCCCCATGTGGAAGAGTGATCTGCGACTTTCAAACAATCCACCAACTTTCCCTCTCTTTCATTTCATGTGAAGATTAAATCTGACTGTCAACTTCATGGGTTTGGGAGTCATTTAGAGGATAAGGAAAGCACACTTCTGTGTGTGTCTGGTGGGTCGTAGAGGCGTGATCTGGAGGTCTATATCTAGTCTCTCACCCTTCCTCTCTGGCATTGTTCCCCTGCTTCCTGACCACCACGAACTAAGCAGCTTTGCTCCACCACATCCATCCGCCATGTTGCTCCTGCCTTGGAAACTGTGGACCATGGATCAAATTCTCTAAAAACATGAGTTGCATTAAACCTCTGCTTGTGTAAGTTATGGGCATTGAGCATTGTGTCTCAGTGGTAGGAAAATTCACTAATACATTTGGCAAGAGGGAAAGACTAGGGATGGTATTGGGGTATTTGTCTGTGTCCTTCAGGAATTTGGAAGATGAAAGAAATATTCAACCTGTGGGTTACAGTGGCACACGGCTTCGTGGAGACTCGTATCCCCTAGAGTGTCCATGGCAGGTTTCTCTGACGGGCCCCTTTCAGCTCTGGTTATCTTTCTGAGGAAGCAGAATGACAGCGCACTCTAGCTAGAAGCCTTAGTGTTAGAAAAGGATTAGAACCAGGTCTTCTGAAGTTTGCAGGAAACCACAAAGAGAAGGTTCAGTCAACACTTAAAACTTTATTTTTTCTTGACCAGTTTTGCATGCTTGAATCTTGTAATCAGAATGACGGATCTGAAAACAACAATACGCAGTATAAGAACCATTGTTGAACTCCTACCATCTTGCATGGTGAAGCTCTGCATCATCTCCAAAGGCTTATTTTTATTACTTGTTTCTGTCTTTGATTGTTTGATCAATCTTACATTCTTACATCTGGTGGACTGAGGAACTTCGTTGAAGGTAACAGTATATAATGTAGCAACCATTGTTAATTCCTAGCATTTTGTTTTGAGGTCATGTATCGTTTTTGCTGTTTTTGTGTTGTTTTGATTTTGTCTTCATTGTTGTTTTGTTGGTTTTTTATCTTTAAAATAAAAAAATAATAAAACAAAAAAAAACAGAAGAGAAACACAAGACAGAGAAGAATATGAAGCAGAAGGAGAGGCCACAGTTGGATGATCCAAGCTTAATGCAGCTTCATGTAAAAGATTTCTGTTTTAAACCTTATTTCAGAGCTCCCCAAAATGGGCAATGTTTCAAGACCCTCATGTCATAGGCAATGGTAATTTAATGCGCCCTTTTCCTATGGCAACAATTTTAAGACCTGAAGTGTGGTCTAAGTAACTTGAGTCCTTCCAAGGACACAGTTGTCTAAGACAGCATGATGGGGCTCTATTTTTCCTAGCTCTAGTACATCTTGTATAGAAAATTAAGCCTGGCATGGTGGCACATGCCTGCAATCCCAGGACTCTGGGAGCCTGGAGTTTCTGCTTCGTCCCACTGTCACTGTAACTTCATAGCCTGCAGGGGAAAGTACTGGGCTCTCTAATGTCAATGTCTCTCCTCAGAAGTCGCTGAGATTTCCATGGGGCTGCCTTTCCCCGGGGGCTGGCCCTCGGTCAGTCAGCCTGGCATTGCTGAGGTTCCGGCCTCCAGCTGGTCTCCAGGGCTGATCATTCTGCATCTGCATCAAAGTCTCCCCTGCAACTGGGAAGCTGATCCCTGCCTCTCGTTTCTCCGAGTGGTGATTCCTAACCCTACCCAGGGTCAGGACCCAAAAAGCTCTGTGTGGGCCAAAGACACACGGAAGTTTTAAACCTCAAGTTTGCTCTGACTGAGGTTGTGACCACATTTCCTCCATGCGTGCCTCCTCACCTCCCGCTGGGTGATGAGCAGTTTCTCTGGTACACACCAGAGGAGAGGCAGCCCGGGTCGGTTCTGCAGTCCTGGGCAGGGAATGGTAATCGGGCCCTCGGCAGATGGAGTCTCCAGAGAGCTCAGTGCTATGTGCAGTGCAAGGCAGACAGACTAAGAGGGAGTCTCAGGGCACACGCATACCGCCTGCAAACAACCAAGGCAGGTGGGCATGGAAGCTAAAGAAGAGAGGACCACAGCCGGCGGAAAATCGCAGAACGGGAACCGAGTGCCGGCCCCCAGGACTGCAGACAGAATCTGCGAGGGCCACTCCCGAACAGATGGGGGCGCTCAAGGTCTGCAGCGGGAGCTGCAGGCGGGACACAGGAGGAAACCAGCGCTGCAATGACCTAGCAGAAGTTAGGAGCGTGATGCCTGGCCGGCAGGGTGGTGACACAGCCTGTAATCCTAGCACTCTGGGAAGCCAAGGCAGGAGGATGGCAAGTGTGAGCCCAGCCTGGGAAACTTGATGGGACCTGTCTCAAAATAAAATTCTTTTTTTAAAAAGTAGGGGGTATAGCTAAGTGCACATGCCTTAGGTTCAATCCCACTACTAGAAAACAAAAACAAAAGCAGCAAGATGTCCTTAGACAGAGGAAGCTGGCCGATGAAGGGGGCCTGCGGGCACGTGGCCGAAGTACCTAATGACAGATAGACTTGGCAGTGTTGTATTGTTTGGCAATGCTGTCATGGCAAAAGTACCATAGTCCAGGTGTCTAAACAAGGGAAAACTGTAGATGAATTTTCTCATTTTTCTGGAGCTGTAGTGTCCAAAACCAGGGTGTCTGGCTTGTTCTGAGACCTCTCCTCTTTCTTACTGTATCCTCACGGCCTTTCTTCTGCACATGGGTCCCCAGGACGTCCTGTGTGTCCACATCTCCTCCAGTCAGACTGAGTCAGAGCCCCGACCAGCCTCGCTGTCCTCCCATTACCTGGCCAAATCCCTTCCAGCAAAAGCAGTCACAACCTGGCGCCTGGAGGTGAGGACTTCCACATACGCATTTTTGAGGTCATACTTTGGTTTCTGCTCAGATCGTGTAAATCTTTTGCCTTTGGAGGACGCACAACCCAGCCCAAAACAGGCACCAGCAGGGGAGGGGAAAGAAGTCCTAGATGTGGGAATGAGAAACATTGCTTGAAGCCTTGGGCGTGGAGGGGAAAAATGGGGAGAACAATGTTGAGGAGGAGGAGGGGACACAGTCGGAGCACCTTATCGGGGGCCCCATGATCCACTCTGGGTCTGGCGTGGAGATGCAACTAGGAGCGTCTCATGAGCTCAGGATGGCCGGTGTGAGGCTGTCCCTCACCTGGAAGGCATGTCACTTGGGTTCCCTGATTTTAAAGGGAACTGAGACCTCAGCAGCTTGCAGAAACGGGGTGCTCAGCACTCCTGTCCAAACAAATGGAAGAGGCTCTGAGGAACGTTCCCGGGGTCCGTGCTGGGAGGGGCCAGTTTTGCTCTACAGATGGTTTGGGGCAGCCCGTTCTCCATGGGTGAAGAAGGACCTGGGATTTGTGGCTCCATTCCAGAGAATCAGGTGAGAACTGTAGGAACTTGGGACCGGGGATTTTGAATCTGGTGCATGAGTCTGAATCAGTAATACCTGCCAGGGGGTGAGGCCCAGCAGGCAGGAGTGCGTTTCTGCTTTGCTTAGAGTTCTCCCACCCAGATGGCAAGGGAAAGGGCTGAAGGTACAACTCACGCCAGAGCAGTTGCCTAGTATGTATGAGGCCTTCGATTCAATCCGCCACACCTCAAATAAGAGGTACGAGCACATGGGGGAGACCCACGGAAACTGGTTGGTAATAGTGCCCCCCAAGCACAAGGAATCCCCAAGCCTCTGCATTTTTCTCTAGTTCTCAGGGGACACAAGTATTTCCAGCCTATGACCACATCTCCTACAAACACTAGGTACATGCTTGCTGAGATGTGGCTTCTAACTCTGCCGTTCTGTGTCAGCCAGACAAGAAAATTGCACAGAAGCCAAAGAAAAGTATTTCTCACCAGTTGCAAATATCTGAACTGAGTTTTGTAAATTTCACTGGAAACTGGGAAAAGTGGGTTGAGCAAGTTTAAATGCGTGTGGAACTATTCCGCAGAACTCATTTGCAAGACATCCTTCATGTTCTGCAGGACAAAGGAAGGGTGAGGAAATAAATGTTGGAAGGAGACAGGATGCAGACTTCCAGCTGAGTTTACTTGTGGCATATGCAAATGGGGTGTCCTGCCCGGGTAATCCTGCTGCATACACAAATCCCAGCCTCTCCGACCTGGTCAACAGAAGTCCAAGACAGACACTGGCTCTCTGCACAGTGTTGTGACCAATCAGCTTCTGTTTCAAAAGTGTAAGGCTGGAGGCAAGACGGTTGGAGCCCCTGGGAAGCACAGGAGGACACGTGCTTGGCAATTGGCAGGGTGCACACCCTGGAAATACTGGCCCCTCCCTACCTTCCTGGCCCCTATGTGTGAGCAGCACTGGGGAAATGAGATCACGTGGAGAGAAGCATCTGGAATCTGCAGAACGGCTCGGAGTCCTGGTGGATGCTTTTGACTATGAGCAGATGAATTCTATTGGGATTTAAATTTCCTCATCTACACAACAGCATGAAATAATCCCAATTTCCCTGGGAATGGTGCCACACACTTGTAATCCCAGCAGTCTGGAACACTGTGGCAGGAGGATCTCAAGTGCAAGCTCAGCCCAGCCACTGTGGCAACTTAGTGAGACTGGCTCTCAAAATAAACAAATAAAGAGGCACGCTGGGAAGGCTCTGGGCTGAATCTCCAGTACCACAAAATAATAACAATGATAGCGATAATACCGATTTCTCCTATTCTGCTGTTAGAAAACCTGTACCATGGTTTTGTAACAGAGGAAAAAAAAGTCGGTCATTGTTGTGACCATTGCACAGTTTCATCCCGGCTGGTGATTTCACCTTCCTCATTCCAGCATACAGGCGAGGCCTCCTTCTCCCTCCTCCATCCCTCGGGCCCCTCCTCATGTGCTCACTGCGTGATGTATAACATTCCAGAGAAAGGTGAGAAGTTCTCTGTGCCCCGCCCCATGTCAATACCCTTCCCCCTCTCTCCTCCCTGCCCCCACTGTCTTTAGGAAATCACTGTCCTTGCCAAGCCGTTATGTGCAGCCTGTTCGCAGCACTTCTACCAAATATGCTAAACACAAACCCTGCAAAAATGTTTCGGTTTTGTGTGTGTGTGTGTGTGTGTGTGTAGTGGGAGAGGGTATTTGGGATGGAACCTAGGGCCTCCACACTGAGCTATACCTCCAACCCTTTTTATTGTTTCTTTGTTGGTTTTTTTTTTTGAAACAAGATCTTGTTAAATCACTAAGTTGCCCAAGCTGGGCTTGAATTTGAGATTCTCCTGCCTAGCCTCCCATAGTGCTGGGATTTAGCTGTCAGTGAACTCCACTGCAAGACACCAGCAGTATTCGGCACCCTCGCGTGGCCCTGTGCATGGGCCTTGTTCTTTCTCACAAAGAGCACCGCAGGTGTCCCTGCGGAGTTGCTCCAGTTTGCACACTCAGGAAGCACGTTAGACCCTTGCACACACACAGTGAGAAACAAACAGAAGCAAAATGAAACAAGAACAAAGAAAGACTCTCTGCTGTTAGAGAAGCGGGGAACATACCGGGCATTGTTTTGCTTCTCTTAATCCTCGCTTAAAAATAACAATAAAAACACAGGGAACCTGCTCCTTTCCCGCCCCAACTGAAGATTACTGACTTGAGAGATACTCCTGAGACCCGGGCTTGGTGGCATTCACCTGTCATCCCAGCACTCAGAGAGGCAGAGGCAAGAAGATTGCAAATTTAAACCCAGCTTGTGCAATTTAGCAAACTCCTGTCTCAAAATTTAAAAGGGCAGGGGATCTAGCTCAGTGTGAAGGCCCTGAGTTCAATCCTCCATTCCAAAAAGAAAAAAGAATTCCACCAAGGCCCAAGTCTCAGGCCAAGGCCACCCCAGCTCAGCCCGACAGGGCTGCCGCGGCAGTGGCATCACAAAGCAGCTAAGGGGTCCCCGGGATCTGCTCCCAAACGAAAGGTGAGACAGGGCCATAGGACAGTGGGCTGAATGGCAGGTCGGCTTCAGGGTGTGCTGCGGAGATGTGACCACCAGCTTGTCCTCTCCACCTTGCTGGTGTCCCCCCTGGGGGACACATTGTGCCTTACCCTAAGAGTCCTGATGAAGGCAGCAGTGGTTCTGGAATTTGGGATGGAATCTAGGGTGTTCTCTTGGGGAGAAGATGTGTGTCTCATGGGGAGAAGACCCAGAAATGCAGGTGACATCAGGTGACTGAAGGTCTCGCAGGTCATGGTGTAGATTCAGTGCCATCACCCAGGGGATGGAGGATGCAGGCTGGTTTGTAGCAGAAGCATCTCCTTTGCATGGAACGCCAAGGAGAGAGGAAGCAGGAAGATGAGTGGGCAGAGTCCAGAAGCACTCCAAGATCTGGAACTGGATGGAGCCCAGGCTAGCCAGAGAACTCTAACCCACATCTGGCTTCCAAAACACAACCACATAGAGGTAATTTAGTGTGGAACATATTTTTAAAATTTTTCTTTATCTATTTTGAAAACAAGGCCTCGCCATGTAGTTCAGGCTGGCCTTGAACTCACTATGTAGTTCAGGTTGGCCTCAAACTCTGCAGTGATCCTCCTGCATCAGCCTCCAGAGTGCTGGGATGACCATTGTGTGCCACCATGCCCAGATTGAATGCATTTCCAACAGGAACACCAAGTAGATTGTCACATATTGCTGCTTGGCATTTCCAAAATCTGTTGCCTTGGGACTGGTTTTCCCTCTCAGCCTGTGTCACCGGGCCTCCGGGGAGTTCCAGTGGGCATTTTACTGGCAGGTGCCTTTGACTGTATTTTGCAGAATAGAAACTTGCTTTGTTGTAACTTTCCCTCTTCTTTGTCCGTCTTCATGGTCTGTCTCTCCTAATTGGTATTGTAATAAATCCCAGCTTCGTATCATCTGCGAGTTTCATTAACATGCTGATTGATCCTTC
Source organism: Chinchilla lanigera (assembly GCF_000276665.1). Lineage (NCBI taxonomy): Eukaryota > Metazoa > Chordata > Mammalia > Rodentia > Chinchillidae > Chinchilla > Chinchilla lanigera. The sequence goes on from NW_004955487.1 coordinate 1,879,217, forward strand.
GTCATTAATAACAGCATTAAATTACTATTTAACATTTCTTGTGCTCAGCAATGTGTTAGAAGTTGTGCAAAAAGAAAAACAGACTCCACTCTTGCTGGGACCTCATTTTCTGGTCCCCAAAAAGTTTTCCCCTAAACAGTGAGTACAGTTGTGTCTTTGTTCTTTCCATCTGTTTTGGTTGTATCTAGATGTCCCCTCAGAACTTCCTGCAGTCAGAGTGCTTTGGAGGCTGCTGAATCTGGAATGTGTGACTGATTCATAGTGCAATGCTGCGGTTAAAGGTGCTGGGATTAAGGGTGGGTGATCACTGGGTCAGTCCACTGATTGGATCGGCACCGCCCTAATCCTGGTAGACTGGATACAATATAAGGGACAGGAAGAGGCTTCTCCCTCTCCCTTGCTGCTTTTGCTGTCTTCCACTGCCATGAGCATGTCCCTCTGCCATGTGCCACCTTGTGTTAGAGCCAGCTGACTATGGAAACCTCTACAAACTGTGAACTAAATAAACCTTTCCCCCTTTAACTTTGGGTGTCAGGTATCTTGTCTCAGCAATGAGAAAGTAAGACACCATCCTTTGAGGAACTCGGGGAGGCAGAATTCAGGATCTTTTGTGCTGGCTTGAATCAGCAAACAGATTTGTCTGAGGTTCCCTTCCTAATCAGTCATCTCTCATCTATTACTTTTAAGATTGACCAAGAATTTATATCCTGCCAATTTCAGCCCATCCCTGAGCTTCCACCATATGGATGATTATTTTTTTGTTCACTCAAGCCATAAACATTGACTGAGGGCAGACTGTATCCAGCCACCTTGCAATTATTCTGAAGATGCCACCTCTTCATATCCGTGTTACTAATCTCTTGCCCCCATTCTCCACAAGAAGTACCAGTGTCCTTAGTTGTGCTGTTGTGGCAACCCCAATGTCCTACATCAATTCGAAACATTTCCTTTTCATGGTCATTTCAACTTTGGGGAAGAGCTGGAAGTTGCAGGGTGCGAGATCCAGTGAGTAAGAACACAGCTTGCTTTTATGAGCCTGCTTTTCCATTGGATGGCACTGGGGAGCAACCATACCGGTAAAGACACTCAGGAAAGAAGACTCCAGGAACTGCTACAGAAAGTGGCAAAAATGATGGGATCAGTGTGCTCAAAGGTGAGGAGGGAGTATTTTGAGGACAACTGACAGTAATGTGTGTTTTACTGTAATACTTTTTTGAATGTAAACATTCACTGTATGGTTTGGTCACCCATCTGCTGCTCATTTTGAGAATTCTCTTAGAGAATACCACAGTGAGAGAGAGAGGTGAGGATATCAAGACACACCCCTGGACAGAATAAATTTTTCCTGAGGAAGCCTGACTTATTCCAAGAGACCCATCACGAGACCCTGATAAAGCCAAAGAAACTGGGTGTGCATGAGACAGGAGCAACTGTTTCCAAGAAAAATCCCAAATAAGCCCTCCAGCCCTGCTTGATATTAGCATAGAAATCACTTAGTTTGGAGGTTGCACAGCTGGTGACTAGTGTTTCTCACTAGCAACGACAGTCTGATGGGTGGGTTATAATAACCATTAGTGGGTCACTTCTGGGGGACCTGAAGGCCATTCATGCTGCAAGTATCAGCCCCTTGTGAGCTTAGTGAGAGCTGGTGGGGGACTAAAGTGGGGTAAGCAGCACGCCTGTCTTCACATTGTGTCCGTGTCCTCTGCTGTCCTAACCCTTGAAGCTGACTATTGAGCTCTGCATGTAGACACGCTGATCATTTAGATAGATTGGGTCCCAGACTACCATGGGGTAACAAGGGCTACTGCCCACTGTAGTAGTACGCACTTTCTTCTCCTTTTTCTCTCCCCTAGCCTTGCAGCTTTTCAGAAGCCAATGGATCTCCAGCACTAGAAGTCCTGGGGCCCTACCATAGGGTCAAGGTCCACAGGACCGGGATGCTTGGTATAGGACAATGATAATGACAACAGCTACACAAAAACTCAGCAGCTTCGAGCACAAGTTGACTGAGACTGTTACCAGATTGGGGATCTCCTCCAGGTTCCAGATGTCCTAAACAAAGAATCAAGCAGAATACCCCAGAGTAGCAGCAAGATCAGTGAATTATCTTAAAGAGAAAACAAGATCCACTCCATAGGGTGGGAGCAGCCAGTGATAGGAGCAACTGTTTCCAAACACCAAGGGGGGCTTAGAGTTGAGGGTTTTGTACCTTAGGGTTTGGAGTAGGATTGAAGGGTGGTCTCCTGCCTATGAGAAGCTTAACTCAGCCCCTCTATAGGTTAGTGGAGTTTGTAACATTTTATGGCCTTTTGAGGAACTGTCATGGTGCCCAAAGTCCAAGGAGGGGTCAAATCTGCATAGTCAATGACATGGTAATTAGGGTTGGGTCAGCCAAAGGCTGCAGAGGAACACTGGATGTATGCCTGAGGACTTCTTATGTACTATCTAAGTTTCCTGGTTACCTTTTCTGTTGTGTTTGGCTCAGGGCATCCTGGTCCTGGGCTAATGTTTAACTCAGAAGGTGAACCCAGCCCCAGGAAGTGGACTGAAAGGCAGGCCCTCCTTCCTTTTCCCTGCTTTGGTTACTTGATGCTTCAGATCTAGTCAAGAAAGTAGGCTGTCAAGTGGGTGAATCCTCCTTTTTCCAGCCTTTTCTTTAGTCACCTCCTGGCGTGTGACCACTGAGTGGGCCAAGTCCATCACAAGAAGAGACATCTTTTGGAACTGTGCCCTTGGCAGGTGATTACTAGACTTCAACCTACCCCAGCAAAACAACAAAAACCTACTGTGCTCTTTATTCCATGAGCAGCTTGGTGCCTCTTTCAGCCAACTGATGATTCCGTTCAGCTGCATTCTCCCAAAGCAAGCTTGGCCTGTATGGAAGTGTGTGTCTTGGTAATATTTGGCCTGGTCTTGTTTCTACCATCTGCAGGTCAAAAGATCCTATATGCCAGTATCAATCCCTCAACACCCGTTTACTTGGCACAGGCAGCCTTCCCAGACCTCGCTCCTCCAAGTGTGCTTTCCACTCACTAACCCAAGGGCCCTCCCTCCGTGTACTCTCATCCTGCAGTGGGACTGTCTACACCACAAATCCCGCCTACACCTTGAGCTCTGTCAGCCTGGGGGATAGAAGCCCTGTGTATCTTCTTGTTGCAGAGCCAGGGGCATCCAATCATTTCTGCGTCATACTTGACCTTACGCTAAATTCTATGTCCTCCACAGTAGGCTCAGTGGGTTTTGTCCATCATTCATGTCTATGGTTTTCAATTCCATTCTGGCTCATTTTTACAAGGGATGACTGAATGATACCTGGGATGTTTAAATTTTTTAAAAAACAAATCATTAAGAGTAAAACACACACTATGAAAAATGATGGGTTAAGTGTGTTCCAAGCAAAGAGAAGTATTCTGAGGGGATTAAGAACAATATGTCTTTTACTATAATAAACTATTTTACTTAAACAGTCACTGTATTTTTTGAATACCCCTCACTGAATAAATGCTGATAGCAATTTCTGTCAAATAAAAAAACATGGTGCTATATCCTCACCCACCTTGTTCACCAGATCTGGCAACTTACCACTCCTGGCTTTCCTCAAAGTCAAAATGACCATGAAAGAGAAACACTGTGAATCCATCCAGGACATCGAAGCAGCCAGGACAGCACAGCTAAAGACCCTCAGGAAAGAGGACTCCAGAGCTGCTGCAGAAAGTCGCAAGAACCATGGGATAAGTGTGTATAAAGCAAGAGAGAATATTCTGAGCGGGATCCACAGCAATGTGTCTCTTATTGCAATGTTTTTAAAAATTAGCACTCATTGTGTTTCTCAATAATACCTCATAGCCTATTATTCACTAAGAAGATGCTTATGACGTGGCCCATCCCTCTAAGTCCAGGCAAGGCTGCCCCAGCCCAGCCTCTCTGACACCTTCCTTCAGGGAGGCTTAGCTGAGCACTACTGTCAAGCCCTCACTACTGTGCTATGTGGTGTCTTTGGGGAACTTACTAAATCCTGTCTTCCTTCCTCCCTCTCTTCCTCCTTCTTGGGCCTGGTAATAGTGCTCGGTAATCTTCCCCACTGAGGGAGTAAACAGTTGCCTATCCTGGCCTTCAGTTTCACGTTAATGAATGAGTTACACATTCCTGTGTGAACTGTAGATGAGGCAGATGAAAATCAAGGTAAAATGCTCTCATCTTGGGGTCACTATGGGAGCAGGCAGGCTCTGTCTATCTTTGGATCTGCATCAAGCAGAGCCAACCAACTACAGAATGAAAATATCCAGAAAAAGAATTCAAGTTGCTTTTGTACTGAACATGGAAATTTCTTTCTTGTGATTATTCCCCAAATAATAGTTAGCAATTATTTGTCCCCCAAAAGGGGTAAAGAACAGCAAGAAAATACCTACAACTATCCCCATAGCATTTACATTGTATTAGGTTTTATGTGTAATCTACAGATGGTTGAAAATGTAGGGAGGGATGTGTGCAGATTGTGTGTACCAGTAGCACAATATTAAACAAAGGGCTTGGACATCTGTGGAGTACGGAATCTGAGAGGGATCACATTTCTCAGTGAATTGGAAGTGTCCATATTTATTCTACTTTTTGTTTTCCAGCAGGAAAAGATGCTGGCCTGGAGGATGCTGCTCGGCAAAGGTGGCAGGTTGGTCTGGTAGTTGTCTTCATGGATGGAGAAAAAAACACCATGCAAGGTGCTCCCCAGAGCTGACCCCTGGTCAGGCCCCACAGGAAACAGCCCAGGTATGGCTGGATGCGCTCACTTACCCAAGGATCCAAACCATTTGTGCATCCAATAGGTGAGACTCCCCCCGAGAGCGAAAAAACTCCACATATAAACTTGGTGTTCCCAGCAGCACAGGGGCACTCCCTGCCCTCTATCTCCTCCCCATCTCCAACCCACATGCATCCAACTTTCACAAAAGAGCAGCCGAGAAGGATTTGCAAAAGTCACCTGTATTCCAGCCAAAATATCTTTAAAAAGAAATCCCTTTGAAAAGGGAACGAACTACGTAGGATACAATACATTTAAAATATGTATTGAAATTACAAATCAGATGTTTCCGTGGGGATTCCAAAGTACAAAACGCAACAGGAAAAAGGCATTCCAACAGAGCTTTTGTACATCACAGTGTCGGTGGCACAAAACGGACTGACGCTGCAAAGGACACAAAACCGAATTCGTTTCGTTTTTGTTCGACCACCACTCGTCAAATACATAATGCAGACATGTGCATGACTCCCTCATGCATATTTTTATACAAGATTAAAATACACCCATAGCCAAGTGGGCAAAGAAGAAAAACAAAGATCAGGCACGCAGCTACCCTAACAGAAGGCTCCTAAAATCGTGGAAGACGAGATTACACAAATTAGAGGGCGGTGACGGAGACCACAGGGCTTAAATATAAAACAGCATGCTCCTTACCTGTGATGCACTAGCAATTACATTTCAGTGCAGGCCACTCTGCTGAATCAGGGGCTTTTGATGATAATCCATCAGATCTCTCCATTTTATTTATTTTCATAAGGGCTTAGGTTAATCATAAGAAAGGGAATAGGCTTTGGTATTTTTTAAGAGACCTTCATGAAGCTGTATACATGCAGAATATTTTCCCGTGATGGTCTGTGACTGACATAGGTATATACACAGGTGAGTTGACTCCTAAGTGGTGATCTGAGAAATAGACCCCAAGCCCACCCTGGTTCTCTCCAATCCCCTCATTTTGAAAGACTACCACAGGAAAAATTTTCTCTCCTGATTTGCTAAATAACTTTTTCCTTTCATAAAGGAAGTCAAAAAGATAAAATTCATCTTGATGCCATTTTTGTCTCTAGCAAACTCCACCCACAATGGACACTGTGTCCTCACCTGGAATTACTGGCCTGGGTCCCAATTCAGGCTTTTTTGTGGCTATTTGTTTTGTTTGTACAGTTTTTTTGAGACAAGATCTTGCTATGTAGTTCAGGCTGGCCTTCAACTTACTGTGTAGCCCAGGCTGGCCTCAAACTCATGGCGATCCTCCTGCCTCAGCCTCGCGAGTGCTGGAATGCATCACCAAGGCCAGCCCAAGTCAGTTTTATGGAATAATATTCTGCAAAGATGCAGAGGTGGCAGATGACAGTTCCTTGGCCTGAGCCATTCCTGAGAGCTCAGGAGGAATTGCTGATGTGCACAGTAATTCATGTGATGTTTAGCTGAGATGCTAAGTCAGACCTGGCCCGCTAGTATCCACAATGACTGTCTTTGGAGGTGGTGGCCCTGGGTGAGGTGCAAGGCTCAGATTGCTGGATCACAGGATCCACTAAAACCTGGTAACAGGGTCAGTTGCCAGGGGGCCTCAGAAAACTGATAAGTCAACCATGTCCTCTACAGACGCCCAACAGGTCAGCCCTGAAGCACCCATGGCTGTCTAAGGTTCTTTCCCAGTCCCCTGCCATTAACTGTCTCTAAATGAACGGGTGTCAAATGATTCTGGACATTAAAGTGTAAAGCATCTCAAAAAAATGAATGTCACTTTTCACCTGGGAGAAACCACGGTGAAAGACAGGGACAAGTCCATGAACTAAAAGCAGAACTCTCTGGGTTTTACTGGGGAGTGACAGCAAGACCAAAGCTCCCTTTCCCATCTTCCATTTGCATCTTACAGCAAGCATGGTTAAGACTGCATCCCCATAACAAATGGACACGGCACTCGTCTCCCAAGGAGGCCGAGCAGGGGAGTGGAAGCGTGTGCATGTCAGTGTGAACCTGGTATTTGTAGAGGGAAGGGGCAGTTTTAATTTTATTACTGAATCACACTGAGAAGACCGAGGTGTACTTGGCACAAAAGCTGAGCTGGCAGGTACCCACTGGACTGCCTCTGGCTGTCCCCAGAACTGCTATAGTCCCTGCCTGGATTGAAACATGTGTTTGCAAAACACAGCAGGTGAAGGCACAAGGAGGGCTGGGGCTACAGATATGCACGATCAGGCCAGAGACTCCTCGGGCGACGGCCCTCTAGGAGCATGGGAACCTGAGCTGCTGTCCTGGAAATGAAATCCTCCACAGCTCTCCCTCCCAGCCCAAGGACAAGGGGTACTGTATGAGTTCAGGCACTGGATGAGAGGAAGTGGGTATCATGCTGCCCTGTGGGCCACTGGACACACAGCCACAGGCCTGTCACCTGTGATGGGCACTTTTAAAGGGTGGCGCCCAGACAGCTGTATCTACAAACTGCAGGCTGAGGTGTTCAGCCACTGAGCAGAGCGTGAAGCTGGTCACCCATTCGAACACTTCCTACTACACCAAAGCCCAAGACCAGGCTTCCCCCAGAAGATGGCCATAGCCATGTTCTTATTTAATTACTGAGCTTTTACACTGCAATCGTAAGGAGAACTCTCCGGACATAATTTTGACACGGGCTGATCTTCTAAATGGCTTTACTTTCATGAAGAAAATCAGGACTAGTGGTGAAGACAAAAGTTGATTCTGGTTTTTCTCAGCTGTTCACTGTCAAGAAATAAAGAAGAAATCTCTAGACAGAAATGAAGAGGACCTGAGATGAATTCGTGCACGTGTAGTCCAGGACACTCCAGACAACCATGTTTTAAAAATGTGCTTGTAATGAGCCAATGAGGGAGATAAAAGAATTTTTTGTTTTACTTCCTCGTAGATCACTCAACAAGTCTTAAGAAAATGCACTGTAATAAATCTGCAGCGTTTGCCTTTTGCTCACAACAAGCACATTTGGCTTTGGAAGTCAATTCTCCATGAGAAAATACTTTCTCCACTTTTTAAAGTCAATTGATGGAGTAATGCGTGTGTTGTTATTGATCTGTGCATTATTGCCATGGAAACAGTCACACACCACCCGCCCCATGAAGGACAAAGTGATAAAATTTCCACATCAAAATAACTGAAGGAAATGGATGGTTTTCTTCTTTTTCCCAGCAAGGGCAAACTGGCCAACTACAGGACTTGAAGCCATGAGATGCACGATTTTTCAAAATTATGTAAAGCGTTTAAAGAAGGTGGAGATCCAGAAAACTCCTGCTTGGTGTCCCAAATTCCCCCAGGCTCTGGCAGAAGGCCCTGTGTCTGAGGACGGAGGATGGAATTTTCTTCTTACTAGTTGAAAACTGGGGCAAGAGGCTAAACCCTGGTGACTCTGAACAGAACTGCTTCCAACTAAAACATCTGGCTTGAAAACATGAATACAAATTATTTGCTGCTACTTGGGTGAAGTGGGATGAACCCTGTGAGTGGAATCACCAAAGAAGAAATAAAAGGCAAATCTAGCTCAGATGTTCCTTTAAACATGTCAATATTTTCAGAAAATTTGTGACAAATATAGGAACTGTGTATATCACAGTACACAGCTCACAGCATTCAGAAAGTTATTACAGCAAGTTTCAAGAAAAACTCAGAGTGCATAAGGCTTTCTAGTCTGAAAAGTGGTCAAGCCAGAAAAGTCATTTAACTGTAACTTCTTAAAATGCACATTTCAAGAAAGGCATAGGATGGTTTATATGCACCTTGTTGATTTTCCCTACTCAATTGGAAAACAAAAAAAGCCTTCTAAAAAGGATTTTACTAAATGCCATTAGTAATAAAAACAGTTGTCATAAACAGAGTGCTAAACAAGGTGGAATACTGGGATTCCGCCTGAAGAGAGCTGTGATCCTTAAAAGACTTCTTCTCCACACTGCATGGTGCCATCCTGAAGTCAAGAGGAGATGATGGACGATGCTCGGTCAAGGTTAAGGGCTCCTCCATTCCCCCCAGACACTCCTAGTCTATGCCTCAGGGAGAAAACCGTCTTGTGTGCTTCTTCCCACACCACTGGTCAGATCTATAGAGGCGGATGCTGTGGGACATGCCCCACCACACCTGCCTTGCCTTCCCCATGCCTAGGTGACCTCACCTGGGGCCTTGGCAAATGTTCTGACATCGGTCCCTGAAATCATGGCATCCAGCCTGACACTGTGAAGCTCAATGGGGCACATAAGGCAAGAAAAATGTTTAGTGAGAGGGGGACAGTAAGGGTGGGGAGGGGGTGCCACACTCTCTGGAAACAGAGGTCTCCTTCCAGTATCATCCCTTCCTCTAGGTGGGTAGTGGGTCATCGTCACCTTTACTGCACTTGCATTTGCAGCAGAGTACAAATGGGGTGGCCAGGAGCAGAAAAGGAGAAGCCACCAGAAGCAGGAGCCCAAATCCAGCAAATATGCCCACGACCTGGAAGAAAGAAGACAAAGAGAGGAAGTAAGGAAGGATGGCTTGCAGGTTCCATAGCTAAAATATAAACCACACAACCACCCATCACCCATCCATCCATGCATCCATTCAACCAGGCATTTGACCATCTAACCATCCACCACCATTCATCTATCCATTTATGGAAGCACCCGTCCATGCACCTATCCACTTAGGGATTCATCTACCCATCCATCCATCCATCCATCCATCTATTCACCCATTCATCCATCCATCCACTCAAGTATCCATCTATCTACCCATCTATTCAACCCACCATCTACCCATAGATTCATCTACCTATATACCTATCCATCCATCCATCCATCCATGTATCCATCCATCTATTCAACCATGTATAGATTCATCTATCTATATACCTATCTACCCATCCATCCATCCATGTATCCACCCATCTACCCATCTATTCAACCATGTATAGATTCATCTGTCTATATACCTATCTACCCATCCATCCATCCATCCATCCATCCAATCATTTACCCATTCAACCAACTATCCATCCATCACCCATATTTCCTTCATTTCACTTTTCACCTCCTTCATTTCCTGTACCCTCCCTTGCCCTTTTTTTCCTCCCTCCATCCATCTATGTAACCACTTAAGCAATAAGCCCCTCCCACCCAACAGCCAGTCTGAGCCAGACAATGTAGTAGGTGCAGCAAATACAAGGGCACCTGAACTCTTGGTCTTAAGGAAGACCCCATCTGTAGAGAAAGACCAGGATTTAATCAGCCAACAAATGTATGTCTTACTGACACTGCTCTAGGGTTCCAGGTGCAAAGGGATTCCAAGTGACAGCGGTGACATGTACTAGAGGAAAGAACAGTTCCCAGTGGGAGATGGGTGAGATTGTAGAGATGAGGAGATTATTAATATACCACAAAGAATCCCTAGGTATATATAAATGCTGAAAGGAAATGGGCTCCAAATGCAGACATGTCCAAAGGAGCGCGGAGTTTGCTTTTTGTGTGGCCTTGCCTAACAGCTACATCCTTCCCAGGTGGAAGAGTGCAGAGCTGAGACCGGAACGCAAGGCTAGACCACCACCTAGTGCTCAGAGTGGTAAGTACATATGGACAAACTGGGCATGCCATTCTCATTTCAACTCCACTTCTCCTTGGGCCTCTTTTCCCAATTGTAAAATAAACGAGGCTAAAGATTTTTGAGGGCTGTCATTGGTTCTAAAAAGGCTACCATGTGCTAAAGCATCCCAAATGTGTGAAAGAAAGGTTACCTTGACTTCAATTTCTCCCCATCCCCATGCGCACGCACATACGCACACATGCGCACATGAAAAGCATGCACACTTATGAAGACCATGTTTAATAAATGGTGTCACCTTGCATTGATAAGTTACATGGTGCTGATGCTAAGAAGCCCCTGCTGCTACCCAGCTGGAAATGTTCACCTAGTGAATCACACAGGGCAAATGTGATTGTGCTCTGCAGAATCACTATCTCTGAACCCATAAAAACACACAGTAAGAAGGTGCATCTCAAAGAAGCCACACACCCTCTGCAATTAAATCCATGCCCAAGCCCTTGACCCCAGGCTCCCATTCTTGCCCTTGAGATGCTACCTTGGTTTCTCATTCTTTCTCGTTTCTTATTTTGCATGCTATTTGATAAGTTGGGTGACCAAGCTATGACCCAATGGTGGTAAGCAGAGGCAGATACTGCCAGAAGAAGCAGCTGACAGGAAATGAGACAGAGGCAAATATCACAAAGCAAAACCAATCAGTGAGAGCCGGGGATATAGCGCAGCGTCACAGCACCTGCCTAGCAAATGCAAGGTCATGAGTTCGATTCCTGGTACCGCCCCCACCAAAAAAAACCCCAGTCGGCAAGCATGCTGTGAGTATCAGGTGCTGAGTCCTGTATGGTAGGAGCTGGAGGGCTGGGTGGCAGTTCAGGCTCCTGAGAGTCACCGCTCAACACACAGTGACATCTGTCTTGGCAAACCCTGAGCTCTGCAGAAGTAAACCCATTGCCCTGATTTCTTAAGCTGTACTCTGGGAAAAAAAACCAGAACAAATGCTTTGTGAGCCATTGCAAGTCTCCAGCCTACTCAGCACCTCCCTTGTAAAAAATGTCCACGCACTACTCATGGGATGGACCAGCTGCAGAGACTAGCCATGCTCTGAATGAATTGGAGAGTTCATCTCCAAACCTCATTTGAGGGCTTGGGAAAAGCAAAGCTGCGATGAAGGAACGGAATACCTTGATCTCATTGAAATCTGCATCACAACATGTGCAGAGCAGGACACAGACAGGACACACAGAAGAACAAATGGTGACAAGGACCAGGCAGCAGCGACAGCAGGGGCCAAGGAGAGAGGCAGGGAGAGCACACGAGCTTTAGTCTGGAGAGGGCAAAGGGCAAAAAGGAAAGACATGACCAGCAAACCCAGGGTTCTCCGGGGGCTTGAACAGGGCCCTGTGCAGGGCTTCTGCCACAGGCTGCTTGCCCTACAGCTTGGTGATGATGAACGTGAGGACTTGGCCACATGAACCCCGGGCACCATGCCTTGGGCTTCCCAAAGCACCACATACCTGCTCAGAGCCTAGACTGGGGAGAACATGGGGTCGAAGTCACGAGAGTCCACTGGGAGAGGCTGACTCCACTCTCCTAGTGCAGCCAGTGCCAGCAACAGAGTATTAACTGCATAACAGACCCCCACAAGGATATCTGGATTTTTACGTATCACAGCTTTACTGAGATAGATACCCCGTCTCAAGCAACTCACTCACTCTTGGCTGACAAATCAAGCCATCACTGTTTTCCCATTATCTTTTCCTGGTATCAACCTGCTCATCTAGGAAGCTCAGCATTCGGTGGTACCCACAGATAAAAGACACACAGCCGAGGTCACGAGTAACACACAAGTATTTCATCTGATGTGACCTTGGCCCAGGAGGAAGCCAGCAGGAGCCACATCTCCAGCTTGGTCTCTTTGTACAGCAGATCTTGGATCAATGTGTCTTCTAAAAATGACACACACCAGGCACACACAAGGCACACCCATGCTGGCACTTGCACCTATGCGTGCACACACACACCCTCTCCTGAGATCAAAGTGCCAGGTGCGCAACCTCTTACCTGTGTCCGGTGCCAGATCACAGAAGCCCGGGAGTGGCCCAGCTTATTGCGGCAGGGTCCCTTGTCATAGTGGATCAGGAGGAAGTCGTCCTGTGAAGCCAGTAAAGGGCAGTGGTAAGCATCGCGTCTCTGCTCGGCTCCCTGGTGTCTGGGGCCTAAGCTGTACTTCCTTCCTCTGTAGGTACTGCACACCTGGTTGCTGTCACCGAGGGCAGCTGTCACCTCCTGGGAGCAGCACAGAGAGCCAGGCCAACCTGGTGCACCAAAAGGAGTTTGGGGTTGGACTTCCTTTGTACCACGCTGGTACAAAGCATGACCCTGGCACCGGGGTTCTGTTCAGGGCTTGCAGGAAACAGCAAATCTCTGCTGCCGACTGAAGGGCCAGGTTTGTGCCTTGTCCCAGAGCTCCTCCCGGGCATGGTTGTGTCTCCTAACCAAGCTCCATCCCTACAGGGTCACCTGGGACTGCACCATGGGCTTCACCCTGGTCCCTGCCAGTACTGGCTTCTTCCCGGCAGAGTGCTCCCTCCAACGCTAGGACTGCTACGAGCTTTGCATTCTGATCAGCCCAGGGACCGTCATGTCCCCGTGACCGCACCAATGCCCAGACTGAGCCATGTCCTCCTTCTGGGTCCCATCCGGGGGCTCCGTCCAACTGTGTCTCCAGGACAATCCACCCCAGACCCTGTGGCTAAGGACACTTTTCAATGCAGGCTCAGCATGCAAAGCTCCTCAGCACCACCCTTGCGTTTAAGGTGCGATGGCAGGGCCCTCACTGGACAACGGAAATGCCGGCAGATGCCACCCTCTTTCACCTTTCGTCCCTGAGCAGCACCAGGGAAAGGCAGGACTGATGAACTTTCAGCCTCTCTCGCCAGACTGCTGTCTTTGATAAAGTCATTTCAGGCCACTTCCGTCCACCCTGAGCTTCAAATACATCTTCATTCCATCCAAACCTTAACACTGGCTGCACCAAGACCAACTCAGGTGGCTTTCCTACGTCAAACATCCACACTGCTTCCCCGAATGTCTAGCACAATGGCTCTGACAAAGACTCTGTAACTGCTTTCTCAAAGAAGCCAAGCCAGGCAGCACCACCTGCTTTAAAAGGCTTCAATAGCTGGTGCGATGAGCTGCACTGGCCATCACAGCCCAGGGACTGGCCCACCAAGACCTTCGCTGCAGTCCTGGCAGATGCATCCAGGTGAGGCTGTAACCTGGATGGCAAATGCAACTTGACAAATGCTAACCGTAAACCTAGCCCTAACCCTAGCCCTAACCCTAACCCTAACCCTTGCATTTGGTTAGCAGAAAGCAAGTGGACATGAGTGGCCGCTAACAAGGCCACAGACACCCTCGTGTCCCTCTCCATCCTGTCCAGCTCTGTGGCAGCTGCTGGTCTCAGGGCCTTCTCTCCTCTTCTGGTGAACCATCTGTCACTTGGCCTCAGGTCATCAGCAGCCCCAAGCGACCCTGATCCAGTATGACACCACCCCAAGAGTTGGTTTCTTTGTACAGCAGATCTTGGATCAATGTGTCTTCTAAAAATGACACACACCAGGCACACACAAGGCACACCCATGCTGGCACTTGCATCTATGAGCTTTGTGTGGGCTTCATACCCATCCAAAGCAGCCACTTCTTCTTCCTAGAGATGTTGGGTTGCAGCGTGCTACAGGGCTTCCAGCCAGGGAGGACTGGCTCTTCCACCTCAAGGTCTATACATCTACTCTTCTTTGAGACAGGGTCTGGCTATATAGTTCAGGCTGGCCTTGCACTTGCTTATGTAGTCCAGACTGGCCTGGAACTTGTAGAGATTCTCCTGCCTCAGTCTCCTGAGCCCTGGGATGACAGGCATGCATCACCATGCCCAACAAGATCTGCAGATCTGCATGCTCAGCATGGTCTCCAGAGAACAAGGAGAGCTGTTCAAGATGGGTTTTCTAGACAGGTCTGGGGCTAGGTGCACACCTGTCATCCCAGTACTCTGGGAAGCTGAGGCAAGAGGATCTCAAGTTCAAGCCCAGCCAAAGCAACTTTAAGACTTAGCAAGAGCCTGTCTAAAACAAAACAAAACAAACAAACAAAATGTATATATATATATATATATAAAGAGCTAGGTATAGAGCTCAGTGTAAAGGCACTGGGTTCAAATCTCAGGAATACACACACACATACACAAACACAGTAGGTGTGTTTTCTTACCCCTTTACCAAGGGACTCCCCCAGCACCTCAGAACATGCATGAGTCTAACTGTGATGTTCCATTTATGATGAGGCCCTTGGGTGGAAGGATTCCAGGAACTACTAGGAATCTGGCAGGATTTTTGTGGTAGGAGCCACTTCTCTTGGCTGTTGTTCATGAAAGTTTCATTAAACTCCGGGGAGACACAAACAATGGCACAAGCTACAGAAAGCTACAACCACCTCCTTGTGCAAAAATAAACCCTTTTATTTGTTACTGGGAATCGAACTCAGGATCTTGTGCTTGCCAGGAAGGTACTGTGCCACTGAGCTATCTCCCCAGCCCTAAAAATAAACCCTTGAGCAGGCCAGTTCTCCAAGGTTTAATGCCTTTGGTCCAACTCTGGCTTTGAGCACCCACCCTAGGTGTGAAAGGCCAGAGACTGGACACTGGGTCTCTTGCTCACCAGTCAGGCACTTTGAAGAAATACTGATAAACCCCTCAATTTCCCCCCAGAAAATGATAATGAGAATCTCAACAGCTGAGTGTGGTGGTGCTCACCAGTAGTGCCAGCACTCTTGGAGGTTAGGCAGGAGGATCACAAGTTCCAGCCCAGCCTGAACAACTTTGTGACTTAGGGAGATGTTGTCTAAAAGTAAAAAATAGGGACTGGGGATATAGCTTAGTGGCACAGCGCCTGCCTAGCAAGCACAAGGTCCTGAGTTCAATTCCTGATACAAAAAACAAGTAAAAAATAAAAGAAACAAAAGAAAGCTAGAGATACAGCTCAGTGCGAAGGACCTGGGCTCAGTCTCCATGTACAAAAGGAAAAAATCCCAGCTTAAGGAAATGCCGCAAGACCTGAACAAAGGCGTGCAGAGCAGAAGCTGACCTCAATAAGCACTTGTCGTCTACTGTCTTTCTGTTAACCAGTGAGGAAAGACCATCTCCTGTGATCAGCAAACGTGGATGGTCAGGAGCTGCCAGGATGCACCAGAAGATGGGCAGGGGAGGAGGAAGAGGAGTGCTGAGGCCTTGGCATCACCCAAGGGGGCAGAGGATGGAATGCCAGGAAGGGGCCCAGTGACACAATGCTTGTTTGGGGCATTCACAGCAGAATCAAAGAGGGACACAGGTGGAGACCCACAGGCCATGCACAGCTCCAGAGTTAAAAACTCAAAGGCTCCAAACAGGTCCTGCTGAGTCCAGGCAGGTGCGACCTTGGCGAAGCTGCCACACCCTGTGGGCAGAGACCTCTGAGCTGCCTGCAGCTCAACTCAGGTGCTGATGGTCCGGGCCCGGGGAGCTCTGAAAGTCTGAACCTTTTATTTACATGGACAATCTGGATGGGAACTTCGGGAGAAACAGTTTCTTTCTTTTTTCTCTTTTTCTTTTCTTTTTTCTGATACTGGAGATTGAACCCAGGGCCTTCACACTGAACTATATCCCCAGCCCTTCTTCATTTTTTTGGGACAGGGTCTTGCTAGAGTGACTAAGTTGCCCAAGCCGAGCTCTAACTTGTGATCCTCCCGCCTCAGCCTCTCAGACTACTGGGATTACACACTGGCACCATGGAACCTAGCATGGGAAAACCTCTTCCACACATATTAGCTACTCCTTCTCCTTTGTTCGGGCAGCCTCTGACCAGACCTGCTGTTTGTCGTCCCTACAACTCCCTTCTGGCTGGAGTAGGAGTCCCAGTAGAGAGCCTGAGCTATGCCTGTAGTTCCCCTAGATTTGCTTCCGTTTCTACCATTTCTGGACCTAATAATGGGACCCTGGAGACAACAGTAAGAGGCAGAAGCAGTGCAGAGTGACTTATAACTGCCGCATGCTGTGTATGCACAGAACCGTGCACTGGTGGAAATGCTCCTCCGGAAATGCCCTTCTAGCTCCTCCCCCGAAACACGCTCCTGGCCAGCATCCAGCCCTGCAGCTCTGAGTCCGGGTGAAATCGCTGGGAATGTCCTTGATAAGCTGCCCATATACTAACGTCCCTCTCCTTCCAAAGCTGATCCATGCAAAAACAGGGTCATTTTTCAGCAGTTCTTCATTCCAAAGCAAAACAGGAAGCTCCTGGCTGCGAGGAAAGTCTAATGGAGGAAAGTACTGGGTGGGTCTCCTGGGTCAGGGTAGAAGTGGATTTTAGGACCAGAGAGGGCAGGGAGCGGCTGCTTCCAGGGCCACTCAAAGGAGCAAGACCCAGGCTTCCTTCTTCCTTGCTTCCTTTCCCCGGAAGGAGCAGCAGAAATTAAGATAAAGCCAGACATCAAGCACTTTCTCCACCCATTTCTAATACTGCCCTACAGGGTCCTCAAACGGCATCTGGTAGCAAGTAAGAAATCAGGTATTTCACTGCCTCCCACTTTAGAGAAGGTACACCACGCAGTGAAGTGCAGGCCGAACATAGAGACTATAGCATCATTCAGTGAACAGTTTCCAAAACACCTGGAATATGGCAAAAACATGCACAAAGGACTTTGTAGGCTTTTCAGTTCTTTAACTGTCCGCCCAAGCCAGCCCTCGCCACTGCACGGCGTCAGACAACAGCCTTGGAGTTTTGACCTCAGCTCAGCAAAAGGAATTTGGCAACAGATTCATTCAACTTGACCAGGCAAAGGAAGCGAAAGCCTTCAAAACAGAATGAAAGTATTTCTTCCGGATCTGTTCAGCTGTATCGGGTGCCAGGTAAATGGAGTCATTTAAAGTTAATAATAGAACCATAGGCTTTTGAAAGAACAACTCCAAAGGCAATAGAGAGCTAACTAATTTTTGTAATATCAAGATCTACTTCCGTGTTTCATATTCTGTCTCATCAAGATACTCGTTTGCTTCCTGACCATCCATGCCCCCGGCTGTTCTGAGAAGGAGAAGCAAACTTTCTAAGGTTGTTCCACACTGTGCAGTACCCTAAGCTCCAGTGCGAGGGTGCGACCATTTCTCTGTACCTTCCCGACACCCTGAGCTAAGTGAGCTAAGGGAACAGTTCTGACAGTCACCCAGCAACTGTTCTGTTAGACAGTCAAGGCACGAAAGAAGACTTGAGGCAGACGAACTCCCAAGGCTGTAAAACACAGATTCAGACCCTGCTCTGTTGGAACGAGACCTCCTGGCTTCATGCTATTGCTGAATGAACTGAAGGCAGTCATTTCTGCTGTACAAAGCAGACACAAACACATGTTTTCTAGGACATTTCACTTTGCACCAACTGATCCCCACTTAGATAATCAGATCTGTTATTGAAGTATAGCTTTAGAATGTATGTACAGGTGGACTCTGCTACAACTCAAACCACTGCGCCATCACTGTGGCAGGAAGCCAACCCCCTACCAAAGCCAAGGAGGAAGCCGGAAGTTGAAAGGCACCTCTTGCAGCAGGCCTGGGAACCCCAGAAAAGCCTGGGGCTGGGTGTGTGAGGTGCAGCAGGTGTCAGGGTCAGAAGGAACCATGAGTAACACTGCTTGTTCCTCTCTCCACGCCTGGCCAGACCCTGCTGCACAGCAGGCAGAGGGTGTGTGAGAGGCCATGGGGGTGGGGAGGCGGCCACAGAGGCCAGAACGTCCCTCTCCCTGGACAGCAAAGGACACACTCATTTCCTGCCGTGCAGATGCCGTGGGTGTCAAGGAAGAACAGAAAGTGCCCGTGCCTGTGCTCTGACATGTCTGCCTCCATTTACCCTTGCTATGCCTCTGAGGGTCTCAGTTATAGATGGAGTATTTGAGCCTCTTCCACCAAAATTCTTATATGGAAGCCCTGAGCTCCAGCATGTCCTTGTCAGGAGGCTGGGTCTTTGGGGCTGGTTGGATGGGGTCTTGAGAGTGGCATTGAAGGATGGGGTCAGTGTCCTACGGAGAAGACCAGAGCTCTGCCTCTCTCTGCCATGTGAGGCCACTGGGAGAAGGCGGCTGTCTAACCCCCAGGACGGAGATCACGTTGGGAACCAGCTCTGCAGGGACCACAGTCTTTTGTTTGCTTGTGAAGACAGGGTCTCCCTACATAACTCAGGCTGGCGTCGATCTCACAGCACCCCAGCTTTAAGAAAGAAACATCTCTCCTTTAGGCCACTCTGTCTCTCTCACAGCACCCACACTGACTAGTTCAGGTTCCTCTTAGATAGGAGTCAAGATTCTGAGTGCCCCCACCCAGAGAAGTAACATCTTCATCAACACAGAAAAGCACCTCCTGGAGCTCCTGCCCTGGATGCCGGGAGTGACCACCATGTGCTTTAGGATACAGTGGGCTCTTGTGCTCCCCGACTCTGGCCCGTGGCGCACACACACCCAGCCCATGGCCAACTCACGTCCAGGGACTCCAGGCAGTACCAGCAGAAGGCGTGCTTGCAATTCTTGCACATCATCTGTGCGCACCCCTCGTCCCGCTCGATGTACACTTTGCACTTGGGGCAGCGCTTGATGGGCACGGTGTCCTCGTCAAGCTTGAACCCGGAGCTGTGGGAGAAACTGCGTGAGACTCTGTGCCCGGGGTCTGCGCCCTGCTGGGAGCACTGCCCACCTGCAGGGGCTGAGACCTTCTCTTGTCAAATGAAATAAACAAAGCTAACGGACGAGGGGCCAGCCAGTGTGGCGGTGCCCGCCCGTAATATCGCCATGGTGGGAGGCTGAGGCAGGAGAAGTGAAAGTTGAAGCCAAGCCTGGGCAACGTATCAACTTAGCAAGACCCCATCTCAAAATTTTAAAAGGCCTTGGGATGGAGCTCTATGCAAAGTCCTTGGGTTGAATACCCCATATGGGAAAGAGAAAAAAGAAAAACGAAATGGAGATTCTAGTGCCTATCAAGTGACACATAGAAGGGAAAAGGGAACATTTCAACTGAAAAATAAACAAAAAGGCAAGACGTGATAGTGCATACTTGAAAACCCAGCACTCAGGAGGCTGAAGCAGGAGGACTGCCATGAGTTCAAGGCCAGTCTGGGCTATAGAATGAGTTCTAATCTAGCCTGAACTACATAGTAAGATACTGTCTCAAAAAAACAAAACAAAAAAACTAAACAGGCATGGTATGGTGTTGCTTGCCTGTAATCCTAGCACTCAGGGAGGCTGAGGCAGGAATTCACACTGTGCCCAGGGTCACAGTGAAAGGGACAGTCTCCAAAGGGAACACAGAGGGTGGGTCACCCAGCCTGTCCTGGGAGCTGGAATCAGGACAGCGGGGACATGAGCCTGCCTAGCGAGCAGGTGGCCAGGAATCTCCAGGACGGGTGAAGAGAAGAGGAAGGATGCGGCTGGCCCAGGAGTGAGTGTGCAAAGTGCACGTGACAATGGGTGTGCGGCAGAGCGGCAGGGTCCTTGCCTGGTACACAGCAGGGGAACCTCATCCTGGGCACGGGGGCCCGGGGACCACGGTATCGGGAAGCAGGAGAAGGAGGGACTGTGGGCAGCCACACAGCGGAGCCAAACCAAGAGACACCGCACATTTGCCTGGGAGAAAGACCTGGATGTTACTATTTTCTTACTGTCCGCTCGACTAAATTTTAAAGTGCCCAGAACAAGGCTGTGAAGTCCACCTGGGCAGGGAGCCGGGCCATCTGCTGTGGGGCTGGCTGAGGCCAAAAACACAGCAGGGTTTCCCGCCTCTTCCTCCAGACTCGGGATTTCAGGCGACACAACCTCCTGGGCCCGAGGCCGCTGCAGACTTGCATTTGGTGATGCTTCTGGTTTCCACAGCGCCTGGCCCAGGGCTCTTCCTGTGTGCACACTGCTCAGATTACTTTCAACCCAAGCAGCCTTAGAGAAAGAGTCATGGGACTCAAGCCCTGCATAGCGATTTGCAGGGTGCCAGATCCGGTAAGTCAGGTGGATGAGGGCCAGCAGCAGCACTCACTGTATCTTTGATCAGAGCTCAAAAAGCCCCTCAGGAAAGAGGACTCCAGAGCTGCTGCAGAAAGTGGCAAGGATGATGGGATGAGTGTGTTCAAAGTGAGGGAGAGAATTCTGAGGGGGATTTGTGGCAGTGTGTCTGTCACTGTAACACTTTACTAAGTTTAAACATTCACTTGTTCTGGGCAGGTAGAGTGGAGTGCAGTTCTCAGGCATCTTGCTAAGTGCATGGTCTTACACAGTGCTGGTAAATGAACCATGGAGTGTGGGGTGGGGGGGTAAGTCCAAGTATAACGCGGGGCGTGATCAAAATGTGATCAAAATGCTTACACACTGAAATCGCCCCAAACCTGTGAAACTTAGAGAATATGCATGTATGAATCTGCCAGAAATGAAACCCATTCCTTAGCATAACCAGTATGTATTAATAAAAAATGTGGAAGAAGTAAATGCTGATAGAATGAAAAAGGATTAAGTAGCTGGGTGTGGTGGCGCACACCTCTTATCCCAGCACCTAGGAGGCTGAGCCAGGAGGACTACCTTGAGTTAGAGGCCAGTCTGGGCTACATAGAAAGACCATGCCTCAAAAAATAAAACGAATTAAAATAGGACAGCACGCTGGTGATTGATTGCTTTCAATGGAGTGGTCTCTGGGAGGTGATGTTAAAGCTGTGCACTTATAATTATCTAAAAAAATTAAAGGAGATAAACCATCAAACAGCTTCAGGCCTCAAGAGGCAGAGTGGGTGCCGAGGCTGGTGAGTCTGCAGCCTCATGCTCTCTGAGGCACTTCTGGGAGGGAAGCAAAGCCCCTCGCTCTCCCAGTTCCAACCCACCCTAGAGGGTACCTGGTCTCCCCTGGGAGGAAAGTGATGGGCGTGGTCTCAGGGCAGCCTTGGCCGGGATGCCAGCGAGCTTTGCAGGCTGAGCAGAATTCCATGTGGCACGACTTGCATTGCACCAGCTGCGGCGTCTGCAGCCCCAGGTCCTGGAGCTGGCACACAGCCTGGCAGGTGGATGCCGGGCACCAGGTCCGGCAGGGATCGAAGAGCACCTCTAGGGTAAAGAGAGAAATGGGCCAATCAGACCCGGGAGGATGAGGGGCCCAACGGTGAGGACCACGTCCAAGTGACAAAGGTAGACGCAGCAGGTCTCACAACTGCAGGTCTGGTGCCCCTGGCTCCCCTGGATTCCTGGCTTCCCCTGCACACTCTGGGCTCAGCCCTGAGTCCTTTCACTCTGCAAAGCTGTGTGCACCTCCAGGCTGGGCTCTGTGTCCTCTTCCTTCCTTATTACCTGGCCTGGTGCTCAGCACACAGGATGCTACTGTAAAATGTTAAACCATGGAAAGGTCCTGGGAGGCTGAGGCAGGAAGATCGTAAGTTGGAGCCCAGCCTGGACAACATAGTGAGACTCCCATCTCAAAAAAAGCTGAAAAAAAAAAAGGCTGAGATGTCATTCCATGCAAAGGCCCTGGGTTCAGCTCCCAGTACTGCAAAATAAAGGGCAAAGGGGAAAGACAGGAAGAAAGGTAGCTGAATTACTCTAACCAGACCCTCTCCTGCCTAAAGCTGTCTCCCCTCTCAAATGAGAACCTACACCATGAGCTAAGTATTGAATAAAATTAATCTTGCACCAGCCAAGTTTGGCCTTTAAACTGGATCCCAAGTTACCAAGGGGCCTCTTGTCATGGAATTAGGAAGTTTTTTAAAAACGAGATTCTTGTTTATACATACCCTTGTTCAAAAATTGCACTTATTGAAATAACTGTTCTTCCCTTCATGCCTGGCTATTTGTGTCACTTTCCCTTAAGTGCAGGAGGCACTGAACTCTTGGGGAAGGGAGACGGCACTAGCTAACAGCCCACCAAAAAGCCACCAGAAGCCGCAGGGTCAAGGGCCGTTTTCAGAAGCCTTCCACAGGCCACCAGTTCTAAGCTGTCAGGCTTCCCAGCAGGGCTGTCCTGGGAAATCACCTACAGAGAACTGACTTGTGCTAAGGCAAATTGGGAAGCAAAGAGAGGCCCTAGCAAAGTCTGGGTCAGACAGACTCTTAGCATCTTTTCTTAGCATCCAGGACAGGAGCTGTACTCGCTGGAACCCCAGAAGGCTAGGCTAAGGGAACCAGTACCACCGGGACACAGGGTCACAGGGTCATAGTACACCAGGAGCTTAGTTATGTCCTCCCTCTATGTGATGTCCCTACTCTGCACACGCGCATGCACACATGTGCCCCTTGCAATCACCACGTGTCCCCAATACCCAAGGAAGCTGGACCCAGGGTTCCGGGAACAGTCTTGGTCAGGTACAACCTTGCTAACAACAGAATCATCTCACAAGGCCAGAGGTGATACTGAAATCTCTGAGGCCTGTGTGGTTGCTGGGATTTTGTGGCATCTCCTCAGTTTTGCTGTTGAAGTTAAAAGCAGACAGTGATCTGTAAACAAGAGTTCTGGCAAACCTTCATGATGGCAGCCCCCGCTGGCCCACTGTCAAAGCCAGCCAACTCCTGATCTGATAAAACCAACCATGCATTTTTCATGGAAAAAAAAAATGTGAATTAACCAACAGCACAAAACAATCATATAAGTAGAGCCGGAAGGAAACAGAAGAACTTGACCAGAAAGGGACTATAGACCTCAGCAGCTTGCTTTCCACTTTGGCCTTCAGGCTAATAATGTCAAACTCTCAAGGTGCTCTTGGTAAGAAAGAAGGAACAAATCAGCTCTTGACTTAGTAGCCAGTATTTTTGCTGTTTGCTTTTCCAAGAAGATTCCTGGCTGTTAGATGTGTAGATATGAAATATAATAAAAATACAATAGATGTTTAAATTTTTAAAAACTTTATCATGGTAAAAGACACAATGCCACGAATACCCCTCACTCTGAACACATGCATTCTTCCCACTTTCTGCAGCAGCTCTGGAGTCCTCTTTCCTGAGGGTCTTAAGCTATACTGTCCTGACTGCCTTGATGTCCTGAATGGATCCAAAATATTTCCCTTTCATGGTCACTGTGACTTTGGGGAAGAGCCAGGAGTCAGCCACACAGTGTTGACCTGGTGGATAAGGTGGATGAGGACAAAGCATCATGTTTTTATGAGTTGCCTTTCCACTGGGTGGCACTCAGCACCAGCATTCACTGTATTTGTGATTGCACCTGCTAAAAACCCTCAGGAAAGAGGACTCAAGAGCTGCTGCAGCAAGTAGCAAGGATGATGGGATGAGTATGTTGGAACTGAGGGGGAGGATTCTGAGGGGGGATTTGCAGCAATGTGTCATTTACTGTAATACAATTTTTATGTTTATGCATTGACCATATATTTTGATCACCCATACACGCATGTCTACCTATTACACGTGTGTCTAATAGTGACCCTCAACACATACTGTAACTTATAGAGTGCACTGTATCTACTGTGTTTTCTTTATATATGTGAGACATGTTCTTAAACAAGCCAAACTATTTTCCGGAGCAATAGCAGAAACTAATCATAACTGGATATATTAGTACTGTCGTGTCATTTGGGAGATTGGAGTGAGCATTAGTATCTCGACTAGTCTCAGTGAAGCAGGCTTCTAGACACTGTAGTCTCAGGAGCTGTGAGTTCTAGTTAAGCCTGATTGACACCCTGGGTTGTTTTTAATCTCTCTAAGCTTTATTTTCTGAAAGAAGGAAAGAGACAAAGGAAGAAAGAAAGAAAGAAAGAAAGAAAGAAAGAAAGAAAGAGAGGAAGAGAAAGAAAGAAAAAAGAAAGAAAGAAAGAAAGAAAGAAAGAAAGAAAGAAAGAAAGAAAGAAAGAAAGAAAAAGATGACAGATAAGTCCAGTTGGTGAGACTGTGGGGAAAAAGGAACTCTTCTCCATTGTTTGTAGGAGTCTAATGTGGTACAACCACTATGGAAATCAGTGTGGAGAGTCCTCAAAAAACTAAAACTAGAAATTCCATTGGAACCAGCTGTTCCCCTTCTCGGTGCCTTCCTGAAAGAGTTAACGACATCATATTACAGTGATCCATGCATACTCTTGTTTATAGCAGCACAACTTATAATTGCTACATGTCCTATATGTCCATCAACAGATCAATGGATAAAGAAAATGTGGTATTTATACACAATGGAATACTACTCTGCCATCAAGAAGAATAAACTTGAGCCAAGTGCAGGAAAATAGCTGTACCTTGAGACCCTAATATTAAGTGAAACAAATCAGACCCACAAGCTTCAATATTGCATGTTTTCTCTTGTATGAGGAAGCTTTCTCCACCCACACACTGGAGTTAGCCAGGTGTGAGAACAGGTGCTCAGAAGATAAAGCAGCTCCCTTTGCTGGCTTCCAGCTTGCCTAGGATTTTGCTGGGAAAGCCAAGTGCAGTAGAGGTGCACTTCCAGCACTTGGGAGGCTGAGGCAGGAGGATCACTGCAAATTCAAGGCCAGCCTGGGCTACATAGTGAGTTCAAGGCCAGCCTGAACTACATAGCAAAACGCTGTCTCAAAAAATCAAAAGAGAGAGAGGAAAAAAAAAGGAGGCAGAAATGTTTAAATTAACATCCAAGCCTGTTAACTCTGATGAGATGCACTAAGGCTAAATAAAGAAAGACACATTTCGAATTAAACTTGCTTTCGGAGTTTTTGGTGACTAAATGTTGTCAACACTCATTTACATGAGTCTCCTGCTGAGCTCTCCGTGGACTGCGTTACACAGGCGGCCAGCAAATCAAAATCTGCTTTCTTATCACATCGCTCCCCCAGTTGGTTCAAGGGCCTGGCTGTGATCTATGGCTATACTTTAACTACCTTCCTCACACTTCATCTGGACAGGTCTTTTGTCATTTTTTTTTTTTTTTTTGGTTTTTCTCCCGTACCGGGAACGGAACTCACGACCTTGCGCTTGCCAGGCAGGCACTTTGCCGCTGAGCTAAATCCCCAGCCCCGGTCTTTTGTCATTTAAGTCTGAGCCCCTTTTTAAAAAACCTTTAGCATAATGTTAGTTAAACGTTTTCAAGGGATCAGCTTGATATTTTTTCTAACCTAAGTCAAGTTGGCTTCATTTTTATGCAACTAGAGAAGAGGGCAAAAAAGGCCTTTTAGACTAAGCCAAAGTACTAAACAAGAAAGTTGAAATTGGGGCTGGTGATTTAGCTCAGCGGCAAAAAGCGCCTGCCTGGCAAGCGCAAGGTCGTGAGTTCGGTTCCCGGTACCGGAGAAAAACCAAAAAAAAAAAAA
>NW_004955487.1:1904945-1972072 GCF_000276665.1 Chinchilla lanigera
GTACCGGAGAAAAACCAAAAAAAAAAAAAGAAAGTTGAAATTATTAGGTAGGAAAATTTACCCAGCTGCATTTTAAATTAAATTCAATGTCATGGAAAGTTCATGTTCTTATAACCCAAACAACTCAAGGTTTCTGTCAAGATTCTCTCTGGAAAATATTTTTAGAAGGGCCTAAAAGTCTTAGGAAGGCAAATTAATCAATTCTGTAGGTCCTCAAACCCACTCCCACTGCACAACACCCCGTTTATGCTAGAAAATGCCCCAAAGCACATCAGAGATGTCCTTTAAACAAACAAGCTCTTGAGGACAAATTTCAAGGCTGTGACAAAAATCTTGCTTTTTTAAACATTAAGCTGTTGTTGTTTTTGAAAAGTAAGCCTCCAGAGGAAATATGGTTGTCTTGAGCATTTCTTTTAAAAATTAAAAAACAAAAATGAAAACAAACAAACAAACAAAAACCTCTTAAATCCCACAAGCAAGTTTTTTTGGTCCAGTCTGCCTAGTGTTCTCACAGTCGGTGTTTTCGTGTAAACCTGTGGTCCTGGGTTGCAGCAGACACAGGCAGGACCTGGACCCCAGGGGTGAACAGCTCTGCTGTGGGTTTGGGAACCCTAGAAGTGTCCTCGAAATGAAGCCCTGTAGAAGAGGCATCTCCTGCTTATCTGTCCCTCTGCCCTTGTGCGTAGCAGCCTTGGGCCCAGAATATATGTGAGAATGAGGCCAAACACTCTCTGCAGCTCTTTAAAATGCCATTTTAGGGCTGAGTGTGGTAGTGCACGCCTGCAGTCTTGGCAATCTGGGAGGCTGAGGCAGGAGGCTCAGAAGTTCTAGGCCAGCCTGGGTAACTTACTGACTCCGTAAGACTCTGTCTCAGAATTAAAAATAGAAAGGGCTGAGGTTGCAGGGTTCAATCCCCAGTACTCCACAAAAAAAAACAACAACTTATTTTCATGATGTTTCAGAAGGCAAACAACATATTTCACTACTTTGCAGTATAACTCCCCAAATCAAAGGTGCCGGGGATATAGCTCAGCAGCACAAGTGCCTGTCTGGCAAGCACAAGGTCCTGAGTTCAATTTCCAGTACCAAAAAAAAAAAAAACAAAAAACAGGGCATGGTGGTGCATGACTGTAATTCCAGCACTTGGGAGGCTGAGGCAGGAGATTGTTGCAAGCTCAAGGTGAGCCTGGGCTACAAAGTGAGCTCAAGTCCAGCCTGAACTGCATAGTGAGACCCTGTCTCAAAAGGGCAAAAAAAAAAAACCAACCCAAGTCAAAGCTAACGTTGCTCTGTGTACACAAGCGCCAACTCATTCCACACAGGACCTCAAAAGATCCCCAGGTCTGCATCAGGCCAGGCCCAGGAAGAAGGGCTGTGCAGGGCTGGCAGGGGGTGGTCAGGCTTGGGTTCTTAACCTCCAGCAGAGTTAGAAAGCAGGGCAGGGGGCAGCAGCGCCACCTGTCAGCACAGCAGGTACTGACAGGTCCACCTGCTGGCTGTGGCTCCTTGTGAGACACAGATCTCAGTCACCCCCAGCTCCAGGCACCACCCTTGCCCTTGCCGAGCGCTGAATCAGTGCAGCAGAAACCCAGACTCGGCCTGCAGCTGGGACCACAGTCACGGCAGGCACCGCAGGCTCAGTCTCTGGACCTCTTCCCGTGAGTTCGTGCCATTTAAACTCATCCACCTAAGAGCCCATCCCTGGAGACATTAGACCATCACCAAGCTGAAGAATCATGTCCCACAAAGGTCATGTCTCACAAGCACCCCTGAATCCACAGTTGCTACAGACAAATGGTGTTTCCTGGGCTCCTCCTGCTACTGATGGGTCACCAGCCAAGACATGAAAGCTTCCAACCGCTCAAATAATTCAACAGGTCAGCTGAATCTCAGAAGTCCCATGGCCACCAACATTTTCACACTGGGGTAGCATTTCCACTCCCATCCAGTGACACCTAGTTGCATCCCCCAGCCTTCTCCCCGTCGTATTGGACATCAAAGTTCCCTGATATACTGAGCCACCTACCTCTTTCAAATTGTAGTTTTTTGTATCTTTGCATTATTTCAGCTGCGACCATGCATTCGATCTAAAAGAGAAAAAACAAGGAGTATAACAAACAGAGGACTAAAGAGAAAGCAACATAATGCTACACAGACCCTGCCATGCCCCACACCCAAGGGCCTAGTCTGCACGTACCTCGTTCTCCTGCAGGTGGCCCTGCTTGGGACAGGCAGCATCCGGGCAGCTGATCGCAGTTTCAAGTCCTTCTTTGATCAAGAGCTCCACATACTGTTTCAGGCACTGGACGTAACACAGAGAGGAGTGCATCAACATCTCTTCCTCCTCATGCAAAGGCCCAGGGATGCGTGAAGGAAACAGCCAGCCACTCCGCTCTTCCCATTTTATGTCTCTTACCATGTAGCTCCTAGCAACCACCCAGGGAGGGCCCTGCAGGTTTGATTCATGTGCCAAGAATTTATGGGACTTCACACTGGGTCAGCGAGCTGAGGGTGGGTTGAGCTCTGCACACAACACCAGGGAACACAAGACCAACGCTCCACGCTCAGCAGGGAGAAAGGACAAATCTGTGTAGGGGGGGGCACTAGGAAAGGGCATGTCATACATACAAGAGAGATGTTTCAGGCACCTTACTGAATTTTATTGTTCATTGTTTCCTTGATTCTTCAGAATACCTTTTTTTCTTGCAGTACTGGGAATTGAAGCCAGCGTGTTTGTACTGAGCTACATCCCTGGCCCATTTTTAGTTTTTTATTTTGACACAAGGTCTTATAAGTTGCTTAGGCTCAGCCTAATCTTGCAGTCCTCCTGCCTCAGCCTCCCAGAATAATGGGATTACAAGCACGAGCCACTATACCTTGATAAAGGAGCTCAAGGGACACTAAGGGTGGAAAAGCCCAGGATAGGCATTCTCTCTGAGACACCAGAGGGCAGGACTGTCAGCAGTGTAAGGAACACACAGGGCTGGAGACAGAGGGGAGAGGTCACACCAAGTCCATGAGGCCTGCACAGTGGTCCTGCTTAGTTCAGAGGTGAGGAAGGGGTGTCACAGTGGCACGGAAGTGGGGTGTCCTACGTAGGTTCGTTTAACATGAGGAGGGAGCAAGACTCTTGAGGGCTTTGGAATCAGACAGATAGAAGCACCCCCCCCCCCCGTTCCTCCAACGAGAGGCCATGAACCAGTAACTTGATACACGTGACCATCAATTCCTCATGACAAAATGAGGTGCCCGTATGGCTGGACCTTGTATCAGTAAAACAGAAAGCATCTAGGATGGGCATGGTGATGCAGCCCTGTAATTCCAGCGCTCGAAGGATCATTGCTCATTCCAGGCCAGCTTGGGCTATGCAGTGAGTTCAAATCCAGCCAGAGCTACATAGCAAGACCCTGCCTCAAAAGAGAGAGGGAGAGAGAGAACCCAAGAGCACTTATAGCTATCATGATTCCTGGTACCCGTCACCAGCAAAGAAATCAGTGCCCGTTGTTACCTTGTTTGTCTACATACACGAAGAGGCATTAAAAAAAAACAACCCCTATCAACAAGATCATAATTTTACTCTCTATAATTAAGTTTACCTAAATTAGAGCTTTGGGGGATATTAGAATATCTTAAATCAAGGGAATGTGGAAAACCCTAATGATATTGGGCAGGGCAGTAGATAATGACAGCATGATTCCCCCCAAGAAGCAAAATACAGCAATTAAAATGGGCAAAATGTACACTCTGGGGCAGACTCTGAACACCGCTGTTCAGGAGCTTGCAGGGGCCCTTAGCAGTGAGTCATGTCTGGCCGATGGTGAGCAAGAATGGCCCGAGTTCGCCACAGGAGGGCCTCTCGGTGTTGTGCGTGCAGTGCTTCTGTCCATCTGTTTACTACACAAAGCCTGGAGAGGTCTGGGTGCCGCATCTTGTAACCATCTAAACAGCCCCGTCTCCTGCCAGAGAGGAAGTGGGTCATGACTCAGCGTGTTTTCCCATCTAACAGCAAAAAGATGTCTTGAAATGAGCATCGGAGAAGAGGGAGACAGAGACACAGCTGCAACGAGAAACACATGGTCCAGAGGCAGACGGTGACGCAGTTTGTGATTATCAGATCTATTGTACCTTGTTTGTTTTTTATTTTTTTGCAGTACTAGGGATTGAACCCAAGGCCTTTGTCCTGAGCTACATCCCAAGCCCTTTTTAAATTTTTCATTGAGACAGTTTCCCCAGGCTAGGCTGGAATCTGAGATCCTCCTGCCTCTGGCTCTCAGAATACTGGGATGAGAGGCGTGCGCCACCAGACACTTCTGTTGTCACTTTCAGTGCCCAAGGAGCACCAGGCCCTGAGTCCTTCGTATCTGGCAGTGTGCAAACCTTGGAAGTGCCACCTCTCCCAGTTGCTAGCTGGGCAAACAGAAGCTCAGGTCAGTGAAGATCCAGCACTAAGCCGTGCTTGGTAAGCACCATTCCTGGCTCTCAAACCCCAGCTCTCAAACCCTGTGAGCGGGACTCGAAAGTTGATGCGGCTTTTGGTTGCTAAATTTTTTACATTTTTGTTTGCTTCTTCCTTAGAGACTCTTTCCTAAATAGTCATAGACAAAGTGTTTACTGTGACCTCCAACTTTTTTGCAGAACAAAGAATGACAGGAAGCTGCTTTCCCTGGCCGTGTCTGAGAAGACACCGAGCAAACACTGGGCCCTGATATCAGATGCTCAGGCCCTGCTGTGGGAGCAGATGCGGCA
Organism: Chinchilla lanigera; assembly: GCF_000276665.1. NCBI lineage: Eukaryota > Metazoa > Chordata > Mammalia > Rodentia > Chinchillidae > Chinchilla > Chinchilla lanigera. Next base: position 1,909,692 of record NW_004955487.1, read on the forward strand.
CACACTGCGCTCTGCCCCCAGAGGGGCTGGACACGGCCAGGTGAGGCTCTGACTGGCCACCCCGAGGAGCGAAGGAGTCTCCTGACTGGGGTCGGGGAAGGAGGCCAGACAGGAATGGTTGGCCCAAGGGAGTCCAGGAAGGAGCCTTAGCCAGGCGAAGACAAGGAGGGAGAGGGGCAATGGAGCCAAAGAATGTTCCAAGCTTTCCATTTTCCACTGTGGCTTCCAATGCTATCAAATCTGACAAAGAGCCAGCCCACATTTCTCCACCACACCAGAAGCTTCCCGCCAAGGAGCGGGGGGCCACATTGACCCATATGCCTCACTCCACACTGCAGAGTCTGAATTTTGTGTTTTCCCCTCAAAGGCCTATTGGCTACTGACTACCCTAACAGCAAGAGAAAATGCCCTGAAACTGGCCCCTAGGAAGCCTGCACAGCTTTGGCCTCTAAGGAACTGGAACATCTCACCCAGGCAGATCCAAACAGAAGGAGCAAAACCCCAGAGAAGGCACTTATTTAAGGGGAAGGGACCCTGGAATCAGAGAGTTGGGTTTGCAGCCCAGCCTGCCCACAGAGCGCCTTGCAGCCAGGCCAGGTCCTCATCTCTGCTCTGCCTCCTTGGGCGTGTGGTAAGCACGGCAGACACAGAGAGGACAGTGTGGGCTGTAGAAGATTGCTGGGATCCCCAAGCCTTTCCCCAGCCTTTCTGGAGCACTCAAGAATGGATGATCTTCTATGCTTATTTGCCTCAATAGGAAGTTGTATGAGAATGAGAGCTGTTTATTAGTTTCTTTCTACTCCCCACACCTAGTGGTGCTAGGAATTGAAAGTGGTAGGGAGCACGGGATAGGTCCATGCTGCATAGATGGACAGATGCAGGATAGATGGATGGATGGAGAGAAGGATAGAAGGATGGATGGAAGGATGGATGGATGGACGGATGGATGGACAGATGGATGCTAAATGAGTAGATGGATGTTTGAATGGATGGATGGACAGATGTTTAGATAAATGGATGGATGGATGGTAAACAGGTGGATAGATGTTTGAATGGATGGATGGATGGAGAGATGGATGGAAGGGTATGGGTGTGCAGAAATGACCAGACACCTGTGGAGAACCCTTTCCCTGCCTCTCAGGAGAGGACTGAAGACCTGGGACAGAGACCACACTATCTACACATGGCTATGGCAAAGCACAGCTGGGTGCGTGGCTCCACTGTCTGCCCAACCAGCACTGCTGTGCCGTGACACCAGCAAAAAGCCCCACAAGCAAATCTCGAGGGGTGGTTTTGGGAACCCAGATAAAACTGCCCGCAAGCCCACAGCTCCTATTCTGGCAACAATGATGACCTTCCAGACTACAGGACATGATTTTAATAACAAGCCAAGAGTCTAAAATATTAAGGCTGCTTCTGTAAAGTTACTGCATTAAACACCTCCAAACCTTAGATGTAAAAAATATGTTCCCATCTTCAAATCCTCCCTGCAACTCTCACTCACAAAACCCTCCAGGTCCTATACAAGTGTGCCCTGTGAGCTCTAAGGCTGTGTCCCTGGTGTAACCTTTGAAACTTCGTATGGTTCCTAGGGTGGGGTCCTTCAAGTGTAGAACAAAGAACAAGATATGAGATTACATCCCTAAAACCCCAGCACACTGGGAGGTTGAGGCAGGAGGATAGCAAACTCCAGCCCAGCCTGGACAACTGACTGACTTTTCGAGACTTTGTCTCAAAATAAAAAATAAAAAAGGGCAGTGGGGATGTAGCTCAATGGGAGAGGGGGATTTTAATCTAAAGAGCAGGTGCACTGGAACGTAGAGGCACGCAGCAAACATTCCGGAATGGCTGCTTCCACCTCCCCAGCCTGCAGAACCCTTTTTAGGAGCTGCAGAATTCTGGCCATGCAGTGGGCTTCTCAGAACAGTGAGAAGACACGGACCATAGGCCTTTGGTATGGCACGAACCTTCATCCACCAATGGTGCACCCCTTTGTCTTTTATCAGTAAGATTTGGAGGCCCCCAACAGCCCAAGATAAAATAGAAGGCCTCCAAGTTTGAGTCCCTGGGTCACACCGGTCTGGCTGCCATCTGCAAACATGAAAAGGGGAAGGGCGCAAGACAAGGGATGACTCTGCAGGAAATGAGCCCTGCTGTGGTCCCTTCGCCGTTGGGACCCGCACCGGCCACCCCATCCTCCTGGGGCACACTTCCCCACCCTCACCCGCGTAAGGCACACTGAGCCCCTGCTGTGCTCTGGCACCCTGACAGCTGGGGTCCCTCAATACCGTACCTCTCAGACCCTGAGGAGCACCTGGGCTGTGCCCCGAGAACTGCAGAGACCTTGGACCTCCAAAACCTCACCTCTCAGAGCAGCCAGGAAGCAGGGCAGCTGCCAGGCCTCCTTTGCCTTCCCAGGCCGCTGGGGACCAAGGCTCGCAGAGGGGAAGGCAAGTGACCACGAAGCCTCAGCTGCCCCCTGCGCGGAACACTGCCGCCAATGGCAGACAGCGGGGAGCTCTTTCCATTACTTTAATTTTTCACAAATAGCGGAGGGGGATGGAAATCAGGACTGTTTTCCTGCTTCTGGGATCTCTAGAATGGCCTGGTCTCACATTCCCTGAGTTAAGCTTTCCGCTGGGAAGAGCGCTGCTTATTTATTTCACTACAATTCCCCAGAAGGAGGAAACCAAAACAAAAACAATGAAATGCAAGCTGGTCGGGGAGGGCCGGACACTTTCAGCAGGAAAAGCACACAGCACAGCCTGTGGCAGCCTGCAGGTGAAGGAGGAGAGAGCAGCGGAAGTCCCCAAAGGCTTTGGCAGAAAAGGGCAATCTTGCAATTAGTGTGGACTGTAAAAAATGTCCCTCCGGGCATCAGCAAGGGGTGCTGCAGAAAGCTGCTTATTTCAAGTACCTTGACAAGCTCACCCTCTCAGCTCGGCCTCCAGAAAGCGCTGAGCACACACCTGTGATAACTGCACAAGGTCCCCCTCTCCCCCTCTCCCCCTTTCCCTCCCTCTAAAACCATTTCCCCTCCTGCACTTTGAAGTTGTTTTCCCAGGGCTTTCACGAAGCACGTCTCTGGGATGTCAGCTCTAGCGCAGGGATCAATTCACTTCCATTCAATTTGTGAGCCCTGATCGATTTGCTAGCATGAGCCCTGCACTTAGCGAGGTGTTTAGCGGATGCAGGAGAAGCCAAGTCTTCTGGGCATAAGAAAGAGGCAGCAGCAAGAACTCAGAGGATGGGGGACTTAAAAGCAGGCAAGGCTGGGGCTCCTGATTCAGACTCTGAGAAGATAATGGGTGCTGGGCTCCATCCCAGGGCAACTGTGAACAAAGCCTGCAAAGCAAAAGCATGAACAGCATCTCCACAAGTGCAGACAGGCAGAAGGACTACCTGAGTGACAGACTCTCACCTCCTCCTCTAAAAAGTGCACAGGCAACTGCCCCTGCTGGCAAGTTAAGGTAGAAATTAAATTCAGAGGCAACACTTGAACTTTCTGTTTCCCTGATTGTTTTCAGACAGGGTCCTGCATTGTAGTATAAGCTGGCCATAAACTCACTATGTAGCCCAGGTTGGCCTCCAACTTATGATGATCCTCCTGCCTCGGCCTCCCAAGTACTGGAACTAGAGGCATGCACAAGCCTGCCTCAGCAGCACTCTTGGATTTTTAAAGAAAGTTTCCCTACTCGCTTAAAAGTCATGACTGTGGCAGTACTGAATTTGGGGGCTTTACTGACATATAACTGACAAATAAAAATTGTATATGAACCAGGCGTTATGGTGCACACCTGTAATCCCAGCACTTTGAAAAACTGAGGCAGGAGGATCACAAGTTTGATTTCTGCCCGGGGAACTTAGTAAGGCCCTGTCTTAAAATAAAAAATTAAAAAGGCTGAGGATGTAGCTAAGTGGTATCACTAAAATTAAAAAATAATAATAATAATAAAGACTGTGCATGTTAGGGGCACACCCTAACCCTGATGTTTTGATGTATGTTAAGCTTTTGTTTGTTCTAGTGAAAACCATTCATGTCTTTCAGCAATCTCCTGAATAGAATACAGCACGACCAACCACATTCAGCACCGCTCAGACCTCCAGAATGCCTACATCCTGCAAAACTGAGACTTTATCCCCTCCTCCCAACATCGCCCGAGTACCGCCAGTGCCGCACCACTCTCTACCTTGGTGAGTTTACTCTTTCCACTTCTGTTTGGGAATAAGACCAAGTAACATTAAATGATAGCAGCTACAAGTAAACTCATTTTCTGATTTCTCACTCACTCTTCTTTCCCGATGCATAAAAATTATAGGTTGGAGTTAGACACAAAACCAAAACTTCCTGAGTTGGAACTCCATTTTCATTAAAACACAAATTATCTGGGATCTATTTTTAGCCCCTAGGGATGTTGGCTCCATGTTAAAGAAAGTTCACTCTAGCTAGATACCCTGTTACAGTCTCAAGCAAGGCATTTGAAATAAATTAAAATGAGAGGTGAGAAAGCTTTTCCAGTCGGACAAGAATATGTGCCGTGACCAGTTCTCTAATTCATGTAACCAGCCAGCTTTTGTACTCCAAGGAACCCTCTGATACAGCTTAGCTGCAATTCCCCAAGTGTCCCTCTTGTGTGGAAGGGCCCTGGATCATGGGGTGCTGTACTCATCCATGGATTTGTCCATGGCTGAACATGCTCTTTCAAGTGGGGCCAGTCACTGGCGAGGGGTGACCTAGAAGGTGCATTCGTGTCCCCAGTTCCTCCCTTCTCTCTCTGTTTCCTAGTTACCGTGAGGTGAGCAGCTTTCCTACGCCAGACCCTTCTGCCATCTTGTTTGTGCCTTGGATCCAGTCAACCATGGATGGGAAATATGGGCCAAAATTATAAACTCTTTTTTTCTAAGAGTTGTGAGCATCAGGCATCTCATCCCTTAGACAAGAAAGTGATTAAGATACCCAGGTTGGGGCAGAAACCTTCTACTCTGGGCTGCTGCCTGACTTACAGACCTCTCTACATCTAAAAACAGAAGCCATGCAAAAGCCTCAACAAAGAGATTCTATCACCCCACAACAGTTACTCAAAAGCATTTCTTGGAATGCCTGGAACCAGAGCATAATACTCCCGATGGCTCCAGTGGAACATGACCTTGACCCGAGACCAACCAGGGTACAGAAGATGCACTGGCACTGGGCGATGGTGGTCATCTGCTCCACTGGGTACTCCCCGAGGCACAGCTTGCAGGATACCAGCGGGTCGAGGGCCAAGTCCCAGGTGGGGCGGTACCGTGCTGTGGTCATTGCAGAGCAGTCTGAAAAGAGAGACACATGTGGTCAGAGCTCCGGCCTATGGCCTCTGCGGGACTACTTCCAGGGCCTGGCCAAAGACGGGGCCAGGAAATATACAGAACTCATCTCAGTCCTCTGAGCTTTTTCAACCAGGGTTACTGACTTGGATCAATGGTGGATCCTTTACCATCCTGACAATAACTATTTTTTTAATTTTTATTTTTATGGGTTCACATTGGCAGGACATATTGGACACATTCTTCATGGGAAGACACTACATATACATAACACGTCCTAATTCCATGTTTCACCAAAAATATGATCTATAGGGAAAATGAGTGCTGGCTGTCACAATGGTGATGGCCAGGGTCATGCAGACTGGGCAGGGGTCAGCACCTATCCTTGGGGGCTCCCAGCCATTGCCTATTGACTGCGTAACTAAATGTTTCCATCTGAGAGTATTAAATCCCCCCTAAGCCCCCTTGATTTTAGCCTCCTGCTTCAGTCTGTACCCAAACTACTATAATTCCAGCACTCTGGGAGGCTGAGGCGGGAGGACTACAAGATCTAGTCCAGCCTGGGCAACTTAGCGACTCAGTGAGACTCCAGATCAAAATGAAATTATAAAAACCAGATATGGTAACCCATACCTGTCATCCCAGCACTCTGGGAGGCTGAAGCAGGAGGACCACAAATTCCAGCCAAGCTTCTTCCAAAGAACTCAGCTATTGGATTGAACCATTTTTATTGTGTTTTCTCAGTGCTGTGTTTTGGAACCACAGCCTTTGCACTGAGCTGCCTCCCCAGTCCTTTTTACCTTTTTATCTGGAGGCAGGTGTCTTACTGGGTGTCTAAGATGCTCAGCAAAAACTGAAGCCTTGCAAAGCCTCCCGCCTGATCATGAGCACAGTGACACGGCCCAAGACAGTACATGCAGAACCTTGGGCTGAAGTTTCCTGGGGGGGTGAGGCATCCCCTAAATTTCCCCCTGCTCCCCATCCTGGCAGGGCAATATCTCCCAAGCAGTTCCCTGTCCTGAAACCTCTCTGGCCTTTGTCCTGTCTTTCCTGTCTCCCAAGGTCTTTTCTTCCCAGCTTGGGATCTGGACTCTTCCTGTTTACAAACCCTCCAACGTGACCCAGGGCACCGCATGGAGGGCTTGCTCTGCCCAGCTTCCTTGCTTTCTGCATGACCCCAGACAGTGTGACATCGCTGGGGCCTCTCTTCTGCTCCTGACCAGACCCATAACCTATGGGTCTGAAGCAGATTCGGTTCTCATGTGCGAACCACATCTGTGTTCTTTTCCCCTGAAGAGTCCACAGTCTCTGAGCTGTGCTCCACATGGCGATTCCAATGCTGGCCACAGTAAGACTTCCCTCTGTGTTAAGTGTGCATCGTAGAGAACCGTCACGGGCCTTCCTGTGTGGGTGGGAAGCCCTCAGTCTGATCCTGCAAACGCTGAACAGCTGCAATTTTGCAACAGGAATTTGCTAAGAGAATCACAATGCACCAAACAAGAAAACACAGGCTTTGTTTTCGTAATGTGAATGTCAAGGCCTAGGAAGCAACAAACTATTTTAAGAACATCTGGGTGATTACACATATTATTCAATTTAAGCAATTTGAAAATGTTTGTAAGGCAAGTAACTTATTAAGCACCACTGAGGTTATGGAAAAAGCGGTAGGTCGTGATGCATGAGGCTGGGCCTAGAGTATAAATGAATTAAAGAGCAGAGCACAAGAGAGAGCATGGAAAATGGGGAGGCGGGTCTTTTTGCAAATGGGAAGGGGACCGAGAGACACAGGGAGGGGAAGGGAGAGAAAAAGAATGAAGATGTATGACACATGCACAGCGACTCTGTGTGATCATTATGTACTGGAAATCCGGATATATAAAAATTGAAGGTAAAAACCAAGGGGCCCACACATGACAATAGTCCAAGCAGTGTATTAAGATCAATGCAGTTGTTGGCTCCAGCCATCCCTTCTGTCCCCTGCCACCCTGGCCACCTGTAAGTGCAGTGAAGGAGGACAAGGGAATCCGGCCCGTCCTGCTCCACCTCTTACTTCGCGACTCCTCAGGGTCCTTGTGCTCCCAGAGGTGACCAAGTCTCACCGCACTGCCTCCCTGACCCAACTTGCTTCTCCTTCCCCACCGCTTCTGCAAACACCACCAGCCCTCCACACTGAAGTCCACCCCGGTGCTCTGTGAAGTCTCCCCGGTTGCTTCTTGTCCCTGCTGCTGCCTGTGGCCTACCCAAGGGCCTCACAGTGTCTGCTGCCAGAGCAGAGTCACCTCAGAGTCCCCATGTGCAGTTTCCTGGGTCCAACTCAGACCAGCTAAAGCAGAATCTTGGGGGCGGGTATGCACACACTGCAAGCTGTGTGTTTATGAGCCTTTCAAGGGACCCCGATTCACAACACAGTCTGAGGGTCAGGGGCCTGTGTCATTCCACTTGATGCTCTGCTCACTCCTGCCACCCAACTCCCAAGCCCCTCATCCCAAGTGACATCCAGACCGAGCACCCTGGGTCAGCGTCTGCATAGCAACCTTCAATCTTCATCACACCTCCTTCCGGGTCAGTGTGCTTCTTGAGGTCTATGATATGTATTAATCTGTCACCTTCTGCAAGAGGAGGGCGTGTTACCTAAAGGTAATGCTGGGCACAAGGGGATAATCCATAACCACAGCAAATAATGAGGTGACAACATACATAGTAAATGTTTAAATTAAAAGTAATTATTACAGTAAAAGACACATTGTCAAGAATCCCCCTCAAAATCCTCCCTCTTGCTTTGAACACACTCATCCCAGCATTCTTGCCACTTCCTGGAGCAGCTCTGGAGTCCTCTTTCCTGAGTGTCTTTACGAGTTGCAATCAAAAATATGGTGACTGCTGCTGCCAAGTGCCATGGACAGAAAGGCAGCCTGTGAAGACACGATGCGGTGTCCTTATCCACCTTGTACATCAGATTTGGCACTGTGTGACTTCTAGTTCCTCCTCAAAATCAAAAGGACCATGAAAGGGAAATGTTTTATATCCATTCAGGACATTGAGGCAGCCGGGACAGTGCAACTAAAGACACGCAAGTCTCTTTATTTATAATTGTTTAACTCCTTGGGTTTTGCTAGGTGACTGACTAACCTATACTCACACTAGGAAGTGTATTCAGCAGAGCTCAACTAAATTGCAAACACCTTTTCTCGTGGGACAGCTCCCTATTAAGGTTCTGCAGGAGGAAGAAACTCCTCACTAAATTTAGGGATTGTGGGGAGCAGAAACAGCAGGAACCTGACCCCCAAAGGAGGCCCACAGACTAGAGGGCGCACTCACCTGCCTGGGCCACCACAGTACAAGGGCAGTGGGTGACAATTTCACAGGAGGAACTGCCCACTGCCATAGAAGGAAGCGGAGGCTGCATGCGCATGATAGGAATGTGTATACTGAGTATACTGTGTACTTTTAAAATCCTGCCTATCTGGGAGTGGTGTCAAATGCCTATAATCCCAGCCTCAGGAGGCTGAGGCAGGGGGATTGCCACAATTTTTGGCCAGCCTGGGCTACATAGTAAGTTCAAGGCCAGATTGAACTACATAGCAAGACCCTGTCTCAAAAAATCCAAAGAAAATTTAAAAAAATAAAATCTTTCCTAATCCATCTGTCTACACCTTTTACTGACTTGTTCTAAAAAATTATTTTTCTGTGACAGAAGCCAGTGAGCATCTGTAGCCTGTGCCATGGAGGGTGAGGGGTGGGCCAAGGTTTCTCAGCTCATTTTGGGGGGATGTTGTCCAGTGACAGGGGCTTTCTAAACCTTTCCTGTGCCCCTGTCAGGGTGTGAGGTAGGTTGGTCGCTAGAAGCTGCCCCACAGTAGGGAGAGGACAGGGACTGGCCCTGGGCTTACAGCTGACACTTCCCTCCATCCCTGGTGTCTGTGCCACCCGTAGCACAGCTGGAATGGAAAGAAAAGCCAGGACAGGGACCAGCTCTCTGCCAGTGACTCCCAGGACTCCTCAGATCTGAGACATACCCAGCTTTTGCACAGCACAGAGATCCTGCTGGAAAGGGCTCTGGAGAAACATCCAGCCTCCAATGGGGCTGGGCTAAGCCTCTTCCTCCCCGGCCTCTGCAGATCTGCAGGACCGATCAGCTTTTGGAAGCAGCCTCCTCCACAGGCCTGGCCTGGGAAACAGCTGCCGTCCACGCAGCCAGCTCGCTGTCCTCATCCAAGCTTGGCGCAGAGGAAGCTGCCCTCCTCAGAGCACCGAAGAAACACTTGCATACAAGTTTCCCATTTCCTGGTAGCTTCAACCTCATGCTCTGCTTCCCACAGGGGGCCCCAGACTCAAGAGAGCTTTTGACCCCAGTCCAGGGATGAAAGGCAAAGAGAGACAGAGGACCCATTATTTCAACTCCAGTGGATGTGTCCAGATAAATAGGAACTTTTGGTTACTGGTGAACAAGGCTTTAAAAATCAAACATCAACGTTAAATTTTAATGTTGAAAGGGGTCTTCAGATCGTTTTTCTTTTCAGAGCTGTTTCCTTGCTCTGAAGGGTTTAGAGATTTGCTAAGGAGCCAGGGCGCCCACCTCCACCCCCACACGCCACCTTCCTCTCTGATAATGAAAAACCTTCCTGGCTAGTGACAGACCCTCTCCTTCTTGCTTTGTTTTGTTTGCAGGTAAGGGCTCAAGGAAAAATAAGCACATCTGAGCAGGGTATGTCCATCTAGGATCAACCTTGGAGAGCTGTGGCTGATCTGATTTTAATCACAATCTGATACACAAAGAACTGTCTATGGGATTGGGGGCAGGAGGCTGGTTGCTACCAGCATTAGGCAGGATTTTTTGGTGGGGTCCTCCTGTAAATCAGTGCTGAGCACCCTGGAGACCAGGCCAGTGGCCAGCTTGGCAGGGCCACAACCGCATCATTCATTAACCCGGAGCCCTGCAGCTCACAACAAGCCTGGGAGGATTTGGGGTTTGGGGCTTACCAAGCCCTTGAGTGAATGGGACAGGGAGTAAGTCACGGAGGAGACTGAGTGTGGGGAACAAATGGGGTGAAAATGTGGCAGAACAGATAGGTAGAAAGGAGGCAAGGAAAATTTTAATTTTAAAAAAATTGTACTTTTAAGATGAGCGCAACTTTCGGGACACTGGGTTAGCCCAGCACAATCCATATGGGCATTCTGTGGATTAATTTATGTTTTTCCTCTTTAAGACTCATCACACTCCAAATTCCTTAAGGACACTGGAAAGCCAACAAATTAGCTGATAAAATAAACCTGATCTTAAGATAAAGGAACAGATTGAGAGACTTCAAGAGATGTTTAAAAACAAAAACAAAACAAAACAAACCTAAGCTCTTATCTTCACTTTTAAAGTGGGCTATTACGTTTGGGGAGAACGGTCATTTTTCATATTTTTTTTTCTTCTTTTTCTCTGTAAGCCAAGACCAAGGTGGAACTCCATGTAGACTCAAATATTCCCCCACTGTCTCAAAAGAAATATAAATGTTCCCAGTTCTAGAAAATAATGCACCTTACTTTATGAAAGTCTCAGTGTACATTTTTCTTTCCTAAATAAATCTCTTCCATGCCTTTTATACAGTAGTCCTGAAAATTCTTTTATTGCAATGGGAGTCAGTGAATGTATTCTGTGGGTAGGGTAGGTTTAGGCTCCCCATCTCTGCTATGGGAACCGCCTGGGATCTTTTCTGATAACAGAAACAGAAATCAAAAATCTAGATTTGCCTGGCTTGGTGGTTCACACCTGCAATCCCAGCTGCTGGGAGGCTGAGGCAGGATTACTGCAAGTGTGAGGCCACCCTGAACTACATAGGGAGACTGTATCTCTTATAAAAAAAAATCTGGATTTAAACTCAGCTTTGGCCATGGCTGATCATGCAAGCTGGAGGCTGTCACTGTACCTTTGTGGACCAGTGACCTCACCTGTACCCAGGGATGCTGGCTGGGGAGCTGGCTTCATGATTCCTGGAAGCTGTGATCTTCTCTGAGCTCACGACACCCTGGCTGTGCGGGCCACCTGAAGTCACATGACCAGGCTCATTATGGGAGGAGGACGGGTAACAAAGTGAGGTGGGGAGGACAATAGAATGTCCTTCTGAGCAGTCAGCTGCAGCCAACCAATGCCAGCTGGAGGAAGGGATGCTTCCCTGTGTCCTCCACCCTCTCCAGAGCTCTCCTGCCATCCCAACCCTTCTTCTTCTTCTTGCATTCATGTGCCTCTGTCCCTCCCCTGATGCTTTACCAATACTAGAGAAATGCGTCAGGTATGGGGAACTCCTAAACTCTGCTGTTGACACAGGACTACAGAAGCTGGAAGCCACGGGGATGGGAAGCCGCCTGCAGAGCTGTTCAAAGCCCTTTCCCCAGAGAGGTTCGGCCTCTGAAGAGCTCAGCATAAAGGAAGGGAGGAAATAAAAGCAGCATGGTGACAAGAGACCTGCTCCAAGGGCCTTTGAGACGCAAATGGACTCACCCTCATTTCATCAGTTCCAGGCTGCCATTTTTACTTATCCCCAGCACTTCCACCAGAAAAGAAGGAAACCTCTAGGTTGCAGAGACAAAGCACACTCCCCATCACACCACGTTCTAAAGGGTCTCATGTCCAGTGTATTTTGCTGCAGTCCTTGCTTTTTAATAGCCAGATGAAGACCTCAAATAGGGAAAAGTTGATACTATCAACTCCCTAGGGCTGCAGCCAGCTGAGCTTGGCTTCCAAAGTAGACACAAAAATGGGTTCCATGAGGGTTCCAGCAAAACAAAGAGAGGAAACGGATCCTACCATCTCTTCTCAGAACACGTGCACGTCAGGATCCGCTAAGTGGTAGAGGCTGGGGACATTCAGGGTACACAAGACTATGAAACACACACATGGGTTCAGGCTCCTACTTTTCCAAGGGGTACCAATATGTTAGGATGAATAAAACATTTCGCCACTAAGGAAAGAGATCTGAGATGCAAAACATGCCCAAGCTGGTTTGAACATCACACATGTACTGAAATATTTCACGGCACCCCCAAAAAACGTGTAATTTGGGGCCAAATAAAAACACACCATGAATAAAGCATAACATAAACTACAACCGCTACAACTACAGACAGATTATCTCCTTCCAATCATACATTAAACAGACATCTTGGACCAGGTGTTGGAAAAGCTGGCAGAGTACAGAAAGATGCCCTGCCTGGGAGACAGGAGATGAATACGCGAGGCACATCTGAAAAATTGCCCACTCGTTGACCGACAGTGTGTGCTCGGGAGAAAAATGAAGCGAGGCTGGAGATGCAGCTCCACTGTAGCGCACTGGCCTAGCATGCAGGAGGCCCTGGGTTCAAACCCAGTCCTGCCAAGGGGCATTCCGGAGAGGGGTACTTGGGAGAAACTGCGCTGAGCGCCATATCCACAGAGAGTCATTTTCTTTGTGTGTGGTGGGGACTGTGTGGGTAAGAGATCGATGGATGTGTCCGGTGTGATGAATGACAAACGGATGACGGCGATTAGTCACCTGCTACACGTGCTTGGAAAGAGGGGCGGCCCGGGGTGCTGGCAGTGTGGGCACGGCAGGCAGACAGACAGACAGAGGCATCAAAGGCCATGCCAAGACCTCTGATCCACAGTGAGCTGCACCTCCTTGGGCCCTGGGGTGGGATGCACAGTGTCACTCCCACTTAAGAGTATAGCTTTGGGGACATCTGAGTCCCCTTCTTCCCTGTACCCCTGTGTGGGTGACACCATGTCTCCCACACCAGCAGGTTTCTCCTGCAGAGACTGTCAATACCGGGCCACATCTCAATTTATTTTATTTTATTTTATTTTATTTTATTTTATTTTATTTTATTTTATTTTCAACTCTTTCAGTTTTTTGTTTTTTGTTTTTTTAACTTGTTTGTTTTGTTTTTGAGGCAAGTTTTCGCTTTGCAGTCCTGGCTGGCCTTGAACTCACTACATAGCCCAAGCTGGCCTGGACCTTGAGGTGATCCTCCTGCCTCAGCCTCTTGAGTGCTGGCATTAAACAAAGAAACAAAACACTACCAAAGGAAAGAAACTGAAGCCAGCAGGGCACAGAAGCTCTTGTAGACCCTGGTGCAGAGGTGCTGGCTGGTGACAGGCTGGCTGGCTTTGGGGGTTGGGATTCCTGATAGGTCTCAGGAGCCAGGACACTCTGCCAGGGCCTAGAATCCCACAGGACACAGTGGGTGAGCGGTCAGCACCAAGAAAAGGAAACCACCTGCATCCTGAAACATCACTTGGTATTTGCATAAGAACACACAGCCTCCAGCATCCTCCAGTGCTAGGAGGCTGAGGACAAGCTCAGACCTGGGCTTCTCTCTCTAAGGATGGCCCCAGGCTTCTTCTGAGGGTCACCTCCCCACAGCTGCTGCCTGACATCCTGCACCCCCCTAAGCCCCGGAGCTCAGAGGTACACAGTCCCCAAGGATCGCTTCAGAAAGAGAACACAGCGGTTTCCAGACTTGTGCAGGAAAGAAACCTGGAGCCTGGAAATCCCCATCCCACTCCCTGAGGCCCAGTGGCAGCTGTCCCTGGGGACAGACTGCATCCACACAGCCCCCTCACCAGGCAAGCCTGGCTCTTTCCTGCTCAGAAGTGCAAAGAGGAACATCTGCTTTCCCTCCATGCCCAAGAAGCCCAACTGCACAGCCACCTGGGTTCCCTGCCCTGCAGACCAGCAGCAGCAAGGCAAGGATCCCCCTCTGCCTCCTTGGAATGCTGTGTTCCTCCTGTAGGTGTGACTTGAGCCGACTTCTAGTTACTAACAGTTATAACGCACACATGGTGCCATCGCTAGGCAGAAGATCCTGCATCCTATTTCACAGGGCCTCAATTCTTTTCCACTGTGATAAAGATCGGAAAAGTACGAAAAGGCTCCTCATAACCAGGAGTGGTGGTGCATATCTGTAATCTCAGCACTAGGGAAGGCTGAGGCAGGAGGATCAAAAATTCGGGCCCAACAGCGACTTTGCAAGGCTCTATCTCACAGTAAAAAATAAAAAAAGGTTGGGGATGCAGCTCAGTGCAGAAGGCCTTGGGTTCAAATCCCTGTACTGCAGCCAATCAATCCATCAATCAATAAACAGATAAATATCTCTTGGTTTTAAAAGTCAAGCACAACAGCCTACAGAATCAGTACCACTTCAGCAGTTTGAGGTGATGATAATATTGCCATCTCTTGTTAGGCTTCCCCAAGCACACTGGTCCACCCTCCGTTAAACAGCCAACTTTCTCAACCATCTGAGATTCTCCCCAAAATAGAGACCACCCCCTGGACCTATCCCTTCCTCTTTGTTTCATTCCAGAACCTTTTTCTGATATGTTCAACACATTCTTATTGTTTTCCTGTTTTAATTTAAAAAGAAAAACCAATAGCAATGGTACAGAACTTGAAAACAAGACGATAGGAAATTAACAATGGTTTTTATATTGCATGTGGTTATCTTCCAGGTGGCTGCTCAGATTACCAGATACAGGCATGCAAAATTATCTTTCCCTTGAAAAGCACATCAATTCCACTGGAGAGTCAGTGTTACCATGCAGCTGTACAGCAAACCTATTCAAAGGAACAATCATTGCTGTCTGTTGTTCTTTCCTTTGCTGCTTAGTCAAGTGGAAACAACACCAGCTTCCTTGGGCAATGCCAGCATCCAGCAACTGTCCGGCAGCCGTAGTGCCAAGCAGATGTGAGGGCAGGATCCCGCACACAGCACAGAGGACCCATGAACCTAGTTCTGACCAATAAAGGTGCAGGACATTTGAAAGACACTTAGAACTGGCTGCACTGGTTTCTAACATCTGTATTCCAATTTGTATTTTGCAATCTGAAGTCAACACTAGAGAGAGGAGAAGTTAATTCACTTATCTTCCATTTAACAGACTAAGAACTGAGGTTGAAGTAGGATATGCAAAAGCTAGGGGTGGTGGTGCATGCCTGTAATCTAGGCACTCTGGGAGACCAAGGCAGGAAGACAGCAAGTCCAAGGCCAGTCTGAGACTCAGTCTTAAAAAACATTGTTTTAAAACTGCTGGTGATATAAGCTCAGTGTGAAGGCCCTGAGTTCCACCCCCAGAACCATCAAAAGAAAAGCAGTAGAAAGAGCAGGAGAAGGTGGGGGAGGAAGAGGAGCAGAGGGAGGAGACACAGTCTGCCCAGAGCAATAAGCAACAAACCTAGGATTTGCACCCAAAGGCTCCCATAGTCTCAGTCTACTGAGAACCAGCAGGCAAGTCCACTACGCTGGCTTCCCAGACCTTGGAGAGGACCAACCCCCATGCAAGGCTTCTTCCCCACACAAAGGTGCGGCTGCTGATCCAGCTGTTTTGCTTTAAGAAATACGGCGCTGCATCCATTTCTTTCAGCTTCTCGCACTTGAAAATGGTATCTTTTTCAAAAAGCAAAGACAGAGCTGTCTTTCTTTTCCCTGGCCAGGATACAGAGACCCAGGGTGCTAAATCCCTGGCCACATGCACACAGAAACACCAGGCCTCTCCTCATGGGCAGTCCCAGCAGATGGCTGTCCTCCTACAGGGGTGATCAAAAGACGAAGTAAAACATTTAAAAGCTTTATTATAGTTGGGTGTGGTGGCACACACCTGTAACCCAGCCAGGAAGATGGCTGTGAGCTTAAAAACAATTCAGTGCCAAACTGGGCTATACACAGTAAGACTCTGTCTCAAATAATACATGAATAAATACAATTTTACGATGCTTTGGGCCGGGGATATAGCTCAGCAGCACAAGTGCCTGCCTGGCAAGTGCAAGGTCCTGAGTTCGATTCCTGGTACCAAAAAAGAAAAAAAGATGCTATATTACAGTAAGACACATTTATTTTAACCTTCCTCAACTCCCCCTCACTTCACACACACGCATCCCATCATCTTTGCCACTTTCTGCAGCAGCTCTGGAGTCCTCTTTCCTGCGGGTCTTTGAGGTGTGATTAAAAATACAGTGAATACTGTGGCCCAGTGTCATCCAACATAAAATCAAGCTCATAAAAATGACACTGTGTCCTCACCCACCTTGTTCACTGGGTCTGCCATTGTGCAACTTCTGGTTTTTCTCCAAAGTCAAAACGACCATGAAAGGCAAATGTTTGCAATCAATTCAGGACATGGAGGCAGCCAGGACAGTGCAACTAAAGACACTGAGGAAAGAGGACTCCAGAGCTGCTGCAGAAAGTGGCAAGAACAATGGGATGAGTGTGTTCAAAGCAAGGAGGAGCATTCTGAGGGGGAATTCATGGCAATGTGCCTTTTACTGTAATAAATATTTTTTCTTTAAATTTAAACACCCACCGTATTTTTTGGTCACACCTTGTCTGTGGTGAGAAAAGCTGCTCCCCCACTGTGAAAGTCCCCACCTCTCCATGAGCAAAGCTGGGACACCAGCAGGACCCTGGGTTCCTGGACAGGACTAAAACCACAAGCAAGGGTCCATGCACCCCACCTCTCTGGCTCTTGCTGGGAAACAATTATACCACCCACATCCCAGGTGCCTACTCTGGAGTCCACTTCACCGCATGTATTGGAAATAAAGATTCTCCAAACTCTTCCATTCTTCAGTCTTCGCTGAGGAGACCCCAAACTCAGACAAGCTCGGAAGATGGAGACAGAGGTCACAGCACATACACGGCCATAGCACTATCACACAGCCCTTCTGTCCCCCTTTCCCACGCAGCCAATACCTTCCCCCTGGCGGGCCATGCCACGAAGCCTCCACAAGACAGAAAATCAAACTGTAAATCTTACTCAGGATAATCTCCGACATAGTGGTGGTGATCTTCAGAATATTCACAAAAAGAGAGGGAAAGCCCCAGGTTGGGAGGGCCAGGACTCTGACCACAGAACCAGCCGTGCGTTTCCTGAGCAGGTAGCTTTGTGCCCAGCACCAGCCTTGGGAGAGTTGGACATAATCAGAGAAACTGATGCAATCTTCCCTGAAGGGAAATGGAGATGGCAGCTTTTAATTATTCCCAAGAAAACCTCAAGGCCAATCTGGGATGATTTTCAAGTCGAGACGGTGCCCACTGGGACCAAGCAGCCGAAAAGCACACTTCACACCTGAGTCAAATCTGGTTCTTACTCCTAGAAGCACCCTAGGCTGCCTGCGCTTGAGGGTCTGGACCCAGGGAGGGGACACAGTGGTGGAGATGGTGACCGGTCTCATGGGAGGAGCAGGTGTTCCTGAGCACCTGGAGCTCCAGATCAGCGAGGAGACATCAGCCCAGGTGGCAGCACCGGGAATAATGACCTGCTGTGTCCAACTGATGCCCCTAGCTGCACGGTGGCCTCGGCCACAGGAAGGACAGCTGGGAGCATACTGACATTCTGCAAAGGAACAGGACTCTGTACCCAGGGCCTCAGAGAACACAGGTGCCTGTGTGCTGCTGGTCCCCAAGTGTCCTCTCCTCCCTGGCCTAGATGAAGAAGAGGACAGGTGGGAGACTGAGGTGCAGTCTCTAAGCGCCGCACACCTGCCAAAGTCACCACACACCCACCTATGTCACCACACACCCACCAGTGTCACCACACACCCACCAATGTCACCACACACCCACCAGTGTCATTACCTCATGGGTCTGAGGCTCCCCAGAAATGCAAATTCCTGGGCACTGCCACCCAGCGTGTCCTGTAACCCCTATGTCTGCTGCCCATGTCTTTTGCTTATTTCTTTTCCCTCTTTCCAGAATTAAACGCTCTAAGAAGGCAGTGAGTTTTTTACCCAAGAATTTATACCAGTACTATCTCAGAGTATGCATTCCCTAAAATCTGGCCAGCAAGCCAGATGTGTTGGGAGTGCAAGGCCGTAATCCCAGAATTCCAGGAGGCTGAGACAGGAGGATCAAAAGTTGGAGCCCAGGCTGGGCAACTTAGTGAGACCCTATTTCAAAATAAAAAAATTAAAAGGTCTTAGTATGAAGGTCTTGGGTTCAACCCTCAGTCCTGCAAAAATGAACTAAAAAAAAAAAGAAAGAAAGAAAATCAGTCAGTAAAATTTATCCAAAACTGTGCACCACACTTGGAAGCCCCATCCCAGGGTCATGGTCACGTCCTGCACAGCCTAGTAGCACTCACCTGCATGCCATGCCCGCCATTCGGCACAAGGTACTACATGGGGGAAGTCAATATTTATAGGGCGGCTGGCTCGATCACTACTAGCAGTGAGGTGTGATTTTCTTTGCTGTGAAATAAAAATATTCGCTCAACATGGACTATTGATGTTTGATGTGGATTTGGGCCCCATAAATCTATGTTCCCATTTCCTGGAGAAGCTGGCACTGGGTGGTGATGGGGTGGAAAGGGACCAGGTTTTGCTTCCTGAAAACAAGCAGGCCTGGCTCCCAGCCCATGCCTGTCTTTGGACGCCCTGCGGCCTTGGCTCAGCTGTGAGCTTTCTGCACTGCGGCGCTCATGTGCAAGATGAGGGGCTCATTGTCCTTGTATAAAGTCAACGGGACATTCTTGGAGCTATGAGTGGTGGTGCATGCCTATAACCCCAGTATTAGGGAGGCTGAGGCAGGAGGATGGCTGCTAGTGTGAAGTCAGCCTGGGCTACAAAGTGAGCTCAAGGGTAGCACAGACTACATAGTGAGATCCTGTCTCAAAAAAACATACAAATTTTTAAAAAATGGTCATGGTTGAAATTGTGCTAACTGGGTAGCCATCTTGGGGAGTTAACAAACACAGGTTGAAAGGTCGTGCACATGGAATGACACTCCCCAGAGGTGGCAGGCAGGACTGGGCGAGGGACTTCAAAACATTTCGATGCTTGGATCAGGTAGCCCCATTCTTGGGAATTCATCCACAGAATAAGAAAATGTTCACTGCAGCATTTCCTATAAAATTAGAAACCTGGAAGTGTACCAACAGGGTATTTTAAAAGGGATCTCAGAACAGTAAAAGCAGAAAAATCAAAAACTACATGCCGAAGAATGTCATTTTGTAGGATTAACCGGGCCTTCAAGGTGTGATTTTGGTAACTGAAGGGTAAGAAGAAAAACCAGATACTCGTTAGGCGGTCACCAGAGTGAAGGAAACGGAAGACACACTGGTGTGGTTTATAGCTAGATGTCCCACTAAAGCCTCATGTGCTCATAGGGGAGGGTTTGAGGAGGCGATTGAATCATGGGGGTGTGATACTTATTGGTGGATTAGTCTGTTGATGAATTTATAGGTAAAGGTGATGCTGGAGGTGAAGCCTGATTGCAGGAGGTGGACACTGGGGGCGTGGCCTGCAAGGGTCCAGCCTCCTCTCTAGCCCCTCCCTTCTCTCACTGTGTGTTTCCTGTCCACCATGCCATGAGCAGCTCTTCTCAGCCAGGCCCATCTGCCTTGCCGCCCTGCTTTAGTGCCAGCTGACCACGGAGTGAAATTTCTACACACTGTGAGCTAAAATAAAACTTTTCTTCCTTAAATTGTGGTGTCAGATATTGCATCTCAGCAATGAAGAAAGTAACTAAGATACTTCCTCTCCAAAATAAGATCTTTATTTGATTAAAATAAGGAGAGAATAGTTTCCTTCCCAGAATATGCCTTTATAGATATAAATTTCACAACTGTACAGCCAAAGAAAGTCAAACTAAATAAAATCTTAAAAACTGCAAAATGTAGCACTGGCCAAAAGTTAATCTCCTTAATATACACAACAATGTCACAGGAAATGATAAAAAAAGGAAAAAAAAAAAAAAGACCATTTTACCTAAAAATAAATGACCTGTGGATGTGCACACTCATAAAAGAAACGCAAATTTACTATGCTACATCCAGATGCCATTTGCAAAGACTGAAATGGCACAAATTCAAATGTTTAGCAAAATATTCTGTTGTGAGCTCTGGGTCAACTTTCACTGGCACACTTTATTGTCTGGAGTTCAAAATGATACCACACAAAATGCGTTACTACCTTCAAAATTTTACCTATTTGTCCACTGACCTAGTCATCATTCTCTTTTTTTCTTTTTTCAGTACTGGGGATTGAATCCAGGACCTTCACACTGAGCTACACTCCCCAGCTCTTTCTCTCTCTTTCTCTCTCTCTCTCTCTCTCTCTCTCTCTCTCTCTCTCTGATAGCTAATAGTTAAATTGCCCAGGATAGGATGAAACTTACTTTTTCTTTCTTTCTTTCTTTCTTTCTTTCTTTCTTTCTTTCTGAGATGAGGTTTCACTATGCAATTCAGGCTGGCCTTGAACTCACAGTGATCCCCTCTGCTCATCCTCTGCACTGCTGAGATTGCAAGCACACACTACCATACCCAGCTAGGCTCAAACTTTCAGTCCTCCTGCTTCAGTCTCCCAGAGTGCTGCGATGACTGGCATGTACCACCATACCCATCTGAGTAATCCCACTTTTAATCAATTGACAAACTAATGTAGTTAAGGCACTCTGGTACTGCCTGTAATGCCAGAACCGGAAGCAACCCTTGCTGGAGCCTGGTGGCATTCACATCAGGGTGCACCAAGCCACTGCACTGAGCCTGAATGTATCCAAATGGACAGATCTGCAGAGCGCATCCCATAAAAAGAGCAAAGTGTAGTGTGCTACACCACATGTACCTATGCTTCTTCACTTACCGAGAGGGACCGATCTCGAGATTGAGACCATTATAATCCAGAGGGAGGGGCTGGACCTTGCCGAGGATGCAGAGGACTTTGAAGATGTACTTTTAACTATGCTTGTGAACCTAATGGGTATTTATAAACAGCTAGATCTTAATAAACAGAACTGTCATTATCAGAATTTAAAATAAATCTATGATCTCTAGCATTTTTTCCAGACTAAGTTCAAATAAGGAATTGTGTCTACTCATCCAACACACCTACTTGCTTGTGTGAAGTTCAGAGACGTATCTCAGTATTGTGTAGGTTATCTCAAGGAAAATTCCAGATGATTATTTTAATACAAGGCTTTTCTCTGGGATAAGGCAGAACTTCAAACATGTCAACATCCATCTGTTCTCCGTGTCGCCCCAATCTGAAACCCAAATTGTGTTGTGTTCACAGAGGTGGGATGTCCCGTTTGTCAGAGCTAAGCCATCGGACTGGCGTCAGTCAGCTCAGAGAACAAGACTTTCCCAGTGTCTACTTTTGCAAAAGGTTTTGTTTTTCCCATTGGGAAAAGGCACCAATGTTAATTCAAATCAGTATTAAGAAATAATAATAGCTATGTAGGAAGAAGAATGCTCCGATAACAGGGCATGGGTCTGGACAGGTTGGATTCAAGCCTACTGGCTTTATTTGCATTAATAATCACTTTATTTTTTATTTTAAAGAGAATAAAAAATAATAAAAGTGATACATAATTCCAAAACAAAGTGATAGCAATTAACAATGGCTGTTACGTTGCATACCATTATCTTCAAAGTAGTTGCTCTGATTACCAGATCTAGGCATGCAAAATTGATCAAACAATTAAGCATTAACTGTTCCCACCACTGTCTTAATGACCATACACGATTGTTTTGTGAAATGACACAGGCATACATATGGCACCAGTTCTCATGAAGCCACCAGGTTCCACCTAGCAGGGTTAGGACCTTGCTACAGTGACCCCTCTTCCTGCTCAGGAAGTCCTAAGTCAGCCTCTCAACCTATCCTTCTGGGGCTGAAGTTGGTAAAGAACTCATTCAAGATCATTGGATGGGCATGGGCCACAGCCTAACAGCACCTAGGAACACACTTTCACTTGGCCCCAATATCCACAACCCTCCTTCTACTGCTGAGCCCAGTGATTGTGAAGACCAGGGTCCAGCACACTCTGTCTGCAGAGGGCAGGGCAGGGACTATTTGAGGCTTCGGGGAACATAAGGTGTCTCCGCAGCCACCACTAGGCTCTGATATTGTGGCCTGAAAGCAACTTCAGATACCACCCAAGCCACTAGCAAGGTGGGCACCAGCAGAACTTGTTCACAGAAACAGGCAGCCAGCCAGGGCAGCCCATGGGCCATCCGCTGACCCCTGGGACAGATGCTGATGATTTTACAAAGGTGGTAAAAATCCACCTCATCCCACTAATCTTTCCCTTTCTCCAAACAATGTTAAGTGTTGAAATCAATTGGTTTTCCTAAATTTCTATTTCCACTCCAAATACTTAAGCCCTACATGAAGATGTTTGGGAGCCTGATCCACACATACCCATGCACTATGGATGACTGGCCTGGCCGTGCACATAACCCTCACCCTGCAACTGTCAAGTGACTGCAACAGCCTGCTTTTCTGGGCTCTTAACACAGCAATTTTTACCCTCTCCTGGAGAGCAAACTCAGGGTCTTCACACTGAGCTCCATCCCCACCCCTGTTTTTTATTTTAAAACTGGTCTCACTAAGTCATTAAGTTGAGCTTTGAGATCCTCCTGCCTCAGCTTTCCAGAGTGCTGGGATTACAAGAGTACATCACCACACCTGTCTCACAAAATTTGTTCTGCAGGTTTGATGGCAACATGGTGAGCAGAGCATGCCGATACACAAATGAGAAACTGAGGAAGCCTCCAAAATTAAACCGCTAATGTGTGGTTAAGCAGTCGGCAGTTCTAAGAGCCTAAGTCCCTAATCCAAGGGCCCTAGACACCACCTGGGCCTCACATTATAGGCAAGGTCCTATCATGGAAAGTGCAGTCTCTCAGGATCTGAGGCCTGGTGGGTGAGTCACAGCTCAGCATCCAGCTTGGTGACTAACGCAACACTGCAAGTTGCATGAATACCCTCTGCCTCGTGGAATTCTCTCTGCAAATCAGCTCAGGAGCTTCCATCCACATCAGAGGTGAGAAAATGGATGCTTAAAAGCTCTGCAAATTGCCCGATGTCATAATCCATCAGTGTCAGAGGCTAATTGCAAGCAGAGACAATCTGGCTCCAAAATCCCACTGTTCAGTTCCTAGACTTCAAAGCCCTCCATGCATCGCGTGAGGACGACCGATGTTAGGAATAGCAGACGTGGCTGGAGACTGTGTGTTCGTCCTCCAGAACCATCTGTCTGGGCTCCCTCCTTAGCACCTGGGGAAGCCTTCCTGTGGGATTCTGCACCTGCTGCAGCCCGGGAACCCCAAGCCTGCCTCGTTAGCACAGGGTGCCCACATCCAGGATGCGGCCCAGCCTGAGACGCAGCTGGCTGCCTCATTAACTGCAGTGCAGAAAACACTGGAAGCAAACAGCAAACCTCTAAGGTAAGACAATTTATCTGCTGGAGGCCAGAAAGGGAGGCAGCCAGCGAGGGGAACCGGCTGTCAAGGGGAATCTCCCAGCCCCTCTTTCCCACTGCAAGAAACAGCAATTAGAGCACGAGAAAAAGCCACTTGAGGCTGTTTCCCATCAACCCTACCCACCTGCAAAAGGCTTCAACAAGGAAAACTCGTTTTAAGCACTCAAGCAGTGCAGTTTAAGAGGCTTAAGGGCAGTGAACACGGGGAGTTGTGTAACCTAGCTCTGGTACCCAGGAGGAAGTTATCTCTTACAAATTGGACAGGGGAACAGGGACATGTCGCAGCTCAGTGTCCCTGGTCCTGTTGTAGAACGGCCACACACAGCAGTGAACAGGTATCCAAAATTTACCCATAATCCAGGCCAGAAGCAAGAAGAGGAGGGGAAGGAGGGAGGGAGGGAGGGAGAGGAGGATGACAGGAAGAAGGAGAGGGAGGAGGAGAGGGAGGGGAACAAGGAGGGAGTGAAGGAGGAGCTGACGAGGAGGAGAGGAGTGTTTGTGGAAACCAAAACTGCTTTTTTGGCTACCACTGCAAAGCAAGTGGGGGTTGGTAAACTCCCTGTGGCCCCCGGATCAACATAACCCATGAGGAGGCACACTCCCTTCCCTCTCCTGGTGCCTGTGCAAAAGAAAGGAGACCCCTCCCTTCCTAGCCCTGCGCCCATGAACCCATCATCAGTCTCTCTTTCTGCAAACGAGCCAGCAAAGGCCAGAAGGAAAAACCACTGCAATCAGGGACCAAACCGGAAGCAAGAGACACTCCCTCTGCACTTTCTTATCCCCTGGCAGATGAGCAGTCCAGGCTCCACAGAAGGTGGCAAAACTGGGACAGTTGAGAAGGCATCATTTAATCCTCACCAGAAACAAAGCACAGCACCCGCTGTCCACCCCTCACTCTGTAAGGTCACCAGGGACACAGAGTTGGTGGCAGAACTAAAGGAGTCAATGGGCAAGCTGAGTTGCGGGCAGAAGGCAGTGTGTGTCAGAGAAGGCCAGAAAACACCCCTTGTTCAGCCCATACCACTGCTCTCCCCATGACCCACCAGGGTCTTCCTGTCCTTCTCTGCTGACCTGTGGCCAGGTCGCTCTGCACCTCAGCGCTGCAGGGATCCTCATCTTTCTGCACCCAGGATGAGCATGACAGATGTTGCTGCAGCCCCCAGGGGTCACCAGGATCTTTCCCTGTCCTTCTCTGCTGTGACTGCCAGGCCTCACAGTACCAAAGATGTCAGGCTCTTTCCAGAAAGCAGACACTGCAGTGAGATTAAATGAGGCAACAGCTTCTGGGCTTGGGAAATGAGGGGAAACCGAGGGGAATGGGGCTTACTGTACCCTGTCCCTGGGGCGGAGGGGGTGGTATGTGGACCTCTCTGGAGGGGCTGAGCACAAGTGGCTGAAGACTCTGTAGCAAGAACAAGGCAAGAAGACAGCAGGGACCAGCACACACAAACAAGAAGATAAAAGCTGGGCATGCTGGTGCACATCTGTAATCCCAGCACTCTGGGAGGCTGAGGCAGGAGATTTCAAGTTCTGGTGGTTAACTGAGCAACTTAGTGAGACTATGTTTTAAAAGAAAAAAGTTTTTTTAAAAAAATTAAAAATAACTGGGGATATAGCTCAGTATGAAGGCCTTAGGTTCAATCCACAGAATGTTAACAGAAAACAGGAAAATAAAAGAATGGCAGCAAGCGTTTCTGCTTTTCTTTACTTACCAAAACCTTCTTTCTATACAATAAACATTACACTTTGTAATAAGAGAATAGGAAAAGTGCGGCTCTCTATGAAGGTTAGACTTAAGGGTACAGACTAATTGGCTGAAAGTTGCCCAGGAGATGGGTGGAGCACACTTTCAGGTATGGCTAAGTGGTCATGGAGGGGTGACCTTTCTCTCTGGCCCTGTTCCCCTGCTCTGCTTCCTGGTCACCAGGAACTGAGCAGCTCTGTTCCCCCACACCTTCCGCCTTGATACTCCTGCCTTGGAGCAGCCGACCATGGACTGAGTCCCCTGAAACCGTGAGCCACACTAACCCTCTCTTCATTTTGGTGATGGATGTCTGATGATGTATGCCAAAACCAGGAAGGTTTCTAATGCACCCCCTCCAAATAAAGAAATATTCTGGAACACAAGGTGGAGAGTGCCAAGGGTGGCCCTAGTGCACAAAGTCCCTGACCCTTAAGTTTCTTGGCTTTTTTTCTTTTCCCCAAACAACTCGATACTTTTGTGTAGTCTGTGATTTGTGGCCATCATGCTGGTGTGTATGAGGAGGGTCAGGACCCCACTGCAGCCTCTGCTCTCTGTCTTCTCTGACCCACAGTTTCATCATTCATAAAATGAGAAAAATCATACTTTCTGAGCTTCCTGGGATGAAAGTGACAAAGATCCGTGGTCCCTGGCTCTGGAATAGGAAGTGAAATCAAGATGTGGGTAGGTCAAGGGCTACAGGCAGGGTGGGATCCAGGCCTCTCTCCTCCCCTTGGGATCCACAGTCATCTTTTCTGTATCTTTGTATCACCTTCCCACCATGCAGCCTCTCTCTCCACATCTCTTTTTTGTACGGACAATGATGTTCCTGGCCCAGCCAAGGACCACTTGTCCACCTCATGACCTCAGTCAGGGCCTCTCCCAGGCAGGCCACACACTGGGGGGCTGGGGTGAGGACCTCAACATGGAAACTTAGACGTTTGGAGACATCATTCACTCCTCACCAGTCCCTATGTGACAGGTCAAAGTGAGTAGCAGGAAGTGAACAGATGTGGCACACTGCTGAGGCCCTAAGGAATACACCTGTCACCTTAATTCTCCTCAGTCTCCACCTGCAGGAAGCATGCATCCCCTGAGGTAGCCGTGGTGGCCACAGACAGTAAGAGAGTCACTCTGAGCACAACCGAGGCCCTACTCTGCTCTCACTGTGCAGTCCCAGCTGTGGCCACTGCATCCTTAAGTCTGGACCTCTCTGCCCAACACATCACCCTGCTGTGCCCAACAAATACACTTCACAGAGGAAACATCACAATTCTGTCTCCACTCTGTCGCAGGACATCCTCAGACACACTGGCAGCTACTTCCCTGAATTCAAAGCATCTCCTTTGTTGTTCCAAAGAAGAGTCCATTTGTTTTTCCCAGTGCTGTGGCTAAATTAATTTGAAAGGAAACAAATTTACAGGTAATTATGGGTGCTGTTTTGCAGTGCTGGAGAAAATGAGTGTTTTGTCAACTGTATGGGTCTCTCCGGATGAGGACAGAGTCGTCCCAGGTAGGGGACACAAAGCTCTCATCTTCACCACCAGACGTCGGTCTCGAAGGCAGGGCCTCGTTACTGCAGTGGCTACAAGGGCACATTCAATGACTGGAGTCCTTCCTGTGTTCCCAAAATAAACTGCCGGCTCATCCCAGTCTGGGAGGTAAAGTCAGCAGGCAATAGGGCCAAGCAGCCATGCTTGCTTTGAGCCTGTGTGTCCCCTGCCCCCGCCTTCAACCAAACCTTCTAAAAAGGGCTCTGCCCACACATTCTGCATGTGAGTCATCCCAGGGGACATTCCCATTCTGGATTCTCCAGTGCAAACACTGGAGGCCACAACATCCCAGAATCTTCTCCAGCCTTTGCCAGGGTGGCCCAGGGAGTGGATGGAAACCGAGGACGGATGGACCAGGAAAGGGCGGCTGCAAAATGCACACCCCTGCTGCCCAACCGTGAGGTCTGTGGAGTACTGACTTGGTTGGTGACATTCTGTCTGCTCTGCTTTTTTACGTTGTTCTGTGTCACAGTCATAGCACCCTAGGAAGGCAGAGCCCCATGCAGGAAGAGTGCACAGTGTAAAGCCCATGGATTTGAGAATCCTACTAGGGTGCTGTTTCCCCATGTTCAGTCAATAGCAACAATTCAAGGCACACAAGAACTCTTTTCTGGACGGTCGCAGGGCTCCTTGAAATTCTAATGGTGTCTACCAAGAAATGAAGGCCCAATCCAACAAGTGAGTGCTTGGAGCTTACAGACATGCTCCTGTCCTACAATCATCTGATTCTCCCAGGAAGGGCTTGGATTTCTGCTCATTCTGAAGGTAAAAAAAACAGAGTTTAAGGGAGTACCTTAGTTTGGGCTTTTGGAAAAGCAGACACTGAACTAAGTCCTCTGGTGGAAGTGTTTTATTTAAGAAGTGAGTTTCTGAGAAAACTCAGGTCCAGGCAAGGGGGAGTTGGGAAGGCAGGGCAAGGGAGAGGTAAGGGAAAGGAAGGCAGGGGACAATGGGGTCACTGTCTCAATGACAACTGTGGTTAATGGATAGTTGGGAAGCCACCATGACACCATGCCTCAGTGTCACCCCTCTAAGATGCAAGGATCTGGGACAGTGATCCATCAGTCCTATCACACACACCGCTGGCTTTGCTGATCTTCCCATCAGCCAGAGGGGCAGCCCAAAGGGCTCCTGGAAAAGTGTCCTCATATCACTAAAGGTAGATGCCACAGTGGGGCTGGTGGGTACAGAGGTGTATGCAGTTGGCCACAGGAAGTCCTAAAAGACCCACACTGTTCTCTGCAGACTCATCCCTCTTCCCACTGCTGGGGTCCCATATACCCAGGAAGGTGTCCTGAAAGGTGTCCTGAAAAGATAAACCAGCCCTGTCTCTCTATAGGTAAAGAATCACATGTTGCACACAACATTTGCATAGCATCACATGTTGCACACAACATTTGCATAGCTTGATGGGTAATAATCTGATGAATCAGACTCTCCTTGGAGGAAGAGTGACTTAAATACACAATGAGGGGTAAGAATTTATTGTAACAGAAGTGAGACCTGTTATCAACCTACATCACACTCATAGGGGAGGAGGCAAGGTGAGGCAGAGGAGTGCTGGCACTATCCCTGGATGGGGATGGTCACACGGCACAGGGAAGATCAGCTGCGGGAAGGAGCGGGTCTTAGTCATTTTCTTGTTGCTAAGACGCAATACCCAACACCCACAACTAAAAGGAGGAGAGGTTTATTTGGATTCACTTTCAGCCCATGGTCAGCCAGTTCCAAGAAAGTAATAGCGTGGCGGAAGGAGGTTGATGGAGGAGAGCTGCTCACATCATGGTGGACAGGAAGCAGAGAGAAGGGAAAAGCTGAGGAGGGAGAAAAACCTTTCCAGGCCACATCCCCAGGGGCCTCCTCTTTTGACCTGATACCCGCTTCCAACAGCAAGTCAGCTCTGACAACCTCATAATCCACTCTTCTTCCAAAAGCCCCACCAATGAGCACATGAATCTTTTGCACAATATCTAGATATAAACTGTGCCAGACAGTAAGGCATCGCCAGTGTGTCCTGTGTGGATGGCTATACAAACTCTTGGCACCACCAAGAAAAGCACAAAAGAGCGGGCCAGTGGGCAGAGACCTGTGTGTGTGGTCGGGTGGAGATGCAGTGTTCAAGGACAGGAGGGGATCCCAGGGGACCTCCCCAGAAGGTACAGTAGGGAGCAGGGCACCATTTGGAATGAAACTACCTGATGTAGAGACACTACACACCTACTCTGTTCTACTTCACCCTCTTACAGTGACATACAGATGTGTGATATAAGGGTGATTTATGGAGCTCCAAATAATATAGGGGAAATATTATAACTCCCAACCTGCTAGAAATCTGAAACACCAAGTTCATTTCCTCTAAAATCAAGGAATTAATTCTAGGAACAAGAGAGGTTAAGAATAGCATCTTAGTTACTTTTCTGTCATTGTTGAGACAAAATATCCAAATGTCTAAAATTAAGGAAGGAAAGGCACATTTAGCTCACAGTTGGTGGAGGTTTTGGCCCATAATCAGCTGGCTCCAAGGCAGGGTGACATGGCTGAGGGGCAACAGTTCATGGCAGCAGAAGACTACAGAAGCAACAAGAGCAACAAGGGCGGAACAAGCCTATTTTTCTCCTTTACTGTATGCAAGCTGCCCTCCCTAGGGCAGGTGTTGCACTCACACCATCTCCATGCCTTCTTCTTGCACAGCCTCAGGATGTTTACAAAGTGAGGACCCTGGCCCCCTGCTGAGTCATTTAAACTTCTAAACTTCTCAAGCTGACACAATGAATCAACCATTACAACATCCTAGAGTGTAAACAGCCACCCTAGGGCATGTCTTCTGCACCCTAGGATGTAGAATTGCTGAGTTAGCTTCTAAACTTCTCAAATTGATACAATGAATCAACATAACAAGGGGAGAATTTATTAAGAAAAAGATAGCTTCTGTCTAAGAGAGACAAAAAAGGAGCCAGGAAAGTGGGTGGCTCGTCAACTCTTGAGAATAAGGGTATTTTATAAGTAAGAGAATAAGGGTATTTTATAAGTAAGCCATGAGGTAAGGTGGGTTCAAGGTGGGACAAAACCATAGTCAACTAATAAGATCACAAGTATAGTCACTTAGGTAATACTGATTAAATGGTGATCAAATGGAGAAGTCAGTCATGTATCAAGCGCACACAGGAAGGACAAGGACTTTCTTGAAAGGAGTGAGTCAAGGAGGTTTTTATTCCCCTACAGAGTCTGATGCCTGTTTAGAATATTAATCACTGCTGTTCATCCTTAGGGAAAGTATGTGGGTGTAGTCATTGTCTTTTTCTCGAAGCCTGGCCTTCAGAGAACGTGCCTCAGGCCACAACTGTCTTCTGTGCTGAGGGCATAGCCCTGTCTACCTGCCTGTAATATTTATAACTAACTTAGCTGTCTACAGTATTAGGACTCTGCCCCACATCATTCTGTGCAAGAAGGCCGAGATGCAGCAGACCACCTCCAAAGAGCCTCAACACTGCACATCTTCTCACACCAATATTTACTGCCTTCAGAAACCCCAGGCAGGAGGGTGCCGCTGAAAGAAATTTAGTGCCCATTAACCTCTGCCTTAAAATACACTTTATTATATATAGCAACAGCTTTGGATGTTCTGGCAATTGGGGTTTCTCCATCAGAAATTTACCCTTCATGCAAAACAAACCTCAGGGTGCAACCTTCCCAGGTTCTGGGGGTGCATACTGCTTAGACAAGACTCCTAGGTCTTTCTGCAGTGGTGTTTTGTTTCTGCCTCTGAGTCGGAAAGTGCGGGACACCGCCAACATGTGAAAAGTAACTGCAATTTTAAAATATTCTAGAAATGTTCTGGCCAGTACTTATCCTCACTCACACTGTCAGTTTTAACCACCAGTTTTTTCTACTACTCTGCATACAGCTGAAGAAATCAGGAAACGTGCAGGTCGCTGAGCAGCACACAAGGGCCTCACAGAGGGGCCTGCTCTTTACCCGGATCTCTGCAGACCAGGTCCACATCACCCAACACACCTGGCCCCACACCTGCTCCTCACCTACTTCTGCCTTCACAGATTAGTATGGGATGCTGCAGTTGCTTAATACTGCTGTGGTCATTTAGGGCTCAAACATTTGCAGTTTGTAAAGGAGGAGCTGGAGAGACGGGCTGAGTTGAAAGGCACAGGAGGACAGGCAGAGAAAGAGGAGGAAGACCACCTCAGGAGACTCAGTGCAGACTCTCCTGCTACCTGGAGGAAGCAGGTAGCCGGGCAGGAGAAAGGGGGCTGCTGTCCTCAGGAGGACCTGATGTTGAGGTGGAAACAAGCTTAAGCCATCACGGTGGCGACACCAACACAAAGGACCAGGAATCAAACAACCAAACAACGGTGGAAGCTGTCCCCATCACAGATCTCCTGTCTCCAGCTGCATTAAAATCTCAAAGGCTGCACCTATAGCAAATACTTTGCATTTTCCAGGCTCTACTCACAGTACCACCAACCTGAGCACAGCAGGTCCTAATAAAGCTCTGCTCCAGAGCAGTTTGCATGCTAAGACAGTAAATGCACTTCTAGAGAAATTCCATCTGCAAAATAAAAGGGCTACTCACAGCAACTTCTTTGGTCTTTTGGGTCAGACTGGGGCTGCGCTTGACCTTTATCATCCTAACAGCCGCATATAGCCAAGAACAGAAAACAATCTGAACTGAAACCAAGTATCTATGAAGCAACAGACCTCCCTGTGATGCAACAGAAAGCCATCGGAAAACGGTGACTGACTTAACTCCAGACTTAGGAAACAAAAGCACTTATTATTCCTTTCCTGATGGTCTGCGTATGACAGGATACACCAAAAAGAAATCACCCAAAAATGAGTCAGAAGACAAAACAATAAATCTGCAAACCAAAAGAGACATCCAAAGGATCAAATTTTATTTCAAACACCAAAGCAGATATTTTAAAAGCTTGCTTTGGCCCAGCACGCACGTGCCTGCAGGCACGCACTCACACATACAATTTAAGCTGGCATTATTCTGACCAGTGACGTGGCACCCTCACTCGCTGCCAATCTGAAAATGAAGTGCGGGCCAGCGCTTTCTTCTCTCCTTTCTCCTCCCTCCTTCTATGCTGAAAGAAGTAAACAAGACCCTATTAAGTGGGAAGTAGGGACAGCACAGGACACTGTATATGCCTGTGGTCCTGAAAAAGGAGCCAGATTCCTCCATGCCGCATGTTTGCCAGGGACACTAGAGATGAGGACGTCCCTCCCAATGACCCAGCATGGCCTCTTCCCTCCACAGAGGAGGAAACTGAGGATCAGTGAGGTGAGACAAATCCTGATCCATGCAGAAAGCAAGCCAATGTCCCTTCTCACTCCAATCATCTTTTCTGTGGAGTTCTGACTCAGAATTGCTTCCTCCTTCAATTCCAGATGGCAGTCATCTCTTGGGGTTTGTGCTGTGGCCATCACTTTGCATTGGCAGCCTCAGATGTGGCCCAACTGGTCTGCATGTCAGGGAGCTGTGATCGCTGCTCTGATAAGTCCACAGCTCGCTTGGACCCAAGTCCTCCAACAAAGGACAGTGCAAGCTCCTTCTAAACACCAGAGCAAATGTGCAGACAATAAACAAGGAATGCACTTCTAAGAGTTGATTTGAGCCAAATGCGGTGGTGTACACCTGTAATCCCAGCACTGGGGAAGCTGAAGTAGTTGGATCGCTGCAAAATTCAAGCTGGCCTGGGTTGCATAGTGAGTTCCAGGCCAGCCTGAACTATGTAGGGAGACCTATTTCAAAAAAAAAAAAAGTTGCTCTGGGAACCTCAGAGAGTTTGGCTCTGTTAGATTCTTAGTTATTTTTCTTGTTGTTGAGACAAAATACCAAACACCCCAAGTTAAAGGCAGAAAGGTTTATTTTAGCTCACAGTTTGTAGAGGTTCAGTCCATAGTCAACTGGCTCCATGGCATGGCAGAGGGGCATGGCTGCGGAGAAACAGCCCATGGCAGGGCAGCCAGGAGGCAGCAGCAGCAAGCCCACCTTCCTTCTCTCCCTTTTTGGCTACAAGCCCAGTGGTTGCTGCCACCACAAACAGAGTGGGGCCTCCACTATCCACACCCAGAGCTATGCTAAACCAATTTAATAATCACACACTTTTAATCCCTGTATCACATACCCTAGATTGAGCCACCTCAGAAAAGCCCCACCTAAGAGCACTTACAGCTTTGGGGAAACATCTAGATATAAGCCATAACAGCTTGCATTCTCCAGAGGCCCAATCGCATCTTCCCTGGCCCACTCCAAGGGTGAGTGGAAAAAAGAAGATTGAAGGGCTTTAGTGAGTGAGAAAACAAAGTGACCATACTTTTTCCTCCTATGTTTCCACTTAGATTTATAATCACCCCACTGCCTTAAAACACACTCTAGGGGCTAGTGGGGCATTCTACAGGAAATCAGCTCCGGGATTGCAGGACAGCAGAGGTCTGTCCTGAAAGATCTCAGGAAACTGTGAGCCACAGAGAAAGGGAAATACAGCAATGAGGTCAGACATACACTTTGTGCTATGCTAGGTACATCCCAGGGAGCCCAGGGACTCAGGGACCCCGCCTGTGTCCCAGCAGCAGTGCCTGTACCTGTGTTTGCACTTGCAAACTGTCTTCCATCTCCATCCACCTCTCCACATTTCTGCTTCCTTTCTCTAGCTCTGTCTCCTAGCAACCCTGGACATCCCACCAGAAGTACAAGTTGTGAGAATCCCAAGGCTTCCTGGGACTGACACCGAGATACCACTGTGTTCCCTGGAGCTGCAGACCAATGAGGACATTGTGGAGCTGTTGACGGTCAGCTCAGACCTGATTCCAAGCCCTGGTCCTCTGTGTGGCCAGTACTTCCAGTGGGTCATCAGCTTGGTCCACTATGACCAGACAGCAAACACTTCTGAGCCGCAACCCAGCACACAGTGCACAGACAAGAGGGTTGGCAGGGCGGGACAACGAGCCCGGCCGTCGGTAAAGTGAAGTCACTGGACAGCACCAAGGGCCTCGCAGACGCTGATCTTGAGCTTGACCTTGATCTCTACATCGTCCAGCTCCACATCACACAGCACCCAAAACACACACACTGGCCCACACCCGTTCCTCTCCTCCTTCCTCCCTCATAGATCTGTACAGGAAGTGGCAGTTTCTCAATATTCTTGCGGTCATTTAGGGCTCAACCATTTGCATTTGGAAAGGCGGAACTGGAGTTGAAACCAGGAGAAGATGCAGAGATGTAGGAGTAGAAAGATGGCCCTGGGAGACAGCAGCCTCCTGCTACACAGGGATCCTCAGCAAATAACAGTTCCACAAATACGACTCCTCATTAAAGATGACGCAGACTGAAGGGCAAAAGGGCTTTTAAGCCTTCACTTCTTTTATCTCTTTTCAGTGCTGAGGATTGACCTGGCCCTTCACACTAAGCTATATCCCCAGCCATGCATTCATCATCCATTCATTTTAATTTCTGAAGCCAGGTGTGGTGGCGCACGCCTGTAATCCCAGCACTCACGAGGCTGAGGCACGAGAATCACTGTGAGTTCGAGACCAGCCTAGGCTACAAAGTGAGCTCAAGGCCAGCCTGAACTGCAGGGCAAGACCCTGTCTCAAAAAGACAAAAATAAAATAAAATAAAATGAAATAAAATAAAATAAAATAAAATAAAATAAAATAAAATAAAATAAAATAAAATAAAATAAAATAAAATAAAATAAATTCTGAGACAGGGTCTTGTCAAGTCAATAAGCTGCAAAGGTTAGGTTGGAACTTGGAATCCTCCTGCCCTGGTCTTGCAGAGTGCTGAGACGTCAGGTGTGCACTACTGTACTGGGTTTTAATTTTTTTATTGCGTTGAGACAGTGTCTCACTATCTAGTCCAAGCTGGCCTTGAACTCACTATGTAACCCAGGCTGGCTTCAAATTTGCAGCAATGCTCCTGCCTCAGCCTCTCCACATGTTTGGATAACAAGCAGGCTTACACTTTTCTTAACATAAACCTGGCTTAAACTTTTCTTTAAAAATAGCAAAAAACTTGCAGCTCCCTAATATTTAAAATAAACTCATCCCATCCCAATTGCAAGTGCTTCTAAGAAGTTGCTGAACGGAGCGGGTTATCCTTTAAGGGCGTATGATTAAATTAGCCCTGTATAATACAAGAGAGACAACAGGAGGGGAGTTCACCATGCTTAGGAATCAGGTGAGTTAAATCCACTAGACCAGCAGGGCAGTGTAGCTCCTACTCACACTTCAGGCACTGACCACTC
This sequence comes from Chinchilla lanigera, assembly GCF_000276665.1. Classification (NCBI taxonomy): domain Eukaryota; kingdom Metazoa; phylum Chordata; class Mammalia; order Rodentia; family Chinchillidae; genus Chinchilla; species Chinchilla lanigera. The sequence goes on from NW_004955487.1 coordinate 1,944,779, forward strand.
TCTCCGCAGGCAGGCAGCAGGCAGCAGACGTAGGAACAGGACAAAGCCCAGGGACAGCAAGGAGATCAAGGAGAGAAGTGGGGTTCCAGGTCCTCCACCCCAGCTCATGCATTCAGGATACCTGATTTGAGGAAAAAATTTAAAAGTTCTGCTGCCAAAACCAGAGTCATCCGTCAACAGCTGGGCTGTATCTGTTGCTGTAGCCCCCGAAGGGTCTGGAATCCTGGGGTCTCACCTCTGCTGTCGTGGGGCTGGGGTCCTAGAAAGAGTGACCCTGATGGCTAGGGGGAGGGGGAGGAGGACACAAAGGTCCCCGCAGCTCCCAGCTCTGCACCCCCACGCACATGGGCCAGGCCCACACCTTGTATGGTTCACACCGCACCAGCAACTCCAGCTGGGAAGGAGCAGCCATCGAGGGCTCTCAGGGAAATCAATTATGGTCACAGGGACTTTCCTGGAATAGTAGTAGACTCTGGGGCTGTGGTTTGGCCCAGAAAATGAGCCACAACAAAGTTCCACGAAGTGACCAGCAGCATTCACGAGAGCGGCTGCCAGGAGGCAGAGGGCTGAGGTGCAAGGGGTGCTCTCCAGAGTAACCCCAGGGTCTCCTCTCCAGATCCGTCCTCCAAGGTGTGCGGACCCAAGGATCGAGAAGCCCTTGCAGCTCGGGCGTTCTCTGTAGTCGGCTGCCTGAGCTCACAGACAGCATCTTTTGTTTCCTTTACTCCCAAACCAGGAAAGAATCAAAGAGGGGAAAGGCAGAAGGCGTGAAGGGCGTCCTTATCTTTCAGTTTGTCCCGGCAGCGAGCGCCTTAGCTGGAGGTGCCCCCCAGTCTTCTTTCTCTGCTTTGCGCCCTTCCCAGCCCAGAGCAGCAGCCTGCAGACCAGGTTCCAGAGCAGGCCAGGGAGCCTGGTAAGCTCGGTCCACATTTCAGGCTGACACCCGTGCCTGTCACAGCCGCAGCAGACAGCAGCTCAGCAGACTGCTGTGTGCTTCTCTCCCACCTTCCAGGGTGGCTGGTGATGCAGCCCTCCAGCCCTCCATGCACTTCCTTGCGGCTCCCTCTGGACCCCACTCCAGCCTGTCCTTGCCCAGGACTGCAGCAGAGGGGAAGCTGAGAGCCTGATACAGAGCTTTGTGCAGAAGACTGTGGACCCAGGGCCCAGAAGCCAATATTCAGCTACAAGACCTGAAAAGCGCTGGGAGGAAACAAGAACTTTTTCCCCCTTAAAAATAAAATCCTTTGCCCAGAGGTAGCTCTCAAAATGTGCCTTGGGGTGTTCTCTAGGGTACAGAAGAGCCCAGACCTGAAGGGACCCCAGGCCTGAGGGTCAGAGGGATACCTGTGCCGCCCTGTCCTACAAACATACCTTGAGGGGGAAGCGTGCAGAACCACTTGGAGGTATTCGAAGGACAATGCAGGGTGCCCACTCCCTCGCCAATGCTATAGTGCTCTCTGCACTGCAATTTTGAGCCCAGGACCAGTCATGCTGGAGGAGACTTCAGGGAGGACCAGTGTGTCCTGCATACAATCACATCCTGCTATAAATTTAATAAGGGAATGCAAAGGAGAATTTTTTAATGTAGATTTTCATTCAACAAACATTCACTGAGCGCTCGCTAACCCCCAGCACAGTCAACCTCCTTACCAACGCAGGGGCTGCTGCCCGAGCTCAGAGCCAGGCCCAGCTCAGACACAATGGAGGCCAGGGAGCTGCACTGGAAGCAAGCACACCACTTCTCCCCCACACCACCTCTCAGGCCAAGCTGCCTGCAGACATCCGGTCCAGGGAAGCGGGCATCCTAGCACAGGTCAGGCCTTGTAAACCAAGGGTTGGCTGTGGGGGCCAGACATCCCCTACACCCCAGTCCGGATGCACTGGGGGCTGACAAGAAACTAGGCTGCAGCTCCGCCTGGAACAGTTTCCTGGGGTCAGAAAATGAGAGCAAAGTTTGCCCTGGGGTCCTGGGAGCCATGGATGGAATTTTCAGTAGGATGCACTTCGGTGCGTGTCACGTAAGGGGATTCTCACAAGCACCGGGGCAGACACCAGCTAGAAGTTCCATGCAGGTGAAGAAGAATCTGAAAGTGTCCTGCACATTCTCCACAGCACATGGATGAGGTGTGATCAAAGCATACGATGAATGTTTAAATTAATGCATTGCAGTAAAAGACATGCCGCCATGAAGCACCTTCACAAGCCTCCCCCTCACTTCAAACACACTCATCCACTCATCCTACCCTCCTTGCCACTTTCTGGGGCAGCTCTGGAATCCTTTCTCCTGAGTATCTCTACCAGGTTTGATCAAAAATGCAATGAAATTTCTACTGCCAAGCACCATGCAACAGGAAGACAGACATAAAAACATGACGCTGTGTCCTCATCCACCACAGCCACCCAAACTGGCACCATGTGACTTCTGGCTCTTCCCCAAAGTTAAACTGACCACAAAAGTATGCAGTCACTTCAGGACATGGAGGCAGCCAGGACAGCACAACTAAAGACCCTCAGGAAAGAGCTGCTGCAGAAAGTGGCAAGGATGATGGGACGAGTGTGTTCAAAGTGAGGGGAAGATTCTCAAGAGGACTCACGTCAGTTTGCCTTTCACTGTCACATGTTTTTTAAATGTGTCAGCACTCAGTGTATTTGTGGCTCAGCCTCGCTATGTACTGAAGGCTTCCAGGCCCCCAGGATGTGTGCAGAGCCCTGGACCTCGGAGCTGCCTTCCCTGAGTGCCTCCTCCTCGTTCTTAGGTGAAAGTGATGGAGCTCTGCAGACTAAACCAGAGCTTCTTGAGACAGACCTGAGGTCCATGTGAGACAGAAAGAAACTAAGACACCCTCAGGCCCAAGACCCAGCTGCAAGTGACCCTGCTGCAGCCTTGGGACCCCTCCAAACCTCAGACCCTCAACACAGCAACCTGGGACTCTGGGCAGTAAGGTTTGCTCCATTTCCCAGGGCTTGCCATGGGGATGGAGGTGATAACCTGCAGAAAAAAGGTACAGAAACATCAGCAGCACACAGGTGGGACCACTGAGCAAGGACCAGCAGGGCCCTCTACTCTGGGGACCTCCAACTTCTGACTTTGCTCTTTCATGATTCTTTCAGGAACAGACCCTGCAGTAGATGCTGAGAATGCTAAAGAAGGGGCCTGTTCTCAAGGAGTTTACCAGAACACGCAGCATGGTAGTTCACACCTGCAATCCCAGCACTCTGGGAGGCTGAGGCAGGAGGATTCCAAGATCAAGACCAGCCAAGAGCAATTTAGCAAGACTTTGTTTTGACATAAAAAATACAAAAAAAAAAAAAAAAAAGGACTAAGCATGGAGGTCAGCATGAGGGCTTGGGTTCAATCTCTACTACTTCAAAAAAAATAAAGTGTACCAGAATATAAAGAACTACTACTATGCATCTTATCTTAGGGGAAACTTGAAATAAGAAAGAAATTTTCCAGGAGGAACCAGGACCCTGCGCATGAGATGTGATCCTCTGATTCAGTCTACGTCCTGAACATGTGGCCAGGGCTATTCTGGAACCCCAAATAAGCTCTACAAACCTCAGGAAGTATCATCTTATTTTTGAAGGCCCCAGAGGGCTTACAGCCATGTCATATTTTTATAGCTTCTCTTAGGCCAGGAGCCGTACGGATTTTGCACTTATTCTGAATTTAACTGGTATTTAAGTGTTCCGGTTATAGCTGCAAACACACTTTTGGGTTCCAGTGTGTGGTTGGAGAGGTGGACGGCGAAGAAGCTTTGGAAATTTACAGCCCAGAAATAGCATGTGGTCTGCGTGCCTGAGAAGAAACCAGTCCTCGGTGACGAACAAGGCAGTGGCCCGCAGAAGCCAGCACACAGAAGACAGCAGACGAAGCAGAGCTCTCTGTCCCACACACACACACGGGTTGGTTACTGAACAATGGGGGTCCCCTCCAGGGTGGGACACAGAGGGCCTTCAGGGCGGAAGACTTCGGAAGACAGGCCCAATGGGCAACCATTGAAGCAAAACATCCAGACAAGACACTGACTTCAAATCCAGGGTCTTCACACTGAGTGACATCCCTAGCCCTTTTTTACCTCGAGACAGTCTCATCAAGTCACTAAATTGCCCAGGTTGGCTCCAATTTGCCATCCTCCTGCCTCAGCCTCCCAGAGTGCTGGGATCAGTGGCATGCATGACCGTATTAGGCTCAAGATGCTGACTTTACAGAAAATAATCGAAGCTCCTCATTGGTGTCTCATGAAGCAGCATCTCTACCTGGCTGGAGAAATGAACCACACAGGCTGTGAGAGGACTTGGATGGAGTTTCTAAGCTCTGGACCCCAGTCCAGCCTCTGACTACCCCGAGACTCCCATGGCTTCCACTCCTCCTCTGCTGTGTTCTTGGGGTCCTGTGGGTTCCCTGGCTTTGCCCTGGTGTGTGTGGGTCACAGGTCTTCAGGGTTATTCGCAACTCAGCCTGGGAAGAATTTTGATTTTGCTTAGTTTTAAGATATTGACTTTCTGAAGATTTCCTTGTAAGAAAGAATCACTACAGCACCTCTCCCACATAACTCTGGAAGCCCCTGCTCTGATCTGCACAATTTCCCTCACGTTTGCACAGCTCTGCACTGACACTTGGGTGTTACCCTACCTGGAGGCGAGCGGACAAGCAGCCCTCTGTCGCACCCTAAGAGGTCTGGCCGCATCCCAAAGACACTTGCTATGCGTGCTTGGTAATAAAGTCCTGCCATGCCCCAGAACTTCAAGTCACTGGGGAAAAAAATGGGATAAAGAGGTTTCTATTTTTAAAAATATACTAGTATGTTTTTGGAGGAAGGGCACAGGGCTCTCTAGGGATGCCGGTACATAGGGGGATGGATTACTTGCAACTGAAAGGGGACCTAGATATGGAGAGAGGGAAGGGAGGGGTGGGGGTGAGAAAAGAATTAAGAAGTGTGAGATCCATGGATCAACTCCTCGCCATGAGTGTCATCACTGCACACCGCAAACGTGGACTAATAAAAGCTAAAAATTGAAAAAGAAAGAAAATGTGAAAATAGCACAAAAACCAAGAAATGAAGTCAATACCACTTGATCATTATTAATTTTATTTTTGTTTTGGCAGTACTATGGATTTAACCCAGGACCTTTGCACTAAGCTACATCCTCAGCCCCTTTAAAAAGAATTTTTTTGAGACAGGGTCTTTTAAAATCACTAAATTTCCCAGGCTGAATTCAAACATGAGATCATTCTGCCTCAGCTTTACGGGATAATTACTGACTTAGGGGGCTGGGGATTTAGCTCAGCGGCAAAGCGCCTGCCTGGCAAGCGCAAGGTCGTGAGTTCGGTTCCCGGTACCGGAGAAAAACCAAAAAAAAAAAAAAAAAAAAAAATTACTGACTTAGCACTTACTGGGCTTCTTCTGTGCTTGCATGAAAGGTAGCAAGAAACTCTGCGCTCAACTAGAGGTGACAGTGAACTACAAACACATCGCCTCCAAATGGGCCAACAAATCCTTTCTCTACCTGCCTATCTTGCTGCTCGCTCTACCAACAAGATCCTGACAAAGTTCCTGGCCCCAAGGGCCCCCCTCCTGGTTCTCTAAGCAACAAAAGAGGCTTTAAGCCAAGGAGCCTCAGGTACAGGTAGCCAGAGACAGAGATCCACGCTTCTTGCACTACCATGAATTACATGCAATGAGGACAGTTTGTACTGAGAGATAACTAACACCTAGTTAAAACAAACAGAACTAAAGAATAAACAAGCATTCTACCTTGTAAGCCACATCAGTTTAAGGCTTTTGTGTTTTGGGGGAACAAAGGAATTATTTTTTTTAATATTATGTACACACAGTAAAATTTCCCAGGAAGCACTAGACTAGCAGCAGAGAAATAAAATGCATACCCTCCCAGCTGTAAAAGAAAAAAATGGAATAAAGATATATTAAGAAAAAAAAAAAACACCTGAAGAGGAAAAAAAACAGACCAAGAGAGAAGGCAACAGTACAAAATCACTACAGAAAAAGATTCACCTATATTAAGAATCATAAGAAATAAATGGTTAAGCCCGGTGTGGTGGCACACACCTGTAATACCAGCACTAGGGAGGCTGAGGCAGGAGGGTCATTGTGAGTTCAAGACCAGCCGGGGTTACAAAGTGAGCTCAAGGCCAGCCTGAACTGCACAGCGAGACCCTGTCTCAAAAAGACCAAAAGCAAAACAACTCAGAAGTAAATGGATTACACTTGACAGCCAAAGGGAAGAAGTGCTAAAATTGCATTTTAAAAGGAGAAACAGATGCAAAGTCTTAAGAAACTGTGGGGATTGGAAGTGGAAAGGTGATGGGAAAGTGATGGAGGAAAATGTCACCCAATGAAATGCTAGGTTTTAACGGAAGAAGCAAAACTAGAGAAAAAGCAGCTAGTGTGTTGCAAGGAAATGTGCAGTTCATTATGAAGCTACCATCATTCCAAATCTGTATACGTGAAATAGCTTCAAAATACACAAAACAAGTAGTGGAAAAATCTAACAGTAAGGAAAATCACAGTAAGGAAATTCGCTACGCATTGTTTACCATAGGAAATGTGAACGCAGTGAAAATATAGGATAGGAAAAGCACTGAAAATGATTTTGATGGATAGACACATGTAAGACACACCCAATTTCTTAAAAAATGTATTTATAAAAGTTGACATTGTACTAGGATGGAAAAAAACCTAGGACTGTATGAGATACATACATAACTCAGTGCAGGTAAGAGTGATGTTGATAATGCAAAGATTCTTCACATTTGAAAAACCTTAAAATACTTAAGAATAACTCATGATTGTATATGAATATGTGTGTGATGGCTCATGGCTAGATGTTCCTGAAAAGCGTCCTGCAGTCATACATAGGGGTTTTCGGAGGTGACCGGATCTAGGGTGTGTGAAGCTGCAATCAAGGATGTGATGCTGCGATTGATTCATTGTGCAATGCTAGGATTAAGGGTGTGAGTGCTACCCCCTCTAAGGGCGGGTAGCTTGGATAAAATTTAAGAGACAGAAAGAGGGTTGCTTATAGTTTGTTGCTTGCTGTTTGCCACCTTCTGCCTGCCTGCTCTGCGATGCCCCTCTGCCTTGGAGTCAGCCAACTATGGACTGAAACCTCTACAAGCTGTGAGCTACAATAAACCTTTCCTCCCTTAACTTGTAAGTATTGGGTATTTCTGTCTTAGCAATGAGAAAAGGAAGACAATGTGAAAATTAAAAAGTATGTAGAACTGAACAATAACGAGATTATAATTTAACAAAACCTGTGAGTATTAAAGCAGTACTGGAGAGAAATTCTTAATCTTTAATCTTACAATAAGAAAGGAAGCTTCTGCATTCTACCGCGCTGTCTCCAGTTTAGAACGGTAGAAGTGGAACTGCAGACAGAACACAAGACTTCTAACAGTGAAAAGAGCAATGAAATATAAACTATGAAGAGAAGGCAAACAAGATCCAAAGTATTTTCTTTAAAAAATAATAATGACATACACTTTGCCAGGTTTATCTCCTTCTATGCTCAGGAGCTGGAAGTAAGGGACTCGGACTATACTCCAGAAAAGATAATTAAGAAAACTGACTAAAAAAAAAACCCAAAGTGTACATAACTGTATACTCCCTGAAAACAATTCAATAGTTAGAAATCTTCCCACAAAGAAACCACTAGGTCACATTTTCAGTTGAGCATTGCCAAAATTTCAGTAGCAAGTAATTCAATTAAAAACACAGTTTCTTTCCAATGAACTAGGATAAACTGTTAGTATAAATGACACAAAACAGCACATACACTGAAATTTTTTTAAAATAATGGAATATGTAATTCGGGGAAGTATTTAAACTTGTCCCTACTTCCCACTTACCTATTTTGCTCTTTATTTGTATATGCAAGTATATTGTGTTTTCATATAAAAGAAATTGTGCAATACTTGTAACCCTCTTTTTGGTTTATGTCTTGTACTGAGTAACTACTTTGAAAAAGCATAATAACTATTGCTATCCCCTTATTATTTGATGATGAAATTTTGTTTCATTTTTTCTTAAATTAAAACATAATTCAGGCCGGGCGTGGTGGTGCATGCCTGTAATTCCAGCACTCGGGAGGCTGAGGCAGGAGGATTGTTGTGAGTTTGAGACCAGCCTGAGCTACAAAGTGAGCTCAAGGCCAGCCTGAACTGCATAGTGAGACCCTGTCTCAAAAAGAAAAAAAAAAAAAAATTCAGATCAATACCCAGAATTTGAGAAATATGGAAAAAAAAGAAAAAGAGACAGATGAGGCAAAGAAGGGGGGAGAGAGAGAGAGAGGGAGGAGATGAAGAAGAGGAGGAGGAGGAAGAGAGGAAAAAACAAGAGAAAAAAAGATTTTGTCTCTTAAAAAAACTGATTTTGTCTCTTAAATCAGACAAAAGCAGTTAAAGAAAAGAAGAATATAGGTCAAAGTCTCTCATGAGTAAAGAAGCAAAAAATTCAAAACAAAATCTGACCAGATAGAATCCAGATGTGCAGCAAGTGTGTATTTAAACAAGCTAGTTTTTCCAAGGTATGCAGGAGAATGTGACATTGAAATAAGCAATAAGTGTACTAAACACAGTAGGAAAGAAATCTTGGGAATGGAATACCACCCTATGATACAGAAAATGAGCCTCTGATAAAAGTCAACCTGATGGCTGGGCATGGTGGTGAACACCAGTAATCCTAGCACTCTGGAGGCTGAGGCAGGAGCATCACCACCAATTCAAGGCCAGCCTGGGCTACATAGTGAACTCAAAGCCAGCCTGAACCATACAGTGAGACCTTACTTAAAAAAAAGGTGGGTGTGGTGGCACATGCCTGTAATCCCGGCACTTGGGAGGCTGAGGCAGGAGGATTACTATGAGTTCAAGGCCAACCTAGGCTACATAGTGAGTTCAAGGCCATCCTGGGGTACATAGTGAGTCTCTGTTTCAAAAAAAAGAAAGTCAACATGCATTGACAATGAAAACATAAAACACAAAACAGAATCATAAGGGAATTTTCTTAGCCTAGAAAAGGACATTTTGAAAAAAGTGACAGCAAATAGTCTTAAGTAAATTAGAGTACACGTTATGAAACTGAGGCACAAGAAAATATCTTCTAACGTTTCCACTCAACACGGTGTTACTATAGGCTCCATTGTAAGCAGGCAACAGGATAAAGTGTGAGAACTGAAAAGGAATAAATTTTTCTTTACTCATAATGACTTTTTATATAGGATCTATATATGTATACAAAAATATTAACAATACTAAAGACTTAAGTAACCAGAAGCAAGATCAATATAAAAAGTCAATTGCATTTTGTACATTTTAGTAATACAACATTTTCCAAAGGTACCAAAAAACAAAGATAACTAAAGATAACTAGGAACAAATTCTACAAGTTGTACAAAAGAATCCAGTAAAGGCAAAAACTTAAATAGAAAAGAATAAGACACATCAATATTGATAAAGACACAACACTCATGCATAGGAAGGCTCAAAATCACAAAAAAAATTAAGTGTTTTTCTTGATTGGCCTACAATTTAATGAAATACAAATACATTTTCAATGTGTGTTTCCTGCTGTTGGTTTATGGCTGTTATTCTCAAAAGTGAACCCTAAACTTCCACAGAAGGAAAAAGGCAAACACGAACAAACAAGAACCAGAACCTTCTTTTTTGTCGTTTTTGTGTTTTTGAGACAGGGTCTCACTATACAGTTCAGGCTGGCCTTGAGCTCACTTTGTAGCCCAAGCAGGTCTCAAACTCACAATGATCCTCCTGCCTCAGCCTCCAGCACCTTCTTTGAGAGAAACAAATATAAGGCTTTTTCAAGAGTGGTAGGAACTGAGAATAAATTGCACTGATGTGGAGAAGGGAAAGTTAACCAAGGGATGAAATAGACAATCACAAGAATATATGGATATTTGACCAAAAATAGTGGTGCTTCAGATCAATGGAGGAAAAAAAATTGTTCCATAAAGGACATTATCTTTCATTAGCAATAAAAATGCTATCAGATTCCCACATCACATGAAAAAATTAATTCTAAATCATTTTAAACTATTAAAAGAAAAGTCAGCAATTTATAGTCACAAAATATAGAACACTATCTTGAATATAAGGCCCTAGCTACCAAAAAGTCCTTAAAAAGACACTTTACACAATATGACTATATATGACAGGAACCAGGAGGTCATATTTTGAACACAGGAAATGAACAACAGCCCTTAGAATATACAAAGAGTGTTTTCAAATCGATGAGAAAAATACAATCCAATGGAAAACTAGGCCAAAGGCACAAATACTGTTAACGTTTCATAACAGTCAAAGCAAATTGTCATTAAACTCATGAAAAGAAGCAGGACATTATGGGTATTTTAAATTCAGCTTAGTGTTAACTTGATAAGAATTAAGAAATCTAGTAATGTCACATATGGGGATAACAAAAGCATAACTCTTAAAGGAAACGTTTTCACTGGTGATGACTATCTTTACTCATAGCACCACAGTTTGGAGATTTCTGTGGTGTTTTCTTGTAAAATGTGATCATTAATTTCACCTTTCTTTTGCTCAGCAGCTCTTCTTAGGTTTTTAATCAAGACAGTAAGTGCATTTATGGACCAACGACATGTACCAGAATATTACAGCAGCTGCTTTGCAACAGCAGCTGAAAATAGCCTAAGATCCCCTGACAAGATAATGTATGAATTGCTCAATAACATTTGTATCAAATCTGATACGTAACTGAACTGAATCAATATAGATACATAGGACAAGGTGATTAGATCATAAACAGAGAACACAGAATGACAAGGTCACTTATATTATGATATCATTACTAATGACTGAAATAATACAGTCTAATAATAGAGATAGCCTAAAATATCAAGGGAAGATTGGTAGGTAGGTTAGGGTAATGTTGGACTTCATGGCTGTAAAATGTTAGAGGAGACGCACACCAATGCAACAATGTATACGAGTTTCCTAGGTACAGATAACATCAAATCTTTAAAACCACCGCTTAGAATAGTAAAGTCTTATGCACACTGTCATTGCTGGGACACTATACCTGACGCCCACACATTTTATAGGAGGAAAGGTTTATTTTGGCTCACGGTTTTAGAGGGTTCCCTCCACGGTTAGCTGGCTTCAAGGCAGAAATATCTGGCAGAAGGGCATGGAGAAAACTGTTCAACCCTTGCTAGCGGGAAGCAGAGAGAGAAGGGAGGAGCCAGGGACAAGAATGTACCCTTCCGGGTCACACTCGGGTGACCACCTCCAACCAGGCCCCACCTCCTAACATATTCAGCTGTGTCTTAGTTACTTTTCTCTCATTGCTCAGACAAAATATCCTACATCCAAGTGTTATGGTTTGTGTCTAGATGTCCCTCCAGAGCCATAAGTGGTCACAGAGTTATTTGGAGGTGGCTGAATCTAGAGCATGTGATTGATTTGTAGGGCAATGCTGGGATTTAGGGGGTGGGGATTAAGGCTGGGTGATTGCTGGATCAGTTCACTGGATGGATTGGCATCACCCTAATTTTGGTAGACTGGATACAATATGAAGGACAGAAAGAGGTCTGTCTCTCTCTCTTTGCTTTTGGTGTCTTCCACTGCCAGGAACTGGCAGAGCTGCCCCTCTGCCATGTGCCATGCTGCCTTGGAACCAGCTGAGTATGGTAAATGGTAAATGGTTGTCCCTCAAACACAAAGATTACAATGAAAAACAAAGCTCATGACTGGATTCCAAAAACCCACTACTGCCTTTCAGCAAAGTTTAAAGAAAGCATAGCTTGGAGGTTCCTGCCAAGTTCAAGGCTTTAGGAAAGAAGCCTTGGAAAATATCCACACCTCTCCCGCTCCATCACCCTGGCCAGGACTCACTTCTGTGCAGAGAAGGCCAGATCTGTCCCCATGGTGCTCCTGACACAGAGGTCATCCTCCAACTTCTGCACCCAGAAGGACTTTCCCCAGACATTGGACTTGGAATTTACTCTCTATCCTACTGGCAGTTTCCTGATTTCCTTGGAGTCCATGAGACATACCAAGGATCTTGGCAGATACAAGAAACTGCAGATGCTCAAGTCCTTCCTATCAAACCTAGACACCTCCTCCCACACACTTTTCATCATCTCCAGATTCTTATAATAACCAATGTAACACAAACACCCTGTAAATCATTGTCAGACTGTTTCCTTTAAGAAACAATGACAAGAAAACACTGGAATGTTCACTATAGATAGAATTTTTTCAAACATTTTTGATATGCTATGAGTTGAATCCACAAACATAGAACCAATAGATACAGAAGGCTGTACTGTGAAAACCTGTCATCTCCATTTCAAGTGCTCTAAAGTAGGATCCTCCCTCCCTGCTTTCTGGAACAACTGGTGGACAACACTTGCCGCTTACCATTAATCTTTACATTTGGTTCTCATGGACTATAGCAAGTTTATCACAACAGGCTCTTCTTGCTGAATTTTCAAAACTTCTAATCCCACTTTACTTTCTTTTTAGGCATATTGGTGATGGAGTCCTAGGGACTGACTTAAGCCTGAACCACTGTGTTCAACTTGTGTTAGGCAAAAAGAACCCAAGAGAGATTTCTGCGACACTGCATGGTCATTTTGCTTGGCCAGCATCTCCAAGGATGGAACCCAGGGCCCCTGTTACCTCTTTCCTGCCCCCACCAAACTCATCCACTACTGGACTTCATGCGTTGTTCCCAAACTCCATATAGCCATCCACTTGTTCTTTGACACATGTGTCCCCTCCCACAGAGGGGCAAAGTCACTGCTGGAGCTCATGACCTCTCTTGAGGCACACAAAGCACCAGCTGCCACCACATAAAGGGGCTTCTCCAAACACAACATCCAGAAACACCACCACCCCACTCCCAATACCTATACCCATCTGGATTCTTCAGGGTCTTGCAAACTTCAATCATTTACACTCTGAATCAACACAGTTTCCAAGATTTCCTAAGCCTGTCTGCTGGCCTTGTCTTGGGACTCATTCATCAGGCACAAGGTCATATGAGGCCTGGAGGCTGGGTGTCCGGGGCCCACTCCAACCATCTTGAGCAAGCCTCCTTTGGCCTCAGCTTGCTCAGCTGGAGGGTGGGAAGCTCTGCCCCTCACACAACTTTGCTGATAAAAGCTGATAAAACAACATATGGAGGTTCATTTATGAACTCCAAGGGAGGTACAAGTGGTACCCTTGAGTAGGAACCTAGGAGTTGTTTCCTGTGGTTCTAGGCTTTCAGACAGTGACCAAGACTATTCTCTAAGAGCCTGAGAATAAAATGAACCTTCTTGTAATGCTATGATGGAAGACATCCCCTACTCCTACAGCCAAATTCCTACAGCCCTCCATCATCATAATATCCGCTCTGCAGAGACCAGAATGTATATGGCCATCTAAGCGCTAGCCCTCCTTGCCGCTGTAACGGTGCTGTCTGACACCGGCCTGTACCCTTTATGGCTTCCAGGTGTGGCACGGCTGCACCAGACAGGCACACAGCAACCTCCCTCAGGCCTCCCAGTGGGGCCTCAAGACATCTTTTCATTTGCTTTTAGTTCTTAGCCTGCTACAATTTGAAGGTGTCTTCTAAAAGCCCATGTGCCATAAACCTGCTGACCAAGCTGATACACTGCTGGCTCTGGAGAGGACCTGGGGGAGGTGTTAGGAGAAGACGAGGCTAGGACAGTTGGGTCCCCAGCATGGCTTAGCAGGAAGAGGAAGTGAGATGCCCATTTTGCAAGGTCCTTTTGTGTCACCAAGTGATGCCCTCTGTTGTGTCACAATGAAGGAAGTGCATTTGGTACCTGCCCTTAGGCTTCCCAGCTTCAAAAACCACAAGCTAAGGAAAGGACAGGTTTTGTAACTTAGCCAGTCTCAGAGTATTGTTAAGGTGACAGAAAAACCAAGTAAGTCTTGGCCCATAATATTCAAGTTACTAATATTTCAGTGCCACTTACCCCTTACGAACATCTCTATCCTGCAATGTATCTGACCCTCACTAAGGATTCCTGACAGTCTTATTTTACAATGAAGTCCAGATTTTATATAAATGTTCCCCAAGATTTCCTGTGGCAGGGAGGGCTTCTGGCCCTCAATTTGCACCTCTGCATTACCTCATGGGGACCTCCATTTGGCCTGAAGCCAGAAACTTTCCTGGGTTTTCTTTTCTTTCTCTTTCTTTCTTTCTTTCTTTCTTTCTTTCTTTCTTTCTTTCTTTCTTTCTTTTTTTCTTTCCTTCTTTCTTTCCTTCTTTCTTTCTTTTCTTTCTTCTTTCTTCCTTCCTTCCTTCCTTCCTTCCTTCCTTCCTTCCTTCCTTCCTTCCTTCCTTCCCTTTCCTTCTTTCTTCCTTTCTTTTCTGTTTCTGGCTTGGGTACAGCTTAAAATAAGTCTAGAAACACACACTGTCCCTTTGTACATTCCCCAACTGACCCTAACCTTAAGTCTAGCATGTGAATTTCAAATACATAATTGAAAAAATATAACTCCTGGCATCCTGAAAACATACTTTTAAAAATAAATCAACCACAGTTGAAAACAAAGTTAATTTCTGGCATATCACTTATATTTAGTACTCATAAACCTCTCTGACAGAAATTTTATAACATATCTTTATCCCTGTGAAACTGTATTGCCATTCTCATGCTACCAAGAATTTTTCAGTCTACATAGTATCACCTGATTCTTTGTCTATATTTTATTACTGGAAAGTTTTAAATTTGTTTTTGAAATTACAAAGAATATTTATTAATTTTTTAAAAATTGTTACCATATGGCTGTAAACATAAAAAATTACTATAATTATTATATTATACAATTAATCAAAACAACATAAATATAATAAAATTGATGTATGCTTCTTAGATCTAAAGGGTAAACTTCTATTGAAAAATAAAGAATGGCACAAACTAAACTAAGGAAAAGAGCTTATAAAATAAGTACATGAATCCAGTGCAGGCAAAAAACAAAATTTAAAGAGAGTGGAGGGGGCCGGGGATGCAGCTCAGTGGCATAAGCACTTGCCTGGCAAGCCCGAGGCATGAGTTCCATTCCTGGTACCAAAAAAAAAAAAAAAAGAGTGGAAGGTAAGAGGGAAAACAATAATTGAGATGTCTTAGTATGTGCAACAATTTTCCACAGTGAGTGTAATTATGTACTGCAAACATGTACTAATAAAAATGTTTTTAAACTTTTAAAGAATTAACTCAAAAATTAAAAATGATTTGGGTTTTTTTGTGAAGTTTTGATGCCCAATAGATAAGTATTACTGACGTTCACAATGAGGTCCGATTCACAATCACTTTATCTTTTCTGAGATATAACAACGTAACTACCTTTTCACATCAGTACATAGATAAGACGGATGATGTGTGGTAAAAGAAAGCTCAACCGTGAACTTTTTCCACGTATAAGCCCTAAGTCCCAGAATAACAAAATAGAAACTAATTTCAGTGATCAGCTGACAATCTAATCTGCAAATTTTCCTACAAAATAAAACCTTTGGAAATCACCACAGATACACAGGAATTTAATACCAAGACATTATTCATTTAAGGCTTAATTTCTGGGAAACACACCAAAAAGGCTGCAGGAAGAGTTTATAAATAACTTAATTATACTCATTACTTGTCCCCTTAGAAGTACCTTGTTTAAGTCAACATACTCAGGAAGAGCTTGGAAAGAAATATCCTAACATGTGATTTTACTATAAAAATGCTCCAACTACATATTTGTCAATTTTATTTGCAGATTTAGGTAATTCCAATAAAAGAAGCACCAAAGAGATTTTCACAGTCAAACCAAATAGACCAACCAGACCTACCTTCTACCAGTAGAGGGTTGTATCTTATTTTAAAATTCAAATAAAAGTTTTTATGTATGTGCATATATTTTATTTTATATAGAGAGAAGTGTTTTTTAAAATAATGCAGTATTCATGTTATAGAACACAAATCACACACTAAAGTCAGGATAAAAATAACATTGAGGTAACTGAATTTTGTTATGCACTTGAAAACAAATTACAAGGGCAAAGCACTAATGGTTTCCTCATTAATATTTACTAAATTGTTGTTAAATGTAGCTAAAATTAGAAGTTATCTAGGAAGTGGAAGGGCTGCCTGACATCTCTTTGGTGAATGTGTGTGAATCCCTGGGACACTGTCTTGTTAGCTTTTGGAGAAAAACATGAACCAAACTGCCTGGGCCTGGTGGTACAGGTCTGTAATCCCAGATTCAGGAGGCTGAGGCAGGAGGATCATTGTAAGTTCAAGGTTAGCCTGTGCTACATGGGGAGAGTTCAAGGCCAGCCTGGACTACATAGTAAGACCCTGTTTCCAAAAAAAAGAACAAAATTGTAATTTTAAAAATCAGGGAGAAATGCATAATTTGTCCTTTTATGTCTTTATTTCTTCCAGCTGCCCATACTACTAGTAGTGTTCAGCAAACCTAGTCACTCAATCCACTCAGAATCCCCCTGGGCCCTGTGTCTCCTTTGCTGCCCGTGAGCCTATGAGCTCGATTCTAATTCCTGAGGCTGCCAAGCGCTTAGAGTCTGGGCACTTCATGAGGCGTCTGTCTCTGGGCCTCTCCTCTCCCCTCAGCAAGCTCAAGGTCTTGGATGTGAGAGGAATTCATCCTCCAACGCTCGGCAGCTATTTCTCACTGCTGCCCTTTGACTCTGGGTTGGGCTCAAGTTTGGAGAACCAGAGCCCACGTCTTGGGCCTGCTAACATTGCTCAAAGGCAAACAAATTTCCGAAAGCAGAAGACTGCCTGCACCTCCTCACACAGCCCTGCCTGCAGGTGACCCTGGACATGGCGGATGGTGCGACTTGACCCTGTAGGACCACTGTGTAACTTCTAAAGGATCGACACCTCTGCGCGTTCCCCAGGGGTCTCCATGCTTCAGCGGGGTTCTTGTGAGCCCCAGAACCCTCACACAGCCGGTCTGAGCAGTGTGTTCATGCAAATGGCCCAAAGCCTTCCAAAGCACCCCAAAATGATCACAACAAAAAACGAACTGAGCGACTGTAATCCTCGCAGCCGAGGATCTCAGAGCAGAACATCCAACGTCAGCTTCATTCTGAACCCAGGAATGCTGGCCGCACTGATGTTCTCATTTCTGGCTGATGTTTTCAAATGACCTTTGCCCTACAGGACAAGCAGCCCAGAGCAGCTCTGTCACATCCAGGGAACAAACAGCTGCTGTTCTCCGAGACCCAGCTGTTCCCAAGGCAGAATCACGCGGACGGCCGAGCCAACGTTCCTTTTTTAACCAATGATGGGGAGAAGAAACCAAATCAAAAACTTCTTTTTGATTCAGCTATTTCAATCACAGAAGCATGAATTGGGGGTGTTTACAGCCAAAAAAGCTGTTGTGCTTCAATCCTAAACATTTAAAAATATCTTTGTTTGTTCTGGAATGTCATTCGCTGGTATTTGGGCCTCTTCTACATGAATCTTTTGTGACTGCGAAGCCGTTTCATAGCTCTTGGACTCTGCCTGGGACAGATTCCCAAACAGAAGGTTCTGGGCTGGGGCAGGGAGACCCCGTGGGCAGACTCACGAAGGAATCTGGACTCCATGTGCCCCTGGACTGTGCTTTCCACGGCTCTGATCTTTGCCCTGGGAGCTGACCGACAGGCTCGCTGGAAGACAGGGATATGATCATCCTGTAAGGTTAAGGTCAAAAGAAAATCAAAGGTCACCATGCACCGACTGTCCAAGCAGTGGCAGAGGGGGAAGCAGTTTCAAATGACAACTTTCACTTTGTCACCTTCCCGGCCATGTGACTTGGTGGCAATGAAAAGTCTCCGGGCCTGGTCAGCCATAGATGCCCAGGGTCACAGCAGGGGTCCGTCGGTAATATGGGTGCATGAAGTTGGTGTTCCAAAATGAAAAGGCGCTGCAGCTGTATGACGGGGGAAGGAAGCACGGATCTCCTGCCCACTTTGCCCCTCTCTGCTCAGCCCTGGACCTCCTGTGTGCATCCACCTTCTGGGGCCAGCTATCACCTGCACCAGGGCTTCCATCCACAGCCACGCGCGTTACTGCAAGGAGCGTCCCTCCTGCACAGGGCAGGCTGCTTCCCCACAGAGGAGAAAGGAGCCCTTAAAGGGCCACGGGGGTCCCACCTGCACATCCCGGGTGTGCCTCTTGCCCAGCGACTCCCCAGGCGCCTCTGCAGCCCATGGCTCTCTGGTCCAGCCCATCCCTCTCACACCCCAGCAGTGACTCTGGCAGCTGCTGTCCTCCGCGTGGCTGCCAGGGGTCACTGCTGGAGAGTGACTTTTGGAGGACCATGCACGCCCGGACAGGGTGCGAAAGTCTCCAGCTAAACAGGACCATCCTCCTGCCCACCGGGTCCCACCCTGCACTGTGCTCCTTTGGCAGCAAAGCTTTGCAAAACAGTTGCCCCCACCTCCCCCGAATGCTTCCCATCTGCCCTACGGCGAGCTCTTAGTCTCCTTGGCTGACCAGCCTCCCCGCCTGTGGTGGGTTGACAACTGGTCGTTAACTTGTAATACCCAGCTGAACTGAGTAAGCACGGTGCTCAGTGTGGGAGGCCCACCTGAGGATTGTTGCCGGCAGCATCACAGGCAGAACTGGAGAAGTTAGGTTGTTAGGAACCAAAAAAGGCTGTTGGGAGCTGGTAGAATCTGTAAGGAGCTGTTGGTTCCTTTGGAAGAGCTTGTCATGCTGGCTTTCCTGATGAACTTGGCTGTTCCCATGGTCCAAGGAGCTCGGGACCTCATTGGCACTGAGAATAGCTTTGGTTTACTTGGGGGGAGCTCTGATCCTCACTCTGAGCATCGCTTCCTGGTTCGGAGGGGAAGATGTTGCACTGCCAGTCTCCTGGAGAAGCTTGCTGCCTTGGCTTTCCTGATGGGAACTCAGCTGTCTTCAACCACTGGAGGAGCTCGGGACCTCACTGTTGCTGAGGACGGCGGTGGTACTTTTCAGGGGAGCTCTGGTTCTCATTTTTAGTGTCATTTCCCGGCTCCAGTGCAGATCCCTCAGCCTGCTGGCACAGATCCTTCATCCTGCTGGCACAGACTTTCTAGCTTCTGCCACTGACCTTTGAGTCTTCCAGCGCAGATCCGTGAAACAGGCCTTCCTGAGACGTTGTCATGGGCTCTGGGCTCCAGTTGGACTCGTGGGAGGCATTGTTATGGGCTCTAGGTCTTCAGCTGGACTCACGCAGGATATTTTTGTGGGATCCAGACCCTCTGCTGGATTCTTTGGTCTCTAGTGGGTGGACAGATTTCCTGCACTCTCTTGCATATGATTCTTTGGGTGACTATTATAAGTAATCTTATAAAATGTGTGTCCTATGTTATATATTGTTCCCTTTGCAATAACCCCAAACCAGGACACCGCCCATCCCCCTGGTACTGATCCTCACGCTCCCCTCTCCCTGGGGAGCTCATCTGGTTTTATTCCTTCAAACCCCCCCGCCAGCTCCCTCACTTTGGACATAACTGTCCTCCCCCTATCTCCGCCTGGTGTCTCCAACCTTCACCCCAGCGTGTGCACATGGGGACTCCTCATCCTTTTTATACCCAAACCTTCTCAGGCCACAGCCTTCCCAGAGTGACTGATCTGACTACTCTCACCGAAGGACTGGGCATCGTGACTGGCTTCGGCCACCCCTCACACCCTCAACCACTCTGGCCAGGCACATTTTGTTTTCAGTTTTGCTTTTCATTTGCTTGCTTCTTTTTGGTCTCAGAGACTGAGCCCCAGCTCTTTTCACTGAGCTACATCCCAAGCTTTTTTATTTTTTGTTTTGAAACTGGATCTCACTAAATCACCATGGTGCTCAGGTTAGGCTTGAATTTGCAATCCTCCTGCCTCAGTCTCCCAGAGTACTAGGATTATAGGTACGTACAAGCATGCCTGGCTATCCAGGTACCTAACAGGCTCTATCTTCAAAACATATTCAGAAAGTGGCCATTTTTCTCTGTTGCACTGTTCCCACAAAGCATGCTGATACTGGCTCTGTCTGGTCCTCCAAAGGAAAGGTCTCCTGAACTTTACCCTTGTCCTCCATCCCTGCAGTCTATTTCCAACCCAGAGGCAAGAAGGGGCTCTGAAGGGGGAATGCAGCTTTCTTTCCTCCTTTGCTCAAACTCCATATAACCCTAGCATAATGTCATAGACCTGTCATTTCAGTACAGCACTCTGGGAGGCTGAGGCAGGAAGATCTCAAGTCTAAAGCCCATTGAGCAACAGGCTGCCCCAATTAAAGCTGCAACTGGAGTCTCCTGTGATTCTTGGTCTTCTTTTTCTCTTCCCCACAATAGCTGAGGCTTGCTGTATAACATAACCGTTTCTGCAGACCACTAGGTCTACATTGTCTGTCTCTGGTGCCTGTCCCCCCCATCCTCCATGCACAGCCCCAGCTGAAACAGTCTCCCCAACACCAGGCCCTCCTGCAGCTGTGCTCATGGATGTCCTGACTTGGAACCGCACACGCACTACAGCTCAATCTGTACCAAAAACACTGGTGGCTCCTTGACACTGTGACCTCGTCAGCCTGACTCCTGTCTCCAATACATGACCAGCAATGCCATCCTTACAGTAAGTGAGGACTTGTGGAAATCCCTATAAAGCACTAACTCTATGATAAAGAAAATGTGAAATATACATACAGTGGAGTACTACACGGTCATCAAGGATATGTTTGAGTCATTTGGAGGAAAATGGCTGCACCTTGAGACCACATTAAGTGAAATAAATCAGACACATAAACATAATATTTTATGGTTCCTCTTCTATGAGAAACCCAAAGTATAAATAACTAAAAGCAAAATAAAAGATACATGATAGGAAAAGAGAGGTGGACTGCGTGGAGACGGGAAGGGGATCTGCGGATAGAAGGAGACAGAGGGAGGGGAGGTGAAGGGGAAATAAAAGGAAACAAGATGGGGTGTGTATATCACCAATTCCCCAGGGTGTGCCGCAAACATATCCATACGTATACATACAGATAGATATATGCAGACACAAACAGATACATTCCTTGATATACAAACAGATACATTTGTAGGCTCAAATGGATACCTTTGTAGACCCACAAAAGCAAACACACATTTGTAGACCTACAAAATGGATACATTTGTAGACTCACAGAAACAGATACATTTACAAACTTCCAAGGGGTACATTTGTAGACTCAGAACAGTGAACAGGTAACATTTGTAGACCTGTAAAGGGACACCTTTGTAGGCTCCCAAATGGATATATTTTTACAAAAGAGAAAAAAAAGCACTAATTCCCCAATCGCTTCATATAAAGTATTGAGGACAGCCCTTGAAACTCTGAGAGACTTACTAAGAAACTGCCTTAAATGCTGCAGCTGAGGAGGAACAGAAAAATCCTCATAGGCCGGATTACCATCACTCCACTGAGAAGAGACAACGGAAGCGTCCCAGGCCTTGTTTTCCAAATTCTGCATTACCTGTGAGCGGTCTGGAGGGGGAGGGGAAGCGTCCTGCAGCCAAGGCCAGGGTCCTGCTCAGCTTCTGCGCACTCAGAGGTTCTTCCTTCACAAAGGGTGCGAGCATGGAGCTTGGGAGAAGGTTGCCAGTACCAGCGGCCCCTCTGGACCAGGAATTTGGGGTCCTGGGCACATCAGACTCGGTGGGATGCAACGTACCTGGGAAGCCAGAGAAGGCAACAAGCAGTCAGAGGACAGAGAGGCTGGGGGAGAGCGGCAAGATGACAGTGCCAGAACCACGCCCACTGTTACCCTCCTGTCTGCCGTGACACAACTACTAGAAATCTTACCTCACTAAATATTTGTAGAGCATAGCATTTCCAAGGAGAGGGGACTGAGGCTTACTAAATAAAAGAACAAATCCACCGGGACATTCACAGATAAATCACCAACAGATCATCCTCAGAATACAAATTGTTCCTGGCTCTTCTGTGTCCCCTTGTATTTGGGACCACTCAGCTTGGCCTCAGTGGGAATCCTACGAGAAGAGGTTCAGTCCACAGCAAGGCCTAACCCTCAAGAAGACCGCAAAAAATACCTCCAGAAAATATAACAGAATCCACAAAAACTGAATTAAGAAGATACAATAGAAACTGGTGATTTAATAACAGCCAAAGAAAGGCAAAGGCAGGAATAGACAGGAGGATACTAAAAAGACCCAGAGGATTACTGGGAGAAATAATCAAAGGACAGACATAAATTCCACATTCCCAGTAATTACTTTTCTATAAACATTGCCGGCAAAAGGAAGAAATTGGTGGAGTGGATAAAAATCATATGCTTTTACATGAAACATACTCTAAAACACCACCAAGAACAATAAAATCCTTGGGAACAGATTTAACAAAGGCTATGCAAGACGTGCACACTGAAAACTCTTCAAAAATACCATTAAAGAAATTAAAGATGACCCATATCAACAGAAAAACATCCCACGTCCACAGACTGAAAGGCTTGCTATTACAATAGCAATACAATATGGCTTGTTACAATAGCAATTCCCAAAACTAGTAGATAGTTAATTGATTTGATATAATCCCCTATGCATTCTAAAGGTCACTTTAAGGGCAGCTGATGGTAGTGGAGCAAGAAGGTAGGGAGGGGAAGACACTTCTGGGGTTCATCTTGAACAACTATGTGATTTGGGTCCTTGGAGCCATGCATACAGACGGGGACAAGGTGCACAGGGCTCCTAGGTTGCCCCGGCAACAGAGAGTGTGAGCCTATCATTCTCTACACTGCTATGTCTGGAGCTCACCTGAGCGTGGGCATCACAGGTAAAGGACAGCCTTGGTCTTTCCAACGCCAGGACACCCAGATACACCAAAGGGCATGTGTGGCAGCCAGCAGAACAGGAGACAACCCCAAAAGCACCCTCTCTGGTACCCCAGGGGACACAGCAGCACCTCTGGACCTTGGGCCACCAACACAGTGTCCAGGAGTCAGGCAGGGGGTCCCCTCCAATCCTGTTTAGCTACAAGCATAGCTTTCCAGGAAGCGGGGGCCTGGATTTAGTGAAAACTGGGTCTGCTCCTGATAATGATGAAGGAGAAAAATTACAACAGTACAGCAAAAGGAGTACTGGGGGACAGACAGGACAGGAAACAGGACCCAGGGTCTCTGAAGGGTGGGAGTGTTTTTAAAGATCTAGAATAAAAGGTCAGTTTTAAGAACAAGGAATGGGGCTCAGAGAGTAGAATTCTGGGGTCCGGGTGTTCAAACCCCTGTGTCTACTACAGGGAGGAGAAGCAAGGTAGATGAAGGTGGATGACTGGGTGGAGGAGATCCAGGAAAAACTGAGGGCCGCAGCTTAGAAGGTCCTGGTGCACACGGGCAGAGAAGGCTGGAGGAGGGACGGGAAGGAAGAGGGCGCAGGCACTGAGCTCTCCAGCACCTGTGGAGGAGGCCTGGGGGTTTGTAGGAGGCTCAGGGAGGAGCACAGGGATGATAAGGCCTGATGGGTCAGGTCGGTAGCTTTGCTAGAGCAAAACTGAAGAGCTCCTTAATCAAACGGCCACAGAGAGAACCATGTGATTCAATTACGTGGCAAAGAAGAAGCTGGCCCCACATGTGGCAGTGTAAAAAGACGCCTGTGACTACATGCAAAAAGAAAAGGCACTACATGAAACTATTTCTACGACTGCATTTGTGAACATAATTGAACATGCAGAATTTCTCCAGAAGAATGCAAAGGTTGGCTGTGGTACTTTTCAGGGGAGAAGAGTGAGCTACTAATTACCTTGGACTACAAGAGATTTTCACTCTTTCTTTTATTCCTCTTTGTGCTCCACCCCCAGCCCTGCATTTAAAGTTTCAGTAGCTAAGGAATTTGGTAAGAGCACGCACTGCCCTTGAGTTTCTACAGTGAGAGAAAATCATTGTTTTCCTTTTGTCTCACCATGGATCGCACAGCCCGAGTATAACACATCAAACTCTGAATTGAAATCCCACAAAAGGCCTCTTCCTTTGCATCCCACAGACATGGGCGATCGTGCAGACCCTCCCGGCTCCTCCCCACTGACTCGCACTTATGCACAGTAAGCTGACACTCTGGCTTCTGTCACACCTGCCTGGTAGTTGTTTCCTCCCACAACCCCTACTCAAAAGACGGGGCTTAGTGCTTGCTCGCCTGCACAGAGGAGAAAACCAAAGCAATCCCTCTGCTCCTCCCCAGGTCTTCCCATCTCTGAAGGAAGCGAGGGCTGTTTTTCAGTGGCTGCTGAGTTTGCAAATTAATATTTTAACGAACAGAATGGCTCTGTGCAGCTCGGCTCACGCGGCGGCTGCAAATGGAGGCTTCTGCAAGTGTGATGGGTTTGACGTGGACATGAATGGGGGTCTTGTCCCGCAGCAATAAAGCGCCTCTCTGTTTACACACAGTGGATACTGACAGTCTTGTATGCTGGGAAACACAGGGCCTGCAGTCATCCCTGGTGAGTGGATTTGCATGTAGAGTTATTCCGCATTTGCCTCCTCGGGGGAAAGTTAAGCACACTCTTTGGCGATGGAGATACTTGTCGAATTCCACGGAGCAAAGTCGTTGGCTCACTGGTTATCAGGTAATTAGGCTTGAAAGGGTTTAGCTAATTCTGCCATCATCCCTCACCTGAAGAAATCATGCACATAGATGGAGCTGAGTCCTAGATTCTTAGCTGCTCACAAAGCACCAGGTGATTTACCCAACAAGAACCAAACCAGGGACAAAATCAGAAGTTCACTGCAGTAGAGGCATCACCCCAGAAAATAATAGTTTACTTAGAAAGTGAGATAAAGTACACCTACTTGAAAGAACATAGACAGCGATTTCTTTGACTATTTAACTTGGAAAAAAACCAAGGTAGATTTATGTTTGCTGATAAAGGAAAGAAAATATCCCCAGATACCTTATACAGAAAAGGAACAGCCGCAGATGCCTTAGGTTCAGGAGACCGAAGGCCTGGACAGGAGGGACGTTTGCACTGGTTTATGTTAAGATATTTGACAGGTGGGTGCAGTGGAACATGCCAGGAATCCCAGCACTCGAGAGGCTGAGGGAGCAGGATTGTTGTGTGTTCAAGGACAGTCTGGGCTACATAGTGCATTCAGGACCAGCCTGAACTATTCAGTGAGATCCTGTCTCAAAAAAGGAGAAGAGGAAGAGGAGGAGGAGGAAGAGGAGAAGGAGAAAAAGGAGATATTTGAATTTTTAGCATATTGTGTGCATTTTTTGAAGGTAAAATTCATACACCCTAAGATTAACTATTTTAGCCAGACATAATGGTGCACACCTATAATCCCAACACTCTGGTAGGCTGAGACAGGAGGATTGCAAGTTCTAGCTCAGCCTGGGTAATTTAATGAGATCCTATCTCAAAAATTAAAAAATAATAATAATAAAAAGGGCTTTGGACATAGCTCAGTGGAAAGCACCTAAATTCACTCACAGTTCATTTTAAGAAAACTAAAATATAAGTAACATTTCTTAGAAACATTTCATCAAAGTCACCGATTCTTTCTCAGATATATTTGGGTGCTGGGAATTGTCGTGTGGCACAGACGGTGGAAGATGAAGGAGTCCTTGCAAAGAAGTACCCGGATAATTAGCTCTTACTTAACAGGACAAAACGTCTGTGGGTGTGGTGGTGTGTGCCTGTAATACCAACACTCTGGCAGGCTGAAGCCTGAGGATCACGAGTATGAGTCCAGCCTGGTCAACTCAGTGAGGCACTTCTCAAAACAATCTGTGAAAAGGAGGAGGGGCAATGGGTAGCTCCATGTCAAAGCCCTGGGTCCAATCCTCAGTAACACCAACCAAACAAACAAAAGCAGGAAGTCATCAGTCATCAGAAAAGTTATCAGTTATCAGAAAGATGAAATCCAGGTCACAGGCACAAGCTGTGAGTGTCATAAGGCATGGAAGGAAAGTACTGAAGACTGAACCCATGGTCTTTGAGCCACATCCTGGCCTTCTCTCTCTCTCTCTCTCTCTCTCTCTCTCTCTGTCTGTCTCTCTCTCTGTCTCTCTCTCTCCCTATCTATCTATCCATCTATAGACAGTGTCTCACCCTGTCCCCAGTTGCTTTCTGAAAATGGACTTATCCTGCCATAGTGGCACACACCTATACACCCAGCACTTATTAAAAAATAAATAAATAAATAAAATAAAATAAACTTACCTTCATTTTTAAAAGTCAAAAAAAAACAAAAACAAAAACAAAAAAAAAAACAACAAAACCCAGCACTCTGGGAGGCTGAGGCAGGAGGACTGCAAATTTAGCAATTTAGGGAGACCCTGCCCCAAAATCTAAAAATTCAAAAGGGTTGGGACATAGCTCGATGAGAAGGCCCTAGGTTCAGTCCCCAGCAGTGGAAAACAAACAAACACCGAGTTTAGAGCAAGAAAACTCAGCAAGCACCAGAGAGACAAAGAATAATAAAGGACTGAGTCAATCGTCTAAGAAGACAAAAAAAAAGGCCTAACCATGAACGCATCCTGGTATATCAAATATTTGAGCCAAAACATACAGATCTATGCAACAGACAAAACGAGCACTAAATTACTGAGGACAGTACTGCCTCTCCCTCAGAAACTGACAGGCCCATCAGCCTGCAGACTTGACCCAGAGAATCCACCTGCAACAGCAATAGGTACCCCCGTCACTTTCAGAGCATCATGAGCCTGAGACACTCCTTAAAGGTAAAAACAAACAGAAGACACCCCAGATACAGAGTTCCTATAAAGTGTGGCCTCCTTTCACAAGTAAAACCAGTGTCAGACAGACCTCAGGAAAACCCCTCAATATCTAGTGACATAAAGAGTGTAGCTAAACAACATAGATACTTTCACTGTGGATTTACCAGGCAGCAACCACTAAAATGGAACAGTAAGGAAAGAAGAAACCACATTATTTCATTTAGAATGTTCTACCTTTAGCAGAAAACCCACAGAAAATTATTGACAGTTTAGATTTGCTTTAATTTTTTCTTTTCGGGGGAGTTGCTTGTTTTGCAGTGCTGGGGATTGAACCCAGAGTCTCCATGTTTGCTAAGCAAGTGCTCTACCACTGAGCTATACCCCAGCCCTAAACTCTTACCATTTTTGTGGACAAGAAGAGCAATCTTTTGTGAGGGGTAGGGTACAGTTGAGACAGGGTCTCCCTATGTAACCCAGACTGTCCTCAGACTTGCAGTGATGTGGGCTGGAGATATAGCTCAGTGGTGCAAGTGCCTGCCAGGCAAGCACAAGGTCATGAGTTTGATTCCTAGTACAAATATATATATAT